>NC_069122.1:39503999-39845874 GCF_026914265.1 Mya arenaria | reverse complement strand
CTTTCGGATGTTCTTCATAAGTATGTGATCTCGGCCAAAATGTTTATATTTGGGTAAAACAATCAGTAGCATGACTCTCGAATAGTTCAAAAGAGGGCAGACTGCAGACATCAGACATAGTCGGCGTGAGATCTGTTAAGTACCAAGTAATTATTAGTGGTACGTGTTGCAAGTAAGCCGAGTTATAGCTAGCAGACTAGTTAGAGATTGACAAAAAAAGAGCAAGTTGATGACATGTAAACGCCGCTAGAACATCAACACGAATTTGAACCTAGGAAATACTTTGGAAATGCCCAATACAATTCAACGATGGAAAAGCGAACTAAACATAGAAGCTCAAACACTAACCCTCAATCTGAAAGAATATACCAGAAACAGTCATTCACAGGAATTTTCTGACCTCCGTGAAAAACATTTCCCAAACTGTTACTGCAAACAACAACGCCAGCGAAATACAATACAAAAAGGAAGAGCGGGATAGGACCGACATGTTTAACCGACGAACACTCCTCAAATGGCACATACAAACCATTTCAGTATCAGAATAAAATTGTGTGATAAGGTTATAATGTTCACGCATAAACAACAAACTGAAATGAACAAGAGGGCTCCTTTTCTTAAATGAAATTTCGAAAGTATGCCGTCCAACTACAAATATTTCGATCAAAATTTATTACAAACTGCAATTTGCAATAGAAGATATTTATGTCAGGACATTGAATATATATAAAATTACGGCATAAATCCTACTCACATTATACTTCATGGAATGTCAAACAAGTTGAATATGTCCATTCATGCTTGGAAACAATAGGAAGTATATGGCATACCTAGTTTGATTTGTGATTGTATCAGTGGGAACTTTGATAACTTTTATGGGTTTGGTGTATGTAATATACATTTCGTTTCTCATGTTAAGCTGTCTTCAAACGTATTTGATTCAGTTGAAAATTTTAACACCATTGTTAAGCCACAGAGTGCTATCTGTATCGCGCTGATATTCAAACCGAATTCAGCCTCGTTTTCCTAAGATTATTCTATTTATTGATTTAATTTGCATGTATGCTGTAGCGCGGCCATTTGGAAGCACGTTAAACAAAGAAGCATGGAGTGCATATATCTCTTTCGTGACAATGTTTTATACGATCTGTCAATACTGGAACTACTCGAAAGCGATATCGCCTCTAGCAGAGTTGCAAGTCCATTATATTTTTTCATATAACAGAAAGCAAGACTACAGTGACTAGCCAAATATGTTACCAAGATCTAGTTTAAATTCATAAAGATCAAGAATACGCTAGGCTTTCAGAAAGAAAATGCATTTTTGACAATATTGTTATTTTGAGACTTTAAAGAGGGTAGCAAAAATATAGATCTGGCTTTATATAGTCATTTGGTCTAATTACTAGGAATAAAACGATGACCTCGTCTTGTTGAAACGAGGTCGATCGTTCACGAACAAAGTCGTCGATAATCGAATGCATAATATCCATTGTCGCTATGTTATTGTTATCTTTGAAAGTAGAACACTATGGTAAAACCCCACTGTTTATTAATTTGTAATCAGCTATAACCTAAGGTAAACGTTTCAAAACAAAACAAAACAGAAATACAGGATAGGAATTTAACCTTAATTGTAGGTACACATAATGCATATAAATCAGCTGGTTGCTTTGCAACATGACGATTTGCTCCACGTTCTTTCGATAAACACCATGAGCAGTATATAGAGAAAATTATTTGGTTCAGTGTCAGATAGTATTTAGACCGAGTAAGCACCAATTGCTTTATTTGACCTATTTACTTTTGGTGTTCACGGGATGAAACATTTTGCGATCTTACACAGAAACTGATTATTATATGCTTTACTGTATGTGAAGGTCATTTCGGAAAATATGTAGTTGAAATTATGTCCGTGTTATGCATGATTTTTAAAAGTGAGAGAGGTGAGTATTTCTAAATAGTAACAAACATCAAATTTTGTCAGTTCACTGTTTGAAACATAAATTATAATTTTTCACTGATAAATATCTACAGACCACCGGAAAGCATATAATAAAATATTACACTGTTATGGAAAAAGAACATAAAACCTGTCGTAATCTTACCAATCGCGTATAAATTACGACCATTATGTTAATATAGATCGAAAAATAAGTACCATTATCGAAAGAGATGGATGTACTGCTCATGGTTGAAAACCAGCTCATCCTGTGTTTAGTAGAGGTGTAGGCGGCTAACGCTTGCTACTTGTTTCCTTTGCATTTCGATGATGCAGGGAAACAAAACAGTTCGTTAACGTTAGCTTACGTTAGAGAATGTAACCCTTAAGCGAACTCAGAGCTGTTGTTAAATCATAAAGTTTTGTCAAGCCTGTCGTCTTTAGGGCATAAAACCATGTACCTTCAAAGGTCATACATGTGAACATTTGGACAGGTTGTTCTTATGTGAATGAAAAAATGTCCAGGCAATACACATAAACGTCCGAGTCGCACGATAGCTTAAATGAGGACGTCAAAGTTGAATTTGCATGGAACGATGTGCTTAAGTACACAGTGGACTTGCAATTAACGCGAGAGAATTCACATGTCGTTTCATAAAGCAGAAAACAAATCATATTTGATTTATTAATGTAATCATGGTTTTTGATTCATGCAAATATAACCCATAACTTCAACTAAAAGAGGTGTTGCTTTACATACCTCAAATCACGATATCTCATCCATGGTTACCTAGAATATTATTTTCGTGATCAAATCTGACAGCAGATAATATACACTGCATCGTACCGCTGTAATTCAATTCAACTTTTGCGCTGCGACGGTGTTAACACTTTAATTGTCAATAATAGGTTTTATTCACTTAGTGTTTTGCAAGATTGTTAAGTTTCAGCCGCATTTCGGATTCTGTGACGGTTCTTTAAAAACTAGTATCTTGTGCGGCAGAGCATTCACTGTAAATATATTGTTCATTGAAAGAAACAGAAAGTAATGACTGTTAAACTAAAGCATGAACGTGTCATTTATGGACGCATAAGACAAAAAACAATTAAGCAGTAACTACCCTTTGTGCAGATAGGTTGTTCCTCGTTATGCATAGCCATAAGTTTTAGTATAGTATTTGTCTTTCTAAGGCGCCAATAAACGGGTAAATCAAATCACGTGATGCTCAATGTCTAACTGCCGCAGCATAACGAACTATAGACAAAACAGGCCACAGTGAGCGAACATTCTGTCATGACGAAATAGACCATGGCTTCTTTTTAAGCGCATTTTGACCACAAACAAGATCTAAGGAACAAATACTTGAAACGTTTATTTTTACTGTTGTTAATAAGTGTTTGGGCATATTTAAGGTTGTGTACAAATTCACAAGTTAAAAACCGCAGCGAGCTCTTGCATGAGATGCGCTTCAAAGGTGGAAACCATATAATCTCTTACTGAAGATCCTTGAAATAAAATGCATTTTAAGTTTAACGATCGTATATTGTCTGTCTGTTGTTGACTGTTTATGTCTATATGTTTCATTTGTTCACGTGATAAAATCCCACGCTGTAATTCCTTCCATATAGGACCAATGAAATGAAAGTTTAACCCTTTTTTCGCAGCGCTCATGTTTAGACCGTAGTGAATGATATCTATAGATAATAGAGAAAAGGCCACCGCCTTTCTGGGATATTGTCTGGCAAAATATCTTTAACAAAGCATTTTTTCAAATTCGTTTCGAAACAGGTGCGGGCGAAGATGAAATAATGTTTAATGCATAATTGACATTTTGAATGTGAATGAAATGAAAAACATAAATTTGTTTTCCTTTCAAAGTGAAAGCTTATGGGAATATACCACGAAATGTTCATTTTATTACAAGGCTTAGATACATACAATACTGTTTGCGTGGTTTGAAGCAACATAGATCCACGTTTGTGCCTCTTTTTACGTGTTATTTGGCCCTCCTTGTGTCTCCAAATAGGGTTTATGTTTACAAAAAAACTACTGGGATTGTATCTGCATTTGTCATAGTATTATTCACAAGGGAGCGTCTTCTTATTTCTTTTCATTTCCGAAATGAAGGTAGCTGTTTATCCGATGAGTCAACATCAATATTGTTTGACATAAGCTTATGGTTGTTGTTGCCAGAAAGGAGTGTAAAATGTATCCACATGTAGGAACATGTAAACACCCCATTCACGTGTCCATGTAAAAAAAAAGATCGTGCCTAAACCTTTTAATTTGATAAATTGACAAGTGTTAATACAATGTAACGTGCGTGTTATTGTTCCCTTTAGGCCATTGACAGTGTTGTTGTAGAAAGGGTCTTATTATTCAAAAACATTTGATCGACAGACCTTTAGAACAATGCTCAAGTTATACTGTTTGATCTTTTAATAGCGTTTTTGTACAATGCTACATACCTTGTAAATAACGTCCGAGGGCTACATTAATCTCTTTGACTTAAACTTTCGTTCAATAATGGGGCTTTAGCTTCGAAATGTCTCATTAAACTGCTCAGGGTGCGTGGTAGGTTCCAGCCATAGTGTTATACGTGTCTATGACTAATAACAATATGTTAATTTAAGTGTAAATACCATGTTCTATAAGTGTTATGATTCCTCCTTGGTAAATGACAGTTGTCCCTAGGTAGGGTCAGTCAATAAAAGCTTTTAACACCTCCGCTCGTACAACAAATGGCTAGTTATTCTTTAAGAGAATTCAAATTAAGACTACTTCTGATTTCATTAAATACTCAAGCATAATTCCAAGTATATTGCTATTGTAACTTTGTGTAACTTGTTTACACTCTGATTTTAATAAAGATTTATCAACCAATGAATCAGATGTATTTGATGTTTCGCATTAAATTGTAAACACTATGTTTTTGTATGTGTGTATTTTTCGTAACCGTTTTCTGTTGTAAACATACGTGTCGTTGACGAAATACATTGTTCAGAAATAGAAATAAAGCAATTCTGTCTCCCTTCAGATCTCCATAACAATAATACTTCTCAAAAGGCTGAGCATTTTTTACGAAAACATACTAGAATAAAATGGAAACTGTGAAGAGTTATTTTTACGGCTTTGAAAGTTTTTTGTTCAACTATTCGCATCATTACTATTATTCTGTTTCTTGATGTAAACATGTGTTGCCATACGGATTTCTGTGCATTAAACCAAGAGCTTTTTTGTGTATAGGTACTGTATGGGTTTTTAGAGCTACATTTCATGAAGTATTAATTGACTTTTTTATACAGTCGCTGAACGTGTTAGAAATATATGTTACCAACCCAGTAATTAACTAACAACTGGATAATCGCAATAACTGTTGATCATGGAAAATTACTTTGGTGATGTGGGTCCCAGTTTCCAATGAAAATGTGGTGTTTTACGTTATTGTTATGTTCAACGCATTGAATCTTACGTACTGATGTATTACATGGCTTACGACACATGTATCTTTCGAAGTTTTTGCGTATCTTTTAAATTTGAAACCTACTGAGGTTATCTTCCCCGTAAATCACAGTCAATTTAAAAATATTGCGGTATATGTATCTGTACTAACCACATGACTTTCACATGTTAAATATATAAGTTATAAACAGGGAAACCATTATGTGCTAATTTAAAAAGGGTCCATCAGCTGAGACATCGAAAAAAATATTATTTTAATTATGTATGATCGGCCTCAAACTTACTCGTTTTTACAATTCTATGCTTGTCCTGGGAAAATCATGTATTTGCCGAGTTGTGGAGCATGTGATGTACAGCACCTTTAAAATAGCAGTCATGGTTTGAACAACACTCTTCAACATCAAGAAAGTACCATCCGCGGTACTTGGGGAAAATTGACAGTAGAAACCTTGTACTCATGAATAACTAAAAAGATAAGATCCATACGTTTGAAAGGACACCTATGAGCCACTGCAGGCAATACAGATATTGACGATAAAATATTCTTAACGCATGTATTGTGACGTTCCGTTAGCCTTTTTTACCAAATTATATGATGTTGTTTTTTGTTCGTTTTATGAAAGTCTGCCGTAGATTGACTCTTCCATGATGCAATCATGACATAACTTCTGTTTAAATGTCATGAAATGGAAGTGATTGCTATTCCCTAACGAATGTAGATATCTCAATTTATGCTATACACTGTCGATTAACTGTCGGGGAACTGGAATTATAAAGCAAGCATTAGTGTGTGTGGGTGTGCAATAGTGTGCGTGTGCGTGTGTGTGTGTATGTGCGTGTGCGCGCGCGTGTGCGTGTGTGTGTGTGTGTGTGGGTGTGCGTGCTTCCGTGCGTGCTTGCACGCGTCCGTGCGTGCATGCGTCCGTGTGTACGTCCGTGCGTCCGTGCGTGCGTCCATGCGTGCGTGCACGAATTAATACATATCATTTGTAGGATTCTTGATGAAACGGACCCCTGAAACATTGTCCACAAATAAATAAGTAATACTTGTTTTGTTATTGTATGAAGACGCATGTTATGCCTTTGTTATTGCTATTTTTAGAAGACGCACAATTATGCAATTATTCGAATGACTAACGTTGTAAAACCTTCAGGGGACGTGTGTTTACTACAAGAAGAGAGCATCAGTGTGAGATATTTGACAATGAAAATGAAACACATGTTTCTTAAGAGCTATATTACAAACCGTGTTGAAACTGTTTATAATGTTGTTGTTGTTTTCTTGTATGCATTTCGGTGAAATATCTTCTTTCATTTTTTATGTAAAAATTTAATTTAGTATCCTTCGAACTATTTTGAAGCTTTTTTTTAAACATGCTATTTAAAAAAAAATCAACTACCGTTGTGTTTCCATCTTATAACTTTACAAATTTAGAGTATCATAACTTGTTCATTCGGCTGCAAAAGGCATACACACCTTGCAACGAAATAATTGCCAACATGAAACTGAATGATGACCATGATTCGATTTGCTGCTTAGTATGTATGTTTCTGGAAACTTAGTTACCATGTGATGCAAGAAGTATATTATCTTAAGACTTTCATCAATATGTTACCATAAATGCAATTAATGCTTTGTTACCCAAAGATAAATTCAATCTGTGTCATTGTTTTCTCGCAGAAATTTTTACAATCAGTTGTTTGATTAACGAATTCTTTGTGATCATGTCATCGGATTGACATTCTGCATTGCGATTGTCACGTGTACTTTTTATAATTTATATCAATGGTCCAAACTTGAACACTATCATTCATGAAACAAATGTAACTGTAAGGTAATAGTGATATTATCATACATAAGACAAATGTAACATATTTTAACAGTGGTAAACAGCTGTTATGATATTTGTAGACCGTCATTGTACTGTTTGTATAGTGAATACGATCAGAATGCCTCGCAAAAGTAAGGTCAACAATACGGACGTTTCATATCATGCAATCAGATCAATTTTATTTAGCCTAATAACACTAATTACATATAACTAAGGTAAGCATATAGTTTCGTTTGTCTATTTCCATCAGAACACATTTTGTCTGTTTAATGTTCCCATGTTATAAAACACAAGTCATATAACAATAATATGAAATTGCAGTCGAAATATTCCTTCAAATAAATATTTTTTTAAAATCATATTGGTTCAATCACCATTCAAAACTGACCGGCAACCTATTTCCCTTGGTGTAGAAGAAAATGAAGATATGGTATATACGTCTTATAGAAACAGTCAAATATGGAGGCTTAATTTGATTTTGTATGACTTGATATGAATTATGTTCTGTGTGATCTATCATATATGGACGATTTTATACTAGTTAATGCATATGTAAAAATATTATAATGTTTCTTTTGTTCATCAACATTCTATTATACAATGATTGACTAGTGGTGAGCTATTGAATATGTGCTACGGTCAGAAATACCTTCTACAAGTAAATGTCTAACCATATTCAATGGCTCAAAAGTCTACAAACTGTTTTATAATATTTATTTAAAATCGAACTGATTCGCAACTGATAAGAATACAACGACCAAACAACAAAAAACAGCGGAAAAACTTTGAATGTATTAATATTATTTAGATCAAGATTATTTGAAAACCCCAGTGAATATGTAATATATTTGCCTCGTCGATGGTCGCCTTGACCAATGAGAGACTGTCTATTTATTTATCATTATTATAAAGACTGTATGAATAACAATGCAAAACTATGCGGAATTTAAACTAACCATCAATGACATTCGAATAATATTAACATATGTCCGAGTAGAATTTGTCCTGATGTAGACAATTCAGTAATAAATCCATTAAATGAACAATGACAATTTTCAAAGCTGTCATTTTAAAACTATCGGTTGCATTTCAAAAACGACGGATATTTACGAACGATTGTGGATGCCTATCAGTCAAATGAGTTCCTATCATGTGAAAACAATGTTTACCGATAACGTTAACTTTCCGTAAACGATTTATATTTTTATGTCTAATCCGATAAAAAGTGTATAACACGCCTTATCAAGCCATTTGGACAGCGCAGTATATTTCTTTGTAAACTATATTGGGTTAAGTCAAATAGAATATCAAGTGAGTACTGGAAAATAGCTTTTAATTCATGTAACACATACTTCTGAATACTAAAGTGGTGATTCGAACGTAAAGTTTCTAATTAGCAGATTCGTTCAAGTTTATTTCTAGCAATGGAATGGAAAAGTTTGTTGTTCAAAATGCATTCAAAGAGGAATGCATACCTCAGGTTTGAATGTGTTAGTATTGTGGTTTCATTGGTTTATGAAAATATTTGCTCAGTGCACGGTAGGTAAAATCCGAATGACTGTACCAGTATCTGTGCAATAACCAAATGATTTCATACACACACAGATAAACCGTTACTTTTAAATATTTTATTTTCATTACTCTTATTAGTTGCCAATGTTTCTGTATTAATAAAACGCCAACGCTAAATACCGTTTTAAAAACAGTTGAACGTATATATATTAATTCGATTGTTTGCAGAAACTGCTGTAGCTTTTAATGTGTTGGCAATTTGACGAATGAGGGTTTAATGATACATCAATTATATACGATGTGGTGTTTAATATTGGTTAATGACACTGCATCAAGAACATAGCGCAGATAAACACTGCTAAATGTAAGCTGTTAAAAAAGCAAAAGCATACAATGCTAGTTGCCAGCAAATTCATGGATAGAACAGTATACATGTAAAATGAGAGCAAGGAAGTTATTCTCGGTACAAATTGCTTAGATATCGTGTTTTTCAAACTGTTAGAAAAGAACAAAACTAAACAGACAGTTTGTAACTTATTATTGAGATTTTGTTATTTGCAAAACAGAACAACCATTGTTCTC
This sequence comes from Mya arenaria, assembly GCF_026914265.1. Taxonomy (NCBI): domain Eukaryota; kingdom Metazoa; phylum Mollusca; class Bivalvia; order Myida; family Myidae; genus Mya; species Mya arenaria. The sequence continues at coordinate 39,836,543 of NC_069122.1, read as the reverse complement.
CCACTTTATCAGATTTAATATTTTACTTGACGTGTTTACTGATTCGCTATAAAAGCAATTCCATTGCGCGCAAATGCTCAACGTTCCGCACAACTTCTTTGTTGACGTCAACTTTTGTTCTATATTAGTGGTTTGACGTTTATGTTTATTTGTGACATACATAATTCATTCTTTCGCGAATTGCTTGTCAGCTTTCAAACACGTTTAACATTCGAGGGTACTACATCAAATACCCTGAAGAAGACATGGCTAAAACCCGACTTTAGACATAGTCATCAGGCGAGTTTTCAACCGTGGTCGGTAAATCAGAACTAAATAGGAATGCTTAATATCTAGATTCATTCAAAAAGAGGCCGTCAGAAACAACACGCCAATAGATAAAGAACTTTAAATCAAAGCACAACAACGGAACAATAATACAAAATTATATTGTTTTGGATTCAGCCTGGTTGAACTGTTGAACCATTGAGGTATTTTTAAACGATGATTGTCATAAAGGCAGCCAAGCCCAAATGCGTCTATAAATCTAATGAAATACGAGTTAGTGATACACATCGGTTTAACATTAAAAACATAATCAGTGTTAGCGTTGAAAGACAATTGAAAAAAATAAGAGCCAAAAGTAAAACGCTTTTTCAAAAGCTCATATCCGTTTAACATGCGCTGCTCTATTTTTTGCAATGGAAAGACCACACTAGTACCACATACATCTACAATAAAACAATCTCCTGCATTCCAAGTAACCATTTCATAACTTAGTGTGCTATATTAATTTGTAAAATTACTTCGGAATTATTTGTGTATATGTGTGATAACAATATACGTTTCTGGCGCAAATGTATTATTTTGATATTTTCTAAATATCAAATTGGCTTCCTTTTAATCAAGTCGAATCGTTTAAACTAACCAGTTATTAAGAATTAGCTTTCGAGTTTATCAGATATTAGAAAAAAGACACTTATTCTATGAGTATAACGTTAGTACACGCTTTCATGACCACGCCACGGAATATACAAATTGGATCAGTTTATTAATAGAGCATTTTAAAAATGTAGTGTATACAACGTTATTTTATACCTGGACATAATGTTGATTATTCATTGTACCCGACTGCTCCAGTTAATATGCCATATTACAATAGCAGGTGCTTCCATTATCAAGGCAGATAACGAGGTGTAACTCTACAATTACCTTGTATGTTATCTGTTTAAGAAGTGTTGACCGTATTTTTGCGTTGTGTTTGTTTTGATTTGACATATTTGCCTTTCAAAATAATCTTCGATATTGTTTATAGTACTGGCCTTGACCCTATATTCTCCATTGCTGAAACACCTCTAATAGTAATTCTTTAGTCGAATGTTATTTGAATTTAAGTGAATACTTTGAATAACAGTTGTAGCTAAGCGATAGAGCGTATCAGGCAGAGAGCATTTGGAATACCGGGAGATCTATTGTTTAATATATGTTGATGCATGTGTAGTCTGTTTTTGTTGTATGTACGACGTGGGTGCGAATATAAGTTTCTAAAAAAGATTCGAATGTTAAAACAAACCTGTCGTTCTTGGAAGCCGAGGGAAAACATTAATGTCGTTCAATTCTTTGCTCCGCTAACGACGACTTAGCTCCCACGTCTTTCCGATATTGACAGATCATGGAATTAATTGTGAAGAATGAGACACTTACACCAGGCTGTCTTGGTTTACACGCTCCAATATGACCACGCTAAGAATAATACTAATGGAATCAGTTAATAAAATCATCTTGAAAATACGAAGCTGAAATAAAAAAATATATTTCAAAGCTACATTTTATACGCGAATTCATACAGTAGGTAGTTCAATGTAATGCATTGGTGTGCTCATATTCCCATTGCAAATGAAGACATTAAAATTTTACTAAACAATTACGTTGAATGTTTTTCTTTCATAATCTTAATTTATTTTGGATACTTGCCTTAAGTTTATAGACAGAAGAGGGACTGAAGCTAACGGTCTTCGGCATTTAAGGATCGGCATATCCAATAATAGTTAAGTAAATCAATTAGATTCGCAGGTATTTTTTATATTCGTTTTTGGTATAAAATACGTAATGCATTTATATCATGATCTGATGAAGTTCCAGAACATATTCAGGATTTAATTACAGAATATCCAGAAGGCTATGACCCATGTGGACAAAATCTTGTACAAAGTGTTCACTAACGAATCAATCCATATCTTATGCAAAATAAAGCAATTAACCAACATGACCATGCTATTGTGCTATAATAACAGTAATTATCATGTTCACAATCGCTTTTGATTTAATATACAATTCATAATTAATGTGATATCAATTGGTATTTTGTGATTCCCAGCTGAACCTTACAACAGTTTTGGGCCAAATAAAATAGAGTCATCTTTGGTTTTGCCTTTGCACTTTATTGTACAAAATATAAAACAATATGAACGTTTCTTGTGTAAGTGGACTATGGTGAACTTATACTTCGACAAATGTGTGTTTATTTTTGTTTAAGAACCTGAGGCCACAACAAATGGATCATTTGTTCGTCGGATTTGCCGCACCTAAAATTCGAAAAACGAAGTGCTTCTGAATTTCCACTATTTTCTGAATTTCTTTTACTTAGAATTTAAACCTGCAATGTCGACTTCACCTGTTTTTAAAGGTATTTCCATGCTTTACACTTTCTTCGCGAGCAAACTTTCCTCGTGTCAGGACAAAATCAGGTCCGGGAACTGCAAAACAGCTGATATTTGTTGACAGTCTTTTTTGTCGGGAATATTTTTGCCGGACGCACCGTTGTTATTCATTTCCGGTTTCAGTTTACTTTCAGTTTTCGTAATGTAAAATACACGTTTTAAGTGAAAACCAGTGTCATGGTAAATGGATTATACTCTTCAGTAAACAACAGCAGTTTCACAGCGTCAAAGGAAAAAAAAAAATATTTATTTGTGTTTTAAGTAATTCAATATTTTTGTACTCAAAGGTTAGGTTGCTAAATAATAACTAAATCAGATTTTGAGTGCAAAACTTATATTCAAATACGCGGACACACGGCTTACAGCCATTGAACATGTTTTCGTGAGTTATTTTTTAAATTCTAAAATGCATTTCACAGTATTCATAATTTTGTATACTCATAAGTGTTATAAACAGATAATAAAGTAGGACTTGTAAATGTTTTAGAAATAGTCTGTTTTTACACATACAGTTTTATAATAACATTAGTGAAATCAGAAAAACAACTTTTATAAGTAAAATGACTGTTTTAATTTTCTCAATTCTTTGTTCTTATCACACTTATTTTCTTTGATCGATAAGTAATAAACTGGCCTGTTATTAAAGTGGCTTGTTTCTTACGGGCATTGAAGCTATTGAGGCTGTCATGTTATTCTTTTTCAAGGCATGGACCTATTACCAAAAGTTCCTGGCCAAGGCGTTGTCTTGAAACGGAAACATCTTAAATCCACCACCTGCACTTAATATAATGACCAGTGCGACATTTGCAGATTTGTTTGATACTGCTTCAATTACTTGTAGTTTGTCCCACAATTCAATCCACAGTGTCTTTTTTAGAAATGTTCTCTGTGTTATTTACATTTTCCATATTCTGCCATGTCAACGTCACTACAATTTTATCATATGCTTTAAGAGGTTTACATTTAGACCTGAGCCAATATTTGGAAATGCTCAGATGATGAATTACTCTTAGTAGTCTGAATTGTTTTTTTTTGTGATAGTCAGTTAGATTAGTACAGAATTATCCGAATAAATACAATAGTTGTTCTTTTTGGTCTTCGAATAATTGCACGTTACTGTGAGGAATGCTGTCTTTACAATATATCCGCGTTTAAATTGCTGATGCAATGAAAGTAAATAGTAAAGCACTGGATCTTATTGCCATTTGTTTAATATTGAGACAGATTTTCATGTGATACAATCGAAACCTTTCATTTATAACTGAGAACCATTTTTTGGAAATAAAAAGCATTTCTTGACATAATTGTATGATAAATTTGGTAAGAAATATACGTTTGTTTTATTTTGTTCTTAATTTCGCTTTGCGCTCGCCTATGATTTGCCTTCAATTAAAAAAAAAGTTGTTTTTTTTTTGGCTCGCTCGCTCCTACTTTTTTTGGCAAAATCCGTAGAACAACTGATCAATTTGTTGTGGTCTGATGAACATCTTTGGTCTGTCTATGTTAATAATACATTCGGTGTCTCTCGGTCAGTGTCTTTTTGAACCTTAGCATGTGCCTTTAGACAACTCATGTGCATACAGTTTTGACTACTAGGTTTGTCGATTTACTTTAATCGTATTATTTATATTTATGAGACGGATCATTGTCATTCCGGTGGAAGGCTCATGAACATGCATGCGATACACGGCATGGAATTCGTATATTGAATACGCAACTAACACTAATTTTTCGCCAAGCAACCATCAAGTGTTTTGATTAGGACAAAAAAGCAACTACAATCTATACAAGGCACATACACAAACAAATATAGCTTACCTGCTGTGTCTATTTTTCATGTTACACAATGCTGCCTTATTCCCAATTTCTAGTGCATTTGAAATGTGCTTCATTTGTACGCTATTGAGACTTCTATGCATGCGATTTTGATACGTACTATTTTGAATATCAAAATGATGCAACTGTGATTTTGGAGAAGCTAAAAGTACCTGCCCGAGTTCTAACATATTTTTGTTTTTGTCCGGTGTTAAAAATTATGGTATACGAGAACTCAACCATACATCATTACCTCAACCGTCGATGCCATGCTATATAAACTTTAATAGGAAAACATAGTTAAACACTACAAAATATATCACAAGACAAGTTAAAATTTAACTTTCCTCAATGGTATAATTTGACTTTTATGCCATTGCAGCATGGACCAACGTTTCTTAATACAACAATTTGAATAGCTTTCGCAATGTACGTTTACCTAAACTTAAAACCGGCAGTACTTCATATCTTCATCTCGCGACTTATTCATTCATTTTTAGGAGTAAGCATTTATGATGTACTGCACAAATAAATTGAAAAAAAAGATGCGCGGACGAACAACAACAAACCTCGCGTTTTTTTCTTAGCGATTTCAAAGCGCGAGGGATGAAGACACAGTAACCCTAACAGGAATCCGTACATGCCCCTTATGTATCGTATTTTTTGAAAGATCATATTGCACTCAATTCGATATGTAGTAGTAAATGCAAACAATATATACAATTAAATTGTTTTTAATTGATTGTTGTTCTGTATTGCAAATATTCGATTGAGGTAAAAAGATAACTCTTTAATGGAATCTATATGAACGCGATTTATAATTAGCATAGTTTCACAAATCTACATACAACTCTTTCTTATTGACAAAAGGATCCAGAAGTAGCCCTTATAAGCAATTCGGTGTAGAGTCGAGGAGACATTAATTCACTTATCAGTATAATAACAGATGATTTGCCAGATCAGAAACTGAATAATGAACGTTATCTGATTTGCTGCGTGTGATGTATATATCTTTCCGGAAACTTAGTTAGCTTGTGATGCAAGAGGAACATCATTGTTAGTCATTCATCAATATGTTAACAGTGATGCAATAAATTATTCGTTATTCAAAGACGAATTCATTTCGTTACATTGTTTTCTCACAACTGGTAGAATAATTCGCCGCCTGATTGAGGTTGTCTTTGTGATAAAGATTTACTGTTTTATTTTTAGAGCAATGAAATAAAACAAGATTCAATGATAAGGCCGATATAATTATTCGAACATATTTATCACAGGTGCCCTTCTGGTGTGGGTTGGAGTCTCCTAACAGACATGTCCTTAAGCAAAAACATGAAAATTAAATAAATCCTGAAAGAGAAGCATACAAATACAGATTCTTTTTTTAGTGTAAATTTGAATTATATTTTCCCAGTAACCATAAAAAATTACTCGTCGCTGAATGTTATTCGCCAACATATTTTGACTATGCGTACTCGTTAGATGATAAACGATCCTACATCGAAATTAACAAATATTTATTTGGAAAAATCATTTTAGACTGACAATATTGAGAATTTAAAGAATAAAATAACTCAAACAAGGGCAACTGTTTGGGTAATAACGAAATATGAGAAACATTGGTAATCCTGGAGTAGTATCTAAAATGTTCATAGGTCAATGACTTCATTCACTGTAATGGTTGGCTATTTATTATACGTAATCCGATACGTTAGATCAATAATGACCAATATTTAATTCAAAACCTAATGTTCGCTATTCGTACAACGTGATTGTATTTGTGTACACCAAATGCGCCCAGAACTCTTAGACTATAATAAAGTAAACAATACGGACGTTTCAGATCATGCAATAGCCTATTTTTACCATTCAAATATAACTACAGTTGACATTGCGTTTCCTTCGTCTATTTTTATCAGAATGCATTTTGCCTGTTTGATGTGCCAGTGTTATTAAGCACAAGTCTCATGACAATAATAAGAAATGTAATCGAATTATTCCTTCCAATAGATATGTCCTTAATTATCACATATGTTCAAATCAGCATTCCAAACTGTCCGGTGACCTATTTCCCTTGGTGTATTAACTAATTTAGGAATGGTATATACGTCTGGTGAAATCATTCGGAAACGCTCAATTATGGACTCTTGATTTGATTCGTACTGCTTGATATGAATCATGTATGTGTCATCTGCCGTACATGAGCTATTCCATCCAAGTATTCGTATGTTCAAGAATAACATATATTAACACATACTCCTGTTTAGGAAATATCTTGTCAAAGTAAATACAAGATTAGATAAACAATCTAAATCAGAATCAGAATTAAAACTAGCCATAAATTAGAAATAAAATAATATAATTATCAATATATCTAAGTACATACTAGCCGTATGTAGACAATTCGGTATAATATTAATGAACAATAAAAATGTGCAAAGCAGTCATTTTAAAAATTATCAGCTTCACTTTAAAACATATAAACATTTACAAGCGTATGTGTACAAATCCAATCCGTATATATCATGTGGAAATAATTTTTACCAATTGTGTCCGTTAATTTTTCGACAGTTCTCCGTAAATGATTGATAATCATTGATAATTTTATGACTTACCCGTTAAAATATGTATTTTACTTTTGAAGCTAAATTTTTGGTCAATACGATATCTTTTTACAAACTAAATTGTGTTCACTTTACTTGTCTCAAATGGAAAATCCAACTACAGCGTTGAGAAATAACCCTTCCAAGACGTCCATTTTACAGTAATAAATTGTCATTCGACCAATCAGGAAGCTCGCTTTTGTAAGATTAGAAGTATACGTATATATGTTGCGTTCACTTTAACACTAATGAAATTATTGTTTAAACTAAGTAAGCGCAAAATAATAAACGCATATTTTATTTTGGCATACAATACAATACAATACAAAGTGATTCATTTGTCATACATAAGGTCACCAGCACAAAGTTTTAAATTGAATCTATTGCAGTTGAATAAATCATGAAAGTGTGTTTTAGTATTTAATTGAATAGTGTATGTAATATGTATTGCAATTATGATATTAAATTACGGTTTAGCATTAACAATTGATGTTTTTCTAGGAGTTTAAGCTTTGTTAAATATGAAACATTTAAGTGATAACAAGTATGTGGATATTTGATTTAAATGTTAAAATGTCAGGTGTTATGTCTGTCTAGATTGAATCTTTGCTAACAACTTTGCGGTTTGATTACAGCTTTTAGTGCAGATAGCCATAGTTGGTTTGTCAATAAACCCAAAATAACGTACCGAAACATCCAATAGTGTAATTTGCCACCATATCATTACGACTGTCAATGTTCAACGAGTATTCATACATTTAACTGCGCCACAGCCAGATGTTAGTCAGTTTCTTAATATTCAAATCCTAAGTTCAGAATAGGTACATGCTTTATGTTATAATATACTGAAATGAAATTGATAACTGTTCTATCACTTACCCAATTATTGGGTTTTAACAACTAAACGGAAATGTACATAACCATGGATTACGGATTTCAATTATCGTTCACCCCTCTGTACCAACCAAATATTTTCACTAAATACGTGCTTTAATTTATTAGAATGTCTTGAATTATAAATAGGTGTTAAACTGTAAGAATCCGGATATCTACTTTTGTTTTGATTTTTTTGGTGCATTCGTCTTAATCGATCGACCTAAAATTAATATTCAGAAAAAATTGAAAAATCCTCGATTCCCATTAGCCCAAACAAAATGACATCTTAAGAAATAAATCATCATCACTAATATTTTCACCACTTTCTATGATTCCTTCTTATCAGATATTGCATCCGTCTGTTAAGCTTAAAAGGGGCAAAATATTTATTGGTACAAAACAATAACAATTTTTATATAATCTTTTAATTTGCAAAACATGTTATTGACTAATGCATTGCTATGTTTAACTTATTTGACTTTTATAATTAAAACATTTGATTTATTTGTTTTGATCAATAACGTCAAATGAGTTATATATAGGAATGCATTGAATATATATAACGAACTCTTTTGCACCCACCTTCACTGGCCGTTTTAACAACTTATATGTTCGCAATGTTCGTCTAAACTATGTGTTTCATTGATGGTGTCATTTGTGTGTATGGACACTGAACAAAATTGCTGATCCATACATAAATACTTACACCTCAACTTCCATTCCTTAAATGAACTGCATTTCGGCAACTGCGGTAATCATCCGATGAATGCAACATCTTTTTGAATAAAATAATTAACTTTTGGTGTAAATATAAGTAATGAATTGCGGGATTGATGTAATTATAGGGGATATGAACGCAGTTGGGCTGGTCAAAGTACGCGCAGACTTCACAAATTTTAACAACACCAACTGCGTTCGTACCCCGATAATAACATCAATCCCGCAATTCATTCCTTAAGTAATTAATAACATCCTTTATTTCTTGAAAATATATGGGCGATGATTTGTCAAGCAAACGTTAGTTTAGTGCGTCTGCTGGTAGTCGGTCGCAACTGTATGAAACGTTTTTAATTTGGTTTTGAAACTTTTATCTAGTGACTGCTGTTTTGTGGAACATACTAGTATCGGCTTACTCATGAAAAGTTGTAATCACTGTGTAAGCTATACGCACTGTTTGAACTATCTTTTGAAGTCAGTATTTATATTCTAGGTGTCTAGCTTTGAATGTGAGAAATAGCAAAAATAAGGTGTAAAAATTGAACTAAGTGGAACGTTATCCTTTACATTTGAGTCTCTTAAAGTTCAATTGTTTATTAAAATCGCCTGACATCTTCAGTTTGCCATTCCATACATGTCAATGTACTTTCTCAATACCTTTTGATAAACAATCCATTGGGACTTTTAAAATAAATATTCGATCAACCAGTGATCTATTTACATATTCTTGTTACAATATATGTTTCCCTACTACCACGAGATCAATAACAAATATGCTCAATTTCGATTTGCAGTTTTATATAGTTCAGTGTTTTAAGGTTATAGCATTGCAGCTATATTAAAAGGACCTCGGTCAAATGCTGTATGGATGTGCACAGAATCATAAAATATGGCAATAATATTTTTCACGAGTATACGCAAAGACAATGTTCACATGATTTAAAACTTAAACTTCTAAAAACAATGAAAAATTAAGGATGTTTAAATTTTGAATACGTAATATGTGTTTCTCTGTATACATTGAATCTTCTGTAATAACATTGTCCAAACGTGTGCTTCAATAAGACATTTTACATCAAGGTGTAGAATACAACACATTTTTGAAAATATTTGGTTGGTGCAAACGGGTTAACAATACTTAAAAGGGCGTAATCTATGGCGTTGTGTATTTCCGTTTAGTTGTAAAACCCCAATAACTGAGTAAACGAACAACCCGATTTAAAACAGTTTTATCAATTTTATTTCAGTATAATAGAAAGCATATCTTTATGCTGAACTTTGGATTTGCATATTACGAAGCTGACTAACATATAGCGGTTGCCCAGTTAAATATATGGATACTCATTGGATATTGATAATACAGTCGATAATGATATGGTAAGACATTCTTTTATTGGATGTGAACCTATGTCATTTTGGGTTTACTGACACAACAATACACAGGCTAACTGCACCAAAAAGGCGGTAATCAAACGGCATACTTGTTAGCAAAGATTCAATCTAGACAGACATTACACCTGACAGGTTGAACACTCAGATGCACATACTTATCATCTCTTGAATTTACCAATTTGACGAATCTTAAGATTCCTAGAAAATCATCAATTATTAATGCTAAAATGTAATTTAATATTATAATTGCATTACACATTACATGAACTATTTAGTTTCATGTCTTTTTTCAACATCTGCAATATATTCCATTTTCAACTAGTCTGTGGCCAAGATAAAACATACTTGCTCCTTTTTACGCTTCTCTAATTTCATTCGTTTATACTTCTGATCTTACAAAAGCGATCTCCGTGATTGGTCGAATGACATTTTATTTCGGTAAAAAGTATGTGACGTCTTTGTATCAAATGAATTTTATTAACGTCGCCTGATTCATGCTACGTTCAATTGGCGTAGAAGCGTTATTTTTCAATCAACTTTAAAGTTGGATTTTTTAATTGATACAAGTTAAGTAGCCCCAATTTAGTTCGTAAAAAGATATCATAAGGACCATAAATATAGCTTCAAAAGGAGTATACAAATTCAAATGGGTAAGTTAAAGAATTATGAATCATTAACGGAGAACAAACGAAAACTGAATTGACATTTATTATATCGGAACACATTCCTTGTGCATCTGTTTAAAGTAAAACTGATGATTTTTGAATTGACTGCTTTGCCCATTTCCTTTTTCATTTAATGAGTATAATGCCATATTGTCTAAATAAGGCCAATATTAACTTAGATATACTTATTTCATATCATGTGATATGTGATACTATTCGATTTTTAATGGATGGCTAGTTTTAATTGGTTTTAGATTGTTTATATAATCATATGATTTCTTTGACATGATATTTGCCTAACAGGAATATGTGCTAAATCATGTTGTTGTTAAATATGCGATTACTTGGATGGAATAGTTCATATATGACAAATGACACATAATATATATGTTTCATATCGAGCAGTACAAATCAAATTACGAGTCCATAATTGACCGATTTCCTATGAGTTCACCAGACGTATATACCATATCTAAATTAGTTAATACACCAAGGGAAATAGGTCGCCGGACAGTTTGGAATGCTGATTTGAACAAATATAATTATTTAGGACATATCTACTTTCTAATTATTGTCATGAGACGTTTGCTTAATAGCATTGGCACATCAAACAGACAAAATGCATTCTGATGGAAATAGACAAACGAAACCATATGTCAACCGTAGTTGTATTTGAATGGTAAAATTACGCTATTGCATGATCTGAAACGTCCGTATTGTTTACATTATTATGGCTAGGAGTTCTGAGCGCATTTAGTATGCACACATACAATCACGTTGTACGCTGAGCAAATATTAGGTTTCGTATTCAAATATTGGTCCTTATTGATATAAGATTGAAATAATGCATCGGACTACTTATAATGAATGGCCAGCCAATACAGTGAATAAGGTCATTGATTAATGAGCATACGATTGACTTAAGTTGCATTTTGAATACTACTCCAGGATAACCACTGTTTAGAATATATTCAATAGTTTGAACATATCGCAAGTTTTCATATATTTCTCATATAATCATACTATCTTTATTACCAAACAGTTGCCGTTGTTTGATCAATTATATTCTTTAAATACTAAATCATTTCAGTAAATTATAATGTGATTTTTCCAAACAAATAGAAGTTATGTGTCGATTTCACGAGTACTCATAGACAAAAAATATTCATGAATCTCACCAAGCGTAGAGTGATTATATATGGCTGGTCGGGAAACAGAATTCAATTTTACACTGAAAGAAAAAAAAATCTGTATGTTTATTATTCTCTTCGAAGATTTATTCAATTTTCATGTTTTTGCTCACAGATTGAACGTTTTGACAACTTTTTTTATTTTTTGTCTTCGAACGAGCAATTTTTTTGCGAAATTCCGTGGAAACCATTATATAAGACTGCTGACAAAAACTCAAATCGCAGATTTTTATATTTAAATTCAAAAAATGATTTTTTATGCATTTTTCTTAAACCGTTAGTAACGGTTTAAGCCATAAAACATTAATTTTCGAACGAAAATATGAAAATCTACGATCTGATTTTTTGTCAGCAATCTTATATGATTGGTTTGGAGATATTTGCTCTTTCTTTTCAAAAAATAAACTAAAACTTAAACCAGAAGGGCACCTACGAAAATTGTGTTCGAATAATTGTATCGGCCTTATAAATGATTTTTTTTTATTGTTCTGTGAAAAAAAACCCAGTAAATCTTAATCACAAAGACAATCTCAATTAGCCGGCTGATTCTTTAACCAGTTGTGAGAAAACAATGTCACAAATTGAATTCGTCTTTGGGTAACGAATCATTAATTGCATCACTGGTAACATATTGATGAATGACTAAAGATTATGTTCCTCTTGTATCACATGCTAACTAAGTTTCCGGAAAGATATATACATCACAAGCAGCAAATCAAATTACAGGCATCATTCAGTTTCTGATCTAGCAAATCATCTGTTATCATACTGATAAGTGAATTAATGTCTACTCGACTCTACACCGGATTGCTTATTAGGGCAACTTCTGGATCTTTTTGTCAAGAGAAAAGTGTAATATGCAGACTTGTGAATCCCTGTTAATTATAATTCGCGTTCATATAGATTCCATTGGAGAATTAACTTTTTACTTCAATTTAATTGTTGCAATACAGACCAACAACCAATCGTAAACAATTTAACAAGTTATATTTTTAGGATTTACTAGTGTATATCCACTTGAATTCAATATGATTGTTTAAAAATATGACAAATAAGGGTCATGTACGAAATCCGGTAAGGGCTATCGTGACTTAATCCCTCACTCCTTGAAACTGCCCAAGAAATAACGCGACGTTTGTTTTGATCATCCGTTCATCTTTTAATTTTTTTGTAGTACAACAAATGCGTTCACGTCTCATTTTAACTTCTGTTGTTTTTTTCTTATTTACTAGAGTGGTTCTTTTCACAACAAAAACACTCAAGGTTTGATTTTCACATCGTCTCTCCATCGCTTCTTCTGAATCTTGATCCAGGGGCGAAAAGGGGAAGACGCGAGGATGTTAAAATAAAACCTCGTTGTTTTGCTATGGAAAGAAACATCCAAGTTAAAAAATGTGCGCGGAACTTATAATGAAACCTCGCGTCTTTTTCATGCATTTTTATGTGTTAAATCATATATTTTTTTTCTGCATAAAATGATCGGAACAAACAGTATATATTATGAAATTTCGCGTGTTTTATTTCTTGGGCAATTTCGAAATACGAAGGACAAAGAAGCTATGACCCTAAAAGGCTTCCTTAATCATGGTTTAATATAACACTAAAGTTGTAGTCAATGCTTTGCAAATTGGGTAAGCAATTTGTTGCCGAATGAACAACCATCTGTTTTATACGTAAATGTATTGAAATTAATTTTTTTTGAAAACACAGTCGGTCTTCTATTTTTTGTTTTATTCAACGTTTATATTAAAACGTTTCAATAATTTGACTTGTATTTCATTTAAACGTTATATAACGCATAATTTGTACATAATTATAATATAATATATATTATATAAACATAAGGATAATTAATGAAAAATGATCGTCAGCTATTTGCTAATTGCGAGGGTACAAACATATTAATAAACTTCACTGCCTTCCGTCTATATCAATTCTATCGTTTATGTTTCGTTATAACTGCGGTAAAAAACAACCTGCCTATGAATTAAGAAGCTATATCAAAAGTGTATTCCCGGTAAATTGTTATGAGTGTTTAATCTCACATGGAAAATTGAGATTTCATATTGTCTTACTACCTACTTCCCTCTGTATTTTTAGTGTATGTGAACTCGTTTACGTTTGAGAATTTGACTAGCAGCCAAGAAAAATTAAAACAAGGAAACGTACCTGAAAACACTGCAGGTTTGAAGAATAGGTAAACGTGCGTTGCAAAATCTACTCAAAATGTTGTTTTTTACAGACGTTGGTCCATGAATGCAATGCCATTAAAACAAATTTAAAGTTGAACTTCTCTTGTGATATACTGTGTATTGTTTAACTATCACTTCCTATTCAAGTTCATACATCATGGTATCAACTGTTGAGGTTGAAATGTGAGGTTGAGTTCTGGTGACACCGGAAAAATATAAATCTTTGTAAAACTCGAGCAAGTTCTTTGAGCTTATCCAAATTGACAGTTCATCAATTATTTTTTATTCGAAATGGTACGTATCAAAATCGCATGCATAGACGTCTCAAATAATTTAAATATACGATACATGGCAGGTTGACGTTTGGTACTGTACAAATGGAACCCATTTCTAATGCTCAATAGTTTAGGAATAAAGCAGCATTATGTACAAACACACATCAGAAAGGCTATATTTGTTTGTGTATGTGTCTTGTTTATGTGCTGTTACGGAATGATAACATGGAAACCTTTATGTCCTTATCAAAACATGGCGATGGCTTGGCGAAAAATGAAGTTTAGAGTTAGCTACGTATTCAACACAAATTCATGCCATGCATTGCATGAGCGTCCATTTGCATTCCGCCCGTATGACAATGACCCGTCTCATAAATAGACAATGACCCGTCTCATAAATATAAAAAAATACGATCGAAGTTAATAGACAAACCAAGTATTCAACACTGTATCAACATGGACTGTTTAAAGGCGCAGGGATAGCGTCAAAGAGACACAAAACGTGCAACCCAGACGAACCACACATGAATAAGAAAACATTTAACAATAGATGTTGGGGTAAGCGCCCTAGAACACTCAGTGAAATACGAGTTAACAGGAAGCTTTAGCAAGAATAAACGCACACAACCACTCACCTGTCGCACAATAAGTTCACCACATTCGCCTTAAACAGCAAACGTGATTGATTATTTTGTTTATATATTTTACAATAAAGTACAAAAACAAAACCTGTCGCACAATGTGTTCACCACATTGGCCTTACACAGCAAACGTAATTTGAAACAAAACATTTATAAGGTTTAGCTAAGAATCACAAAAATACCAATTGAAACATCATGAATTATAAATTGTTTAATAAATCAATAGAGATTGTGAGCACGTGAATTACTATGAGTATATTAACATATTTACATGGTCATGTTGGTTATTTGTTTAATGTTGCATTGTATAAGCATTGACACTTTGTTCAGTATTTTGTCCACATGGGTCATATCCTTTTGGATATTCTATGAATAAACCCTGAATGTTGTATTTTGATTCAATATTCTGGAACTTTATCAGACCATGGTATAATTGCAATGAGTTTTTAATGAGTTTTTATTACCAAAAATGATAATAAAGAAGAATTGTGAATATGAATGATTCACTCAACTTTGGGACTTAAGTTGGACATGACGAACATATCCTATTTAAGGCCGTTGGCAGCTGTACCTTTCCTGTCCATAGTAGTAAGACAAGAATCCAAATAAAATTAGACTATAAAAATAGTTTACAATGTAAATTGATTGGTTTTCTTTAAAAATCTTTTTTTGCCATGGAAATATAAGCATAAAAGCTTATTTCTAAATAAAGTGCAATATTATTTACCAGCTGCTGTATGACCTAGCGCTTAACATGTAGGTTTGATATATTCTTATTTCAGCGTCGTATTTCCTAAGATGATTCTATTAACTGATTCAATTTGTATTATTCTTAGCGTGGTCATATAGGACCTTGTAAACCAAGACAGCCTGGTATAAGTGTCTTCACAATGATTTCCATGAGATGTCAATATCAGAACTACTTGAGAGCTAAATCATCAGCAATACAAAGACTTGAACGACATTAATGTTTTTCTAGGGCTTCCATGAACAACTTGTGTATTTAACCAGTCGACTCTTTATAGATATAGAAATAAACGCTCAAAAATATACGCACACATGACCTACTAACAACAAAACACACTTTACATGTATCAAATTCTTAATCAATAGATACACCGATACTCCCTTTGCTCTCCTCCGGAAACCATACTTTGCTCAGCTACAACTTTTATTCATTTTATTCACGTAAATTAGGATAACTTTTGGCTAAATAATTTCTATCGGATGTGTTTCAACAAAGCAAACTATGGGGACACGCCCAGTAGAATAACAATTATCGATCAGTTATATTGTAAGTTATCCTTTATCACAGAATTGAAAGCATTGATGCCAAATCCATCGGATTCGGTGACATAAAAAGTAAAAGATGTTTAACCGGTCATTCTGTGAGAGTGCCGATTTTGAAAAGTTATCAATTTCATTTCAGTTTAACATATCTCATGTATCTATGCATACTTAAAAGTTATCTTAGCTGTGGCAGTGTATGGATACTCATTGTGAAGGACATTGATAATTGACAGTCGATACTGATATGATGATATATTCTAAAATTGTATGTTTACCTATGTAGTGTTTGTTTAAGTGTCAGACCAACACATCGACTGATAGCACAAATAGATCTAAAATCAAACTGCATACTTGTAAGCAAAGATTTAATCTAGAAAGACATAGCATTTAACATTTTGAACATTTAAGTCAAATACGCACAAACTTGAAACGCATGGATTTTCCAATAGGACGAATCTTTAAATACCTGAAATTTCTCAGTTATAAATGATAAAATGCAATTTGATACTAGAATTGCGTTATACATTACATGAAGAAATACCTACAAACAATTTAATTGTATACTACTTCTGAAATAGTTCTCATATGCATCTATGCTGATAAAAATGGCCTTCTCATTTTTTAAAGGGAAAATTATAGACTTACAACATTTTTTTCAAATATGAAAATATATTTACATATCTTTATAAATTGCGTTTCCTAAGAATATTCATTAATTGCACTCGCATTCAAGTTAAAGCAACAATTTTAGTAAAGTTCTGATCTTCGTGATTGGTCAAATGACATTTTTATTGGGGTAAAATGTATGAGACGTCGAGGTATCAAGTGACGTTATTGACGTTTGCTCTATACAAACAGCCGGATTCATGCTACGTTCAATGGTCCTGGAACCGTTATATTTCAGTGTTGAATTCCACAACTTATTAACTTGTGGCCACGAGTTAGTTTAGGCAATGAAAACAACCGTTTTATTTTTGACGCTTTATGGCTATAACACAGTAACCACACCTGACACTAAAACGCAATCTGTACCCAGCAAACGTGAATAATATGGACGATACAGAGAAAGTCTTATATCAGATTACTTTCAGGAATGCCTTTCGTATGCTAGAAATGTCATATGCTAGTATTTTAAATAAGTTTACGTCCTTTGCACAGAGTATTGAGCTCGTTGACGTTAAGACGAAGAGAGTACAGTGACACACGTACTATTTGTGCCCTTGTTGACAACGTGATAGAGCATTCTGGACGTAATCACGGTTACAGAATTATGCGACAACGGTGCTTGAAGAATGAATTGACCGTTAAGGCTTGAGTTTATCATCTCTGTCCAATACCATGCCTCGCTACCATGACAGTGTCCCATCCTCTTTCTTCCTCCTATTGCGTCCATGAGGACTAAATAAGACCGCTTCGTACAGGCGAAATATACGGTGTATACATAGAACCTTACAATCACCGGTTAAAACATAGAACAAGTCTTAAATATGACACAGCTGTTTTGATTGGCTAAACTAATTTGTGGCCACAAGTAATTAAGTAGAGGCCGCGAGTTAATAAGTTTTGGCCTCAAGTTACTAAGATGTGGCCTCAAGTTATTAAGTTGTGGCCTCAAGTTATTAAGTTGTGGCCTCAAGTTACTAAGTTGTGGCCTCAAGTTATTAAGTTGTGGCCTCAAGTTATTAAGTTGTGGCCTCAAGTTATTAAGTTGTGGCCACAGGTTATTAAGTTATGGCCACAACGTAACGGGTTAATCATAAAAAATATAAATAACTTACAGAGAAATTTCTAAAAATAACTGACGCTTTCGGAAAACAATGTTTTCACAGATTTTTATATGTATATTTATATTATTAGATTTTTGATTTTATGTCTAGTTTTAATTCTGCTTTAGATTGTTTATTTCATCAAATATTCACTTTGACATGCTATTTGCTAAACAAAAGCATGCGTCAAATTATGTTGTTCTTAAATATGCGATTACTTGAAGGAATAGTTCATGTATGACAGATGACACATACATGATTCATAAAAAGCAATACAAATCGAATTAATTTGTCCATAATTGATTGTTACCGTATGATTTCACCAGCCGTTTATACCATTTATAATTTAGTTAATACACCAAGGGAAATAGGTTGCCGGACTGTTTGGAATGATGATTTAAACAAATATGATCATTAATGACATATCCATTGGAACGTATTGTTGGATTGGAATGTCTAATTATTGCCATGAGGCATTTGCTTAATAGCGTTCACTTGGCACATCAAACAGACAAAATCCATTCTGATGAAAATAGACAATCGAACCCATAAGTCAACGGTAGTTATATTTGAATGGTAAAATGAGGCTATTGCATGGCCCAAAACGTCCGCAATGTTTACCTTATTATGGCTAGGAGTTCTGTGCGCATTTTGTCTACACAACTACAATCAAGTTGTACGAATAACCAACATTAGGTTTCGTATTCAATACAGGTTCTTATTGATTCAAGATTAATATAACGTATCGGATTACGTATAATGAATAACCAGCCAATAAAGTGAATGAAGTAATGATTCAAGATTGATATAGCGTATCGGATTACATATAATGAATAACCAGCCAATAAAGTGAATAAAGTCATTGATCTATGATCATAAGATTGACTTAAGTTGCATTTTGAATACAACTACAGAATTACCACTGTTCAGAATATATTCTGTTTGAACATATCGGTTTTTATACAGTTGCTCATGTTTGATTAATTATATTCTTAAATACTAAATCTTTTCAATAGAGTCTGATGCGATTTTACTAAATAAATAGGGGTTGATTCCGGTGTATGGTTGTATATCATCTAACGATTACGCATAGACAAAATATGTTCATAAATAATATCGAGCGATTATTTTTTCTTTCATGATCAAAAAGACAACCTTGATCAGGCGTCCGATTCTTTAACCAGTTGCGAGAAAACAATGTCATCAATAGAATTCGTCTTTGGATGACGAATCATTAATTGCATCACTGGTAACATATTGATGAATGACTAACGATTATGTACCTCTTGAATCACATGCTAACTAGGTTTCCAGAAAGCTATATACATCACAAGCAGCAAATCAAATTACGGTCATCATTCATTTTCTGATGTGGCAAATCATCTGTTATCAAACAGATAAGTGAATTGATGTCAACTCGACCCAGACCAAAATGTTTATTTGGGCTACCCTTGGATTATTTTTGTCAAGATAATGTAAAAATATTACATGTAAATGTTTGAATCTTTGTAAATTGTAATTTGCGTTTAAATTGACTGCATTGGAAAGATAATTTTTTACTTTCATTTAATGGTTAAAATTCAGGACAATCAATCCTGGACAATTTAAAAGGTATATATTTTTTGGATGAATTTTCAGAAATATTACATATAAGGGTCATATACGAAATCCTGAAAGGGCTATCGTGACCTTATTTCCTTAAAATTGCCTATGAAAAAGAACAGGTATTTTTTTTCAGTCGCACATATGATCGATTTATGCAGTACATCATTTGCGTTTACTCTTAAAAACGCATGAAAAAGTCGCGAGATGTTATTTTCAGTTCTGCGAAACTTAACTTTTTTAACTGAAGTGCTTCATTTCATAGCAAGAAAAATGCGAGGTTTGATCTTAACATCGTCGCTTCTTCACTTCTTCTAAACGTTGATCCAGGGACGGAAGGCGAAGATGCTATGGAGAGAAACACCCCAGTTAAGAAAAAAAGAAATATCGCGTCTTATTCATGATTTTTTATTTGTGAAATTAAAAGATTGTTTCTGCATAAAATGATCGATAAAAAGCGAGGATGTACAATGAAACTTCGCGTATTTTTTTCTTGAGCAGTTTCAAAGGACGAGGGACAAGAACGCTAAAGCTCTTAAAGGTTTCCGTTATCACAAATAACTTGTAGTTTATATTTTTCAATAGTATCCTTGCACAGTGGGTAAACAAATTGAAGACAAATGAACAAGTATCTGTTTAATACGTACAATTTGTTCACCACATTCGCGTTACACAACAGACGTGAACCTTTTTTTTTGTACAAAAACAATGTTTATTTTATTTCATTTGACACAAAACAGTAATAAGTCTTAGCTAGGAATCACAAAAATACCGATTGATATTTTTTTTAATAATAATTCACAGTTTAGTCATCTAAAAGAGTCTGTACACACGTCAATTACTATGAGAATATTATACTTACATTGTCAGGTAAGGTTATAAGTATCTATCATGTGATTGCGGTACGGATAGAAAAATCCGACCCGAGGGCACGTGTGTAAGCCGGCAACGAGGCTTGCCGAAATACCGGTCACGCAGCGTGCCCGACGGTCGGATTTTTCTATCCGTACCGGAAACACATGATTGTTTTTCTTTTTCTTGCATACCTAAAATTATGAATTTGTGCAAAAATTGACGTAGAAAACGAACTTTTGTACATTTCACCAAAAAGCGAAAATTACGATTATTTATTTTCAATTTTAATTAAAAGTATTGTTTTCTCATATTTTTGATTGCCCTTTATTGAAATTACACAATATACTTTTCACAAACCATTCAATAAAAGAAATCAAAAGTGGCGCGTTGTTGCGCGTGACTCATCTTACATGGGGGTGTAAGATGAGTTTTTCCAGCAACGGTCACATGATCGGAAACCCACGTCCGGTATGCAAGAAAATTGTTTAATGTTGCATTATACACGCATTGATTCAGACGCAAACACTATATTGTGTATTATGTTGTCCAATGGACTCCTGGATATTCTTTAAATAAATTTTGAATATTGTTATTCAATATTCCGGAACTTCATTAGGTCATTGGTTTAATTGCAATACGTATTTAATACCAAGAATATCTTTAATGTCTATAGTTCTATGACAAGTATCTCAAATAACAATTAAAATATAAGCATATCAGTTTATTTGCTTAAAAATCAAGTGTAATATTGTGTACCACCTGCGGTATGACCTAGCGTATAAATTGAAGGTTTGATAAATTCTTAAATCAGCGTGTATTTCTTAAAATGATTATATTAACTGATTCCATTTGTATGATCCTTAGAGAGCGTGTAAACCAAGACAGCCTGGTGTAAGTGCCTAATTCTTCACAATGATGTCCATGAGATTTCAATATCGGAACTACTTGGCAATGAGAGCTAAACCGTCAGCAGAGTAAATACTTGAACGACTTAAATGTCTTTCAACGGCTTTCAAGAATAACTTGATTGTTTAATCTTTCGACTTTTATTTCAGAAACCAACATTTGCACACACGTCGTACAAAAAACAAAATACACACACCAATATTCGCACACATAACGTACTAACAAGAAAAACACACACCAATATTCGCTACATGCATACTAACAACAAAAACACACACCAATATTCGCACATATGACGTAATCACAGCAAAAACACTCAACAATATTCGCACATATGACGTACGTACAATGATAAACACACACACCAATATTCGCACACATGACGTACTAACAACAATAAACACACACACATATTCGCACACATGACGTACTAACAACAAAAACACACACCCATATTCGCACACATAACGTACTAACAAGAAAAACACACACCAATATTCGCACACGTGACTTACTAACAAGAAAAACACACACCAATATTCGCACACATGAGGTACTAACAACAAAAACACACACCAATATTCGCACACTTTACGTACTAACAACAATAACACACACCAATATTCGCACATATGACGTACTAACAACAAAAACACACACCAATATTCGCACACATGACGTACTAACAACAATAAACACAAACACCAATATTCGAACACATGACGTACTAACATGAAAAACACACACACATATTCGCACACATGACGTACTAACAACAAAAACACACACCAAAATTCGCACATATAACGTAATCACAGCAAAAACACACACCAATAGTCGCACACATGACGTACTTACAACAAAAACACCCACCAATATTCGCACATATGACGTACTAACAACAATAAACACACACACCCATATTCGCGCACATGACGTACTAATAACAATAAACACACACATCGATATTCGCACACATGACGTACTAACAACAATAAACACACACACCCATATTCGCGCACATGACGTACTAACAACAAAAACACACACACCGATATTTGCACACATGACGTACTAACAACAATAATCAGACACACCGATATTCGCGCACATGACGTACTCACAACAAAAACACACACCAAAATTCGCGCACATGACGTACTAACAACAAAAACACACACCGATATTCGCACACATGACATACTCACAACAAAAAACACACACCAACAAAAACACACACCGATATTCGCACACATGACGTACTAATAACAACAACACACACCGATATTCGCACACATGACGTACTAACAACAAAAACACACACCGATATTTGCACACATGACGTACTAACAACAAAAACACACACCGATATTTGCACACATGACGTACTAACAACAAAAACACACTACACATACATCAACCAATCCTAATCAATAGATCCCCCGGTATTTCCTTTGCCCTCATCTGGATATCATATTTTGCTCACTTTTTATCCAACGCATTCACTTATATTTAAATAACATGTGACTAAGAAGTCACTATTGGACGTGTTTCAACAAAGCAATAGAAATATAGGAACAAGTCCGGTACTATAAAGAAAACTATCCAAAAATCTTGTTGAAAGGCACATATATCAAGTCAAAACAGACATATCACTTCAAGACTTTTTATATAGATTACACACATCATATACATAATTTTCCATTTGTAAATGTAGGGTTACGCCTCGTTATCTGCCTTGATAAAGGAAGCACCTTATATTGAAATATGACATATTTTAACTGGAAACAGTCGGGAACAATGACCAATCAACATTTCGTCCTGGTTTAAAATAACGATGTATACACTATTATTTAAGCGTCGTATTTTCTTAAACGATTCAATTAACTGATGTAATGGATGAGTGTACTTAGTATGTGATAATGATATGATTAATGTCTTATATTTTACAATGATTTTCCAAATCTCGCATTATCTGTAAGACTCTAGAGCTTTTTCGAAGTACTAGCTTATTCTTAAATATGAGGGGGTACTAATACATTACTTTTTTTTAAAGGGCAGCCAACCTGATCATTAGAAAAAAATCAAAACGGTACCTTTGCAGCATTTTATATTAGCATTTTTGATTCGCTGCCTCAAAGACAATTGTCATTTAGAAAAATTATATACAAAATAATCCATTCTTTAAAAAAAATATGACATAAAATAAATGTTTAAACACAAAAGAAAATAAATACGGCAATTTTGAAAGTAATAAAGATGAAAAGGATAAATATATGTTAGGGATTTAATGCCCGACACCGTATACCCAAATGTTGGAACAAGCGAACGCAGGCGGAATCCCGAACAATAAAACTTCATAGTTTTGTTCCGTTATAGTGCTTTGATTTATTTATGTGTTTTTTCTGATGTCCTCTTTTAGAATGCATCAAGACTAAATCTAGCATTTCCTTTTATTTTTGATTTACCGGCTATGGTTGAATACTCGCCTGATGACTATGCATTAAGAGTTGTTAAAACCCTGTCTCCCTCAGGGTATTTGATAAAGCACCCTCAAATGTTAAACGTGTTCGAAAGGTGACAAGCAATTCGTGTAAGAAAGAATTATTGACATCAAAAACAAACACAAACGTCAAATCACAACAATAAGACAAAGGTGGACGTCAACAAAGAAGTTGTGCGGAACGTTGTGCATAAGCGCGCATTGGAATTGCCTTCATAGCGAATCAGTTAACACGTCAAGTAAAAAATCAAATCTGATTAATTGGTCTATGGGATAAAAATGAATTTTCTGTGTTGCAGAACAAGCATACAACCGCAATTGTACAGATACAAAATGTCTGTTTAATTAAAAAAAAATTCTACCGTTTTAAAAATCAAGATAAATAAGCAATTTGTACCGAGATAATTTTCCATGCCTTCAATTTTCACATGTACAGCTTCCTATAGATAAATTTGTTGGCAATAAGCTTTGTCTGCTTTCGCATGTTTAACAGTTTACAATTTGCAGTGTGTATCTGTGCTATTTACTTGATGTAGTGTCATTAGCCAAGATAAAAAACACAACAATATATATATTTGATGTATGATTAAAACTTCATTCGTTAAATTGCCAACACATTAATACATCAAAAGCTACAGCAGTTTCTGCAAACAATCGAATTATTGTTAAGTTAAACTTCATCTGTGTTTGAAACATTTGGTTAGTGCACGGATACTTGAAAAGTAATTCGGACGTCACCAACCGTGCACTGATCACATGTTTTCATGAACTAATGAAGCACAATACTCTAGCATTCAATCCTTAAGTATGTGCTTACTTGTTTTAATGCATTGTGTATATATGAAAGCAAAACCGATTCAATTCCATTGTTCAAAGGGGAAAATAAACATACTTGAACGTATCCCGCTTAAACAATTTACGTTCGAGTCACTATTGCCGTAACGTTTATATCTTATTCTTAATTATGTGTAAAATGAACTAAAAGCTATATTTAGTACTCACTTGATACTGTTTTAGATATCGCAATGTCCATATAGTTTGTGAAGTAGTATACACTATTTTATCAGATCAGACATCATAAAAATATATTTCGTTTACGGAAAACAATTGAAAAGTTATATAAGTTTTCGGTTAACGTTGTCGTCACATGATAGGTAGTCATTGGACGGAGAGTCGTACACAATCGTCCGTAAATAGCCGTCTATTTAGCCGTCTATTTGGAAATACAACTAATAGTTTTAAATTGGCTGCTTTGAAAAGTTGAATTGTTCATTTAATAAATATAATGCTTATTAGTCTACACCAGGCCAAAATGTACTTGAATATAAGTTTATATTATGCGAATTTTATTTCTGGTAGGTTTTAATTCTGCATAGAATTGCATATTTATTTATACAGTTATATTACTTATAGTATGACCTATTAATAGACAGTCTTTCATTCCCATATTCTTGATCTGAATTCTATAAATACATTCAAGGTGTTTATGTGATGTTCTTAGTTTTTGTCCAAAATCCTATTGGTTTGTTAATAAGATGGATCTTAAATATAATAAAACACTTGTTGACTTGGGAGCCATTTACTAGTATCTGATATTTTCTGACAGGTAGTATTCTTGTCCGTGGCACATATTCAACGGCTAGCTAGTCAACAATTGTATAACATGATGTTTGCTGAACGGAAATAACAATATGCACATTTGACATATCCGTTTACTTGTTCATATCAAGCCATACAAATCTAATTAAGCCATCATATTTGACCATTCTTATCAGACGTATAATCCATATCTTAATTTGCTTATACACCAAGGGAAATAGGTCGCCAGTCAATTTGGAATGTTAATTGAACAAATATAATTGTAAAGACGCATTTATTTGAAGGAATAATTCGATTGCAATTTCTAACTAATGTCATGAGACTTGTGCTTTATAACATGGGAACATCAAACAGACGAAATGCGCTCTGATGAAAATGGATAGACGAAACCATATGCCAACCTTAGTTATATGTAATTGGTGTTATTAGGCTAAATATCATTGATCTAATTGCATTATCTTAAACTTCAGTATTGTTTTTTTCTATATTATTGCGAGGCATTCTGAACGCATACAATGTACACACAGTACAATGACGTTCTACAAATATCCAAACATCTGTTTACTTCTGTTAAAGATATGTTCAATCGTTCAGCATTACGCCAACGCCATTTTACATGTGTTGCTCTGTTTGATGATACTATCATTAATACCATACATTTGCACTTGTTTTATGAATGATAGTGTTCAAATTTAGACAAAATATGAATTGTAACAAAATACACGAGACAATTGCAATACATATTGTTAACCCAACATCGGGATCACAAAGAAATCGTTAATCAAACGACTGATTGTTAAATTAGCTGTAAGAAAACCATGACAGAAATTAAATTTGTCTTTGGGTAACAAAACATTAATTGCATTAATGGTAACATATTGCTGAATGACTTAAGATTATGGACTTCTTGCATCACATGCTATCTAAGTTTCTAGAAGCATATATACCTTCTAAACTGGAAATCGAATCACGGTCATCATTCATATTCTGATCAGGCCGATCATCTGTTAGCATAAAGATAATTGAATTGATGTCTTCTCCACCACACCTTATTACTCATTTGTTCCCATATATATTGCTAAATCCATGTATATTATAATTTGCGTTTCTATAGATTTTATTGGTTTATTAACTTTTTTACAGAGAACACAAGTATAAGTAAAACAGCAGTGTTCATGTATGTATTGATATGCAATGGTTAAAGTTGAACATGAACACTCATAGGCAACAGTTCATATCACGCAATAACAATCAATACTAGAACTTAATTTTCAACATGCATTCGCTTCGGTCTTTATCAAGAAAACACATCATGTTTCTATATAATAACGGTAAAATGCCGACCATAAACTCTTTATCTTTATCACTCTTTTTCCGACACAAAAGTTAGGTTTTGAAGAAAACTGGTGTTTCGTTGCATAGTTATGCATGCATACGTTTACAAAGGCTACTTTAAAGTGTTGTATTTCAAGATGTTGTTTCACGATTGTTTTATTGCTATGTATCAATTGTTGGAATAAGTGTTTAATATGAAATGAGCTTTGGTATACCATTGTTGTTTAACACTGGACTAATCCAAACATCTCTTCACGGATTATAAAGCATATTCAGGGTGAGGAATCACGTGACTTCAAGGGGTTCTTACATGAATCACCACAGTTAAAAACCAATGAAAACAAGCGAGGAAGTGACGTTAAGTCCTACATAACTGTTTTGAGAGAAAAAAATATGAAAACTTTCTTAGCCTAAAAAATGCTATTTTCTGCTTTTCCATGTGTGTGAAATATTTTAAATTTGATTGTATTTTAACGATGCAATCCTTGGCCCAAATTATAAACGTCATTTTCTTGTTTGTTTACATCGATTATGACCCGTGGTGACCCATGTGATAACCCCGTTAAAGTCACGTGATTCCTCACCCTGATATCCATGTAACTGTATACTATAATGTGTTCCCAATTAATGCGGTATAGAAATGACTGATTAATAATTTTGGATGAAATTCTCCATTCTCATTATTCATTAATTGCATAAATTATTGATCTTTATAACAGCTAGGGTGGTTCAAATATAAAGAGAATAAGTAATGCTCGTTTCAACGAGATTACAAGTAGCAATAATTGGCGAATATAAAAGCTTCCGTTCAAATCAATCAATCACAAGGAATATAGAACCATCGATGTTTTAAGGTATTGTTTCCTAATGGCGATAGTTATTTTTAAGTATTCATCGTTATAGTTATAGCAACTGCTCATGTCATTTCTATTGTAGTCCTACTGGAAAGCAAATTAAGTGCTCATTAATTACCGAAATCAATTGTTAACTTTTTCCGTGTGTGGTTAAGTATTAAGTAAATATTGCCATATTGAAAAACCGTTTAGCAATGAGTATGTATCAAGTTGCATATTGAATGAATTATTATTAGATTCCCTAAAGAGATGAAAGAAATATTAATAGATCATTAGGCTAATTTTACGTATGTAAATTGTAGTAGGACAGGATGCTTTATGAATTGTGATTATTTTAATTTATTCCATGCTTTCCGGTGGTTCATGGATATGTATTAGTAAATTAAGAATGATATTTGATATTTTTCAATACTTTAAAATGCGAGCCCATTCCCACGTTTTAATCATACGTCAGCATGCAAAGGGCTAGGCAATGTAAACTTCATTTCCGATTTGATGTTGTGTTCGCATACTTGTTGCGCTTTTCTGGAAGCAACAATTAAATGTTATTTTATGTCCCTTATCATAAACAGAAAAAAATGTTTTTTTTCAGTATGAAAAATATTATCATATAGTGAACACCATCATCTCACTCTTCGTGAACTCCTATTAGCTAAATATAGGTTCTGGTGCTCACTCGGTGAAATTATACACTAGAGCAAAGAATATCCGATATAAATCCCATATACACAATACCTTATGTTGTTCACTTATCCCCGATTCCCGACGACTCTGGTTAGTGAATCTCGGTTATTTTTGAGAATCTTATCCGAACTGACCGTTAAATCAAATTATTGTTACTCGATATATAACATATTTCTGTATTGGAATTTGTTTTCGTATGCTTCTCGTTTATTTGTATCTGAAGGATTTATAAGACACATTTAAGTTCTTATTAAACACATTATCATGGATCGATAAAAATCAAATTTAGTGTTTGCCGAATACCTAGATGCATAAAAATACACATCGAGCTAAACCGACAAGCCAAGTTATCTAAACTGTATGCCCAAACCCCAAATACCGTCTCAAGTTGATGGTGAAAGAGACATTGAATGAAAAAAGTTAAACAGACCACCACACATACATCAACAAAGATTCACAAAAAAATGTTGGCGTTACCTCACTGGAACAGTAAAAGATATACCAGACCACCGTGGACCTTAACTAGTTTATTTGCGTAGAACCTCTCACAAGTCCACCATATTTCATTTACATAACAATCGTTACATCGTTTTCGTATATTCCTAGCAATGATAAAAATACAAAAGCAATGATGATTCCAATTTATTTGAAACAAAACCGTAATGAGGTTCAGCTAGCAATCAGAATAATACAATTGATATAACATCAATCAAACTTTGCTAAACAAATAAATAGACACAGTACTCACGTACATTACTATGAATATTATCTACTTACATTTTTAAGACTTAATTCAACCAAAACATAAAATTTAATCAATGTTTAATTATATGAGATAATTTAAATTTCTAAGTTTCTTTTTTTTATTCGAATTTCAGGCTTATTTATATTTTGTATATTGTTTATTATTGTGTATACAATATATGCAGTTATTCATCTCTGACTTAACATTGTCTTTTGGATACCTTGTTAATAAATCCTAAACCTTGAATCTTAATTCATTATTCTGGAACTTCATCAGAACATGCTGTAATTGCAGCGGCTATGTAATACTGAAAACGAATATAAATTAGAATTGTGAATATGATTAATTACTAATGTACACGCACGGCATTATTTTTCAAAGCAGTTAGCATTATCCCACAACTGTCTGTAGTGTTTACAATAGTATCCCAAATAAATTAAGATTATGCCATAAATATGTCGAGAAATATTAAAACATGTACATGTATTCACTTTGGCCGAAAAAAGGCTTCAAATTTATTACACACATACGTTACGAAATAATATCAGCCAAATCACCCACAATAGAAACAAGGCCAAAAATTAAATTGAAAGAGCAACATTCTAGCGGCATACATGAAAGATTCGTCAGAAAATCGCGGTAACGCGTATAACGGTTTTTCAGTTGCCAAACATATAATTGAACTAGTTCACCTGGAACCCAATACTTAAAGAAAACGGAAGCTCCTCCTCGTCTTAAAGAATGTAAAATACCTTTTTACCCAGTAACAATATACATACATAAGCATTTAAAGCTTTCGTTAATCTTGCTTGCTTAAAGCGGTTCTAAAGAATGAGATTCCCCGACATAAACAAAGGGTTTAACGAGTCAGCACGAGTAATATTACCCGTAATACTAAATGCAGCCACTGGTCATTCTAATACGTAGTTTAAACAGCATCCTTGACATCGAATTGACCCAATATATAATTTTAGCAAAGGTATTACAAGTATGAAAGTATATGATTTAGAATTTGAAGCAATATTTCAAATATTCTTCTTGTTTGCTTTACATTAACCGTCATCTTTTGTACGCGTATAAAAAAGATGATTTGAGATTGTTTTATTTCACCCTAGTTATTTCTTAGACGATTGCATTAACTGATTCAATTGGTATTATCCATAGCGTGGTCATATGGGAGTGTGTAAACTAAGACAGCATGGAGTAAATATCTAATTCTTTACGATGAGTTCCGCGATCTGTCAATATCGGAACTCCTCAGGAGCTAAATCGCCGTTTGTACAGCAAGGACGTGAAAGCAATTATGTCTTTCTATGGCTTCCAAGTACAAGTCGTTAGCTTTATCATTCGACTCCATTAAAAAGATTAGCGCAGATTATGCTGCTTAAAATATTAAGTAAAGAAATGTATCGCTCATTTCTTTTTATAAGCTTATCGAAGCATTTGCGAGTGGCTGCCTCTAAATAAATGAGCGTTTATAGTGTTTTTATTCAGAACGACAACGTTATAAACAGATTAGGATGATCACATGAATGTATAAGACACAAAAGAAACAAACAAACAACAACATAATTCTAACAATCGATATATCGATGTGAGTGATTAAACGCCCGACACTGAATATCCATTTTTTATATTAAGCTCAGTCAGGCATCGTCGGCAACGACGGTTCATTTTCCTATACACTTCATAATGGCACATAGCGTAGTAAGTGTATCGGGTGTATCCGACGATGGCAGTCGTGTTGAGTCACATAGCTCTTAAGAATAGTTACGTTATTGTGCTTTGATATAAACAATCTTTGAGCTATTGATATGTTGTTTCTGATAGTCTGATTTCGACAAGCCTTTCCTTTTAACGCTAAATTAACGATCAGGGTTGATTACTCAATATTATCTATAATTGATAAATATTAATTAAGTAAGGTTTTAAAGGAAGTCGCCAATGTCTCTGTAAAATGCCCAACTTGAATACCGAAAAAAGTGGGCAAATCATAAGAAGTGTTAAAACATACGCATTATGCCATACTGATGGCTGGAACCCTTCAATAAATGTTGATATATATAGTCTTTGATGTTAGTGTTTCAGATGTATCAACGGGAAGAAAATCTGGTGCCAAACATGAGCGAGTCCATTTAACACTGTCTTTCTAAGGGTATATGGTTAAGAACCCTTCATTGTTCAACTTGAAAGAAAACTCACTAGAACTGCTTGTTTGAATGAATTAATTATGTAAACATTTTACGTCGGAGCACTATTTAAGGATTAAAATTCGACATGTTACAATTTATTGGGGTATGGTATGCAATGGGGCTGTTCAAAATGGGTGGAGTCTGCTAAAATAAAAAGATTATTCAAGAGCAATTTCTCTTTTTCTCTCTCGCTGTTCTCAACGGTGGGTAAATTAGAACAGAAACCGTAAAATAATTTTATACAACAATAATTGCGTAGATAAAATCGTTCCTTATTTATATGTTTATTTTCTATATTTTCAAGGACAAGTTTATCATAAATACGTATTATAACTGTATTACAACTAGAAAAATACAAGTTGAGTTATGTAAAAATTAACAATAACAAGAAAACAACAAATATATCGCCACATACATAGTTCTTATTATATCTCGCGATAATACGCGATACTAGCGTTTGTTAGTCACGAGTTTTCAAATTGGAGAGAAATTCCAGTCAATTTACTTGTTGAACGTTATTTTGAAGATTTGTTTATGAATTATGTTGAAATACGGTGTTGGACAAATCAGCAAGTGCATTGTCATTTCTTTGGAAGTTAACATTCAATTTGGATGAAAGGACAGTGGCGGTGGGTGGGGTAACGTGAACTTTCGCGGAAGGAAAGCCAGAGGACACAAGAAGACTTAGTGTTGAACTGAACTCTTTATTCTGGACGTTGCTGGGTGCACTACAATATGTTATTGTTTTATTTCCTCGATTTCATGTTTTGTCAGATGCTTTATTTTTACCAAATGTCAATTCCAAATTCCGAAATAAGTCGTCATCAATGTCATTTAATATTTCTTCAACTGTTACATCCATCATGAAATCATCTACATTAAAATCAATCAAATTATCGTTGTTTATTTTGTTTTTACTGCTTTACTCCAGATTTTAGTTTTGCATGTTTCCAAAAATTTTACTTCGATTTCATTGAAAAAAATAGTTCCGTAGTAAAAATGCCCCGCCCATTAGTCTTATTGCGCCTAATGACAGGACAGAAGTATCGAACAAATGCACGCGATTTCGATTAGAAATGCCATTGTACTTTATACAGCAATACTGTTAAATCGATAAACAACAACCATGATTAGGGAATGAAGGGTTAATGTAAATATGAAAGGACAAAGGCAGACGTCAACAGAGAAGGTGCGCAGATAGTTATACATAAACGCGCAATGGAATTGCCTTCACTGCGAATTAGTAAACACATATAAAATATCAGATAAAATACCCCTATCTGTTTAAAATAGTGAACACTGATTCTCTGTGTTGCAAGTAGAAATCTGAACATTTAAGTTAAACACATCGTTTAAGTGCGTTTTTTTCGATAAACCGTTCGACTCACAATATATCAGGAATTTGTATCGCGAAAATCCGACATGCACTCACTTTTCACCAATACCCAATAGTGTTGCTTAATGTTGGGACTAGTTGAGGTTGAGAATTCATTATTATTTGAGTCCTCCAGTAAACACGTGTTTTGTTGGATGTTTAAAGACTTTAAGCCCAACACAAATAGCGCAGTGTCTGTTTAACTTAAGATATGTACCTTTAAACATGAGTATTAAACGTGTCTTAAACATCTAACATATATGTATTTATAGGTTTAAGAGATTGGACTAGCAGTATTTGATTGAAACTAAATAAATGAATTTGAATGCAGATTGTGAAACTACTCTCAGAGGCACACAAAACACTTAAATCATTTTTAAATGAGTTGTAAGACAACCTTGACACAAACAAATTTTGGCTTAGGATAACAAAACGGTAATTGCATCACTGCTTACACATTGATAAATGACTGATGACTATATACCTCTTGCATCGCTATATAACAAGCATAAAATTTAGTTAAGGGCACCATTCATTTTTTACCAGGCCTATCATTCGTTATCATACTGATAATTGAATTGATGTACACCCCTCTTAACAACGAGTTGCTTACTTGTGCTGACTTGAACACTTGTCAATACAAATGTGTTATTTGTAGATAAGGGAATAACGTGCATTTAAAAAAGATTCTATTGGAGTTCCGTCTTGTTTACTTCAATTTGATACTCCCAAGCAAGACAACTGCAAATAGTACACAATTCAACGGTTTTTCACTCTTGGTAAACCGGCGCTGAACCACTTGAATTTAATGTCTTAATGTAATTACCAGAAAGATGACATGTAAGAAATGGTTTAATATTACAGCCAAGTTGATGTTCAAGATTTTCAATGCATAAACAATATGCTGCCCAAAAATCTTATTTTATACTTCAAAACTGAAAATAAACTTGAATGGAAACACAGTCGATCTTTCAATTTTTATTGTTGAAATAACACGATAGCAAAATTACGTTTACGTTAGTTTAAATGATAATTTATAAATATTTGTACGTGATCAAGGATAATTAATGACAAAAGTTAAGAAAAGTAATCAACAAAACAAATAATACATCACAACTCTGTATTCTCCGACAGCAAAATATTGTTTTTGAACTTAACATCTGTTGTTGTTTTTTGTCAAATGTATATATGCATACGAGGACTAGGTCTAATTCAAATTGTTGTATTTGCAGACATTGATCCATCATTGCAATGAAAAGCAAACCTTAAAATAACACTAAAAGAAACTTGAAGCTGGAACATTTTGTGATATATTGTGTAGTGTTTCACTATTTCTTACTATTCAAGTAGATATAGCAAGGCTTTTAGTTAATTTTTTTGCGTCCTGTCGGTATACGTTCGAAATGTTCGAGGTTGAGTTCCTGTATACCATTAATTTTAACAATGATTTTTGTTTATCTGTAAACGGAATACAAAGCATATTTGTTTAAATATATATATGCTACTAAAAATCAGGAATAAGTATCACTGATAAATGGCATTGGATAATTGATCAACTTAATTATCCATGGTTTCCAACTATGATGAATATTTAAATGCATGAGTAACACATCTATAAAATGAAACTAGGGGCGTTAAGTTTCGAAATTGAGACGCTCTATTTTACGCCGTTAATTACTAGGAATATTGAACCACTGATGGATTTTAGATAATGGCTCACAATTTTGTTTGTTGTCAAATATTTATCGTAACAGTAATGGTAGCTGTTCATGTTATTTCTATTGTAGTCTCACGGTAAGGAAAGCTTATCAAGTATTTCTTAATTATCAAAATCAATTATTAACCATATTTCGCGTAGGCTTGAAGTATTACGTAAATACAACCACATTGAAATACATATCAGTAATTAGATAGTATCAAATGGCATATTGAAGGACGGTTGATTAACAAAAATGATGAGAGGAAAATGTCAATAGAGCATTAAAATGTTTTTACGGTTTCGACAAAAGAAGAACTTTGACATTTCCACAGCTGGTAAATAACAAATGGCATATCGAATGACGGTAGATTATTCATGGAGATGAGATGAAAATATCAATAGCTCATTAAGGTTTTCGACAGTAGTAGTACCAGATGCTCAATCCTTTGTCGTACTGATGATTTATTATATATATTCGGTGGATCATTGAGATTTACCAGTGAAATAAAATTGATATTTACATAAACAAAAGGTGACATTATCAGCCATTCTCACGTCCAAATCAAACGTCAGCGCATACAGGGCTGGAAAATGTTAATGTCATTTCCGACTTGATGTTCGTATTCCATTTGGCGCGCTTTTCTAGAAAACTAAACTTTGATTTTATGTCCTGTATTGGATTATCATTAACATAAAACATGTTTATGTTTAGTGTCAGATCGCAATAAATCCTCCCCCCCCCCCCCCGTTAACACCAAGAGTAACCATTTCACTAGTGGCTACGCCACATGTGCAATATAGATTTAAGTGCCCACTCGGTGAAATATATATCGATCTTACACTGAAACAAACAAACATCCAATATGTTCACAATACCTTTGCGTGGTTCCAACACCAATATGTATTTTGAAATCTTATACTCTACCCCGTATTCCAAACATTGTGGGTCATTAAACAGCTTATCTAAACTGACAGTCGCATTATTTCTTATTGTTCAAAATACAACCAATCAAAATCGCATGCAAAGATTTTTCAAAATTCCTGAAATGTACGATATATGGCATGTTGTCGTACGATACTAAACAAATTTTAAGTATATTAGAGTTTAGGAATAAAACACCCTTCTGTTTTTTTGTAATAAACATTGATTTCATAGTCAAGAACAACCAAAATTTTTAATTGTATGAAGGGAACATGTGTTTTTACTCGAAGTTAAAGTATCATGTACCCCCAAATGAATTGCCTCGCGTATAAAATGTGGATTTGATTATATTTCTTTTTAAGCCCAGAATTTACTTTCTTCGTCGATTCTTTCAAAGATGCACTCTTATTCCAAAATTAGATTTACCACAATTAGTGATATTGTTTTAATATTCTTAAAAGTAGTACTTAATGTCGAAAACAATGGTTCTTATGAAGAATACCAAGTTTAATTTGAAAGAAATGAGCATAGACACGGTATTTCTACATGAGACTATAGTAGACCACAGTAAATCTTTCATCATTCACCAATCATTTAATATTTTGGCGCTTTCTGCTATTAAATACACGATTATAATCTTGAGCAATTACTATTTTAGTGAGAAGTTAAAGGTTTATCAGTCAAAATATATGTTTGTTATACATGAGTATGTAATGATTTTGAATAAGAGTGTCACTTTAAATTATTCAATTTGTATTATCCATAGCGTGGTCATTTGGGAGCCTTTAAACAAAGAAAGCATGGAGGTCTCATTCTTCACAATGATTTCCGCGATCTGTCAATATCGGAACTCCTCGAGAGTTCAAACGCCGTAAGCAGAGCAATGACTTGAAAACAATAATGTATTTCTATTGCTACTAAGAATAAGTTGTTTGTTTAAATATATGATTCTTTTAAGGAATTAATCGATTATATTGGCACCGAATGTACAAACAACAAAGAAAGGCCAAACATGCAGTTAAATATCTTTATTAATAAGTCTGATGGGACTCCCTATGTATTAAAACATACTCTCCTCATGATACACTCCTTTAATGAAAAATATCGTTAACCAAACTTATTTTCTTACATATTAAACTAACATTCAACTGAAAAATATGTTGTGGCAGTGTTTAAGTAAAACCTACAGGGACGTGCAAAGTAGCGTAAACATATCCAAGATTCTGTTAAGAGGCACTCAGATCAAGGCCAAACTTAAACAAAACTTATACAAATAATTAACACATTATACAGATAAGACACATTATACACACAGTACAAATTATAAAGGCGAATTATCTCTGGTAAATGCTGGGTTAAAACTCTTTATTCACCCTAACAATTTAAGCAGCCTTTATTGGAAGAAACATCAACATACTTACATGAAACATTCGGGTACAATGTATCACCTACTAAATATTTTTAGATATAATGGTATACCCTTCCATTTTGGCGTCGTACTTTCTTCGGTTGTATGAGCTGATTCCATTTGTTTATCCTTTAGCGCAGTCACTTCGGAGTATTTTTATTGTAGAAGCATAGTTAGTATGTCTAATTGGCATCAATGAGTTCCACTATCTGAGATTTTCTGGAAAACTAGATAGCTATAGTTGCAGGGCAAGGACCTGAAACCATTTATGTTTTTCTTCGGAATTCATGAATAACTATTTTTACTGAATGTTCTAACTTATTAAAACACGTCAAATCATTTTGAAATATTGTAATACATCAAAACGGAAACACTTGCGACTTGAGCAATTGTCGTGTTTTGATGGCCTCTTTTTGAATGCATCTCCAGTAACATTTCATTTTAGCCCTGATTAAATGACCATAATTGAATACGCGCCTGATGACTATTTATTGAGTAAGGTTTTAACCCTGTCTTACTTTGGTATTAGATCAAGTACCCTAAAATGTTGAAAGCTGACAAGCAATTCTTGTTAGTATGAATTATGAATGTCAAAGATATCAATAAACGTCAGAACACTACCATAGAACAAAAGCGGACGTCAACAAAGAAGTTGCGCAGAACGTTGTACATAAGCGTACAATGGAATTGCCTTCACAGCGAATCAGTAAACACGTCAAATAAAAGAATCACTAAAACATCACATCTGATTTATTTAGTGAAAAATGACTTTTATGTGATGCAAATAGAAACTTCAGTAATACAGTTACTGACATTGGTTTTATTATTGTTCTTTGTTTACAGTTTACAAATCACGATTTATCTGCATTTTTTTTACCGAGAATAGTTTGAACTTCCATAAACTATTTTTCCGCACATGTATAGTTTTCTGTCCAAAAGCAAGTTAAAAATAAGCAATGCATGCTTACACATTGGTTTCAATGTGTGTGTGCTCTGTACTGGACATTCAGATTAGTAATTTAATACATTTCGATTAGGATTTCTCAGTACAGAAGGCTTTCTGGATATATCATGGAACAAATTCAATTGTCTTTGTAACATTAACATTGAATTTCACTGAAAAACTTGCTCTTACGATATTGTTTTTTTTCTATTTATGTGAAGATGAAAATATATCAGCGATTTTTTGGTGTTTTTTAACTTGAGAATTAGTGGCCACATAGCTATAACTTTAAACCCCTAGTCATTAATGCTAACATGTTGTTGTGACGACTCTTTGTTACTCAGTTGTATGTAACCCGGCCGACTATAATGAGGCGTTTTGTAGAGCTTTACGGTGCGACCTAAAGTATACTCATGCGCTATCTTGAGATTGAACCCGCGCAGATATAAGACGTCGAAAAACGTACTCGGGACTCCAAGAGAAAATAAGAGTGTTTTTGTGTGTGGTTTATAAGGGTTCAGATTCAGTAATTAATGTTATTTAGGACTAGGTGAACCAGGAGACCAACGGAACACTGTAATGTGTGTACCTGTACACAAATCATATTTTTTTTTGCTGTTGATCATTAAATATAATAATGCATTAAAACAGTAAGTTACTTTTGTGCATCTATCAAGTTTCACCATAAAGAGTGTCTATTTAATCCCATATTACCTATAAGTACTATTAGGGACAAGCCTATTAGTTGAAACGTTAACGATAACTCACTCGTCTCAAGAACTAATATACTATTCACGAAAATACACACAACGTCAAAATACATCTAAAAGAAAGAGCATATGAATGGCAATTCTTTACACATACATGCGGAGATACCGCCTTTATATCGGTCTGCATACTAGGAGTGCCCTTGGAGGGGTGTGGATTGGTATCCAATATTAGGTCAATCCTATTGTTATACTATATTGATTTCATCCACTGCCTATGTCAGTCAATTATATCATGCAATGCGAATAGCAACATTTTCAAATAGGATCAACATTGAATACCACTCCCACTATTGGCTGTCCGAGGTGGTGATTGGTATCCATTGGATTAAGCAACCGTGTGCTGCATTTATTGATGTAATCTAATTCGGCTGTAATTGGTCAATTGAAAGGTCGAATGGCAATCTTCGTCATCGTGTAAATCGTATGCATAGATAATATCGATAATATCAAAATATTTCATTTGTTTACTCATACGTGATCAACACATAACATTCCGTTCACAAATAACTTTAAGAAAAGCATTTTTCCCGTAGGTAAGAACACTGAGGGTAGGTACTGCATAGAACGGAACTAATTTCATATGACACTCATACTGATATAGAAACACACTTAAACTATTTGTTCTGACAATCAATTGTTATAAATTATACAGATCATGCTATCAAAGTATACGATGCAAAATATATGTATACATGAATAGTTCAATGCAAATTACAAGAAAGTGATAAGACTGATCAACAGCATTATGAATCAATACATATATAAACACTAAACAACTTAAATGTTTTTTATCAACGTAGTATGTAACGAAAATGTATTTTGTGAAGGTTTATGCCTTACAGGACATGGAAAATATAGCGGTTATTGAACATTCAAAACATCCCTTAGGTCTTACCAAAAGGAACCAAAGTAAAACTAAATTTTATAAATTAATAAATAAATTGGTATAAATATATAAATGTCAATATTAACATTTATAAGTTTAGCTGAGACTCGTAATTGAAGCCCCTTTACACCCTCTGCCCAATCCTTACAGCATATTATCTAGAGTAGTAGGAATTGACAATAATAAAAAGACAACAACAGGCATACAATTGAACCATTGGTCCTGTTTATAGTCGCGAGGCCAATACCAACTTAGGCATGTTTAATCATACGACGAACCATTACAACTACACTCAGCGTTCGAAAGTTTATTTTGTCCAATTAAATGCAATACTTCAAATATACCGTTCAATTAATTTGGTAAGTTAAAAGGCAACCGTTATGTCAAGACAACGTGTTAAAGAGTTATTATTGGTCACTAAACAAAATGAAATGGTCATGCGACTGAGTTGCATTAAAACATCTTGTATTGTAACTACATAATAATAACCTTAAATCATTACGTAGAACTTTGTAATGTTGAGCTCACTATGTTCAAATATTTAAAAACGTTCAGGTGTTCGAGGATTTCGTGCATTAAATCCCTTTATTCAAAAAGCCTGTTTTTGCATGTGCGTTTCCAATATGTACGGTTCATTTGAGAGTCTTTGTCAAAAATGAATAATGGGTTTGTTTGTGGAAAGTTAAATTGACATATCATCAAAGGTACTCGATGTAATACATTATCTTGATTTACAATGGCTGGCAACGTAATATATCATACTTAATTACTGTAATGAATGACTTTCTGGGCTTAGTATGGCAGACGTAGAAGTAAAAATAAACAGATAATCAATTTTAAAAAGGGACCTGTTTTTCTGTTGCGACTTAGGTATATAACACATATATCCGTTTAAAATATGCAAGAAGTACGTGAAATTATTTCAACCGTAGTAAATGAGTCATTTGTTTGCTCAATATTAATGGCAATATACTTAATGCATTTGCATAACAATATTGACTTAACTATACTTACTTAAAAAAAATTGTGTGAAAATATATTTTGAAAATACCGTTAGCATGACATAATTATAATATGATAACATTAGACACATATGTTTATTTAATGATAATGAACATTTAATTAATGATTTCTGTTAAACAGTTATTGGCTGATAATATTCATATGATTTACTTCGACTATTTCGTCAAAAAAAAGATGACTGTTTTCAATAATGCTCATTATTATTATTAAGCAATAATTACCTATGCTTTGAGAGATCAACGAAAATCGGGCTTCGTAATAATTACAAAATATGGTGATATGGCAGACCACAAATATTACTAATAGTACTAAGATCATAATGTTATGATCTGTGTCAAATATAAGCATATTTCCATGAGTTACTTTGAGTTAATTGAGTATTGCTTAAAATCCACATTTAAGGTTTAAATGTATTTTTATCAAATGAATGTGTTGGCGAACTCATTATACAACCATTTTGAAACGACATTGTGTACATGATCCCTCTGATTTGGATTGATTAAAAAAGTGTTCCGCGGTAAAACACACCAAAACAACAATTCATTTCATGCAATAACTCAATTAATATTGACAACGTAAAAGAAGTGTTTTCCTGTCAGATATTTTTTCTTTGTCTCTTTATTTCTATGCTTGATGATTTTTCGTGATATGACGTAGAAGACCCATGACAATAATTAAATGTTTATCATCAAAAGATACCTCGGGGTAAACATATCAATGGCAAAACATTTGTGTTCAATTATACAAGGCTATTGAGAGTTGTCCTGCATCGTATTTTGCTTGACATAATAGTGTCTTCTTGCTAGTTAAGATATTAATAATATGCCTTGTGAACTAAAATGAAAATAATGAAGTATTGCGGAACCAAAACATTAATTTTACTGCAAAGTTGTTGTTTGTTTTATTTCACGATCAAGAATTGACATAGTTGATAACGCAATATCAATGTTATTTGTCAGTTTGCATCGAAAATGGTATTTGATTATTTTTGCCACATGAAATACTATTGTCATAATAAATGCTTAAAGCACGTTCGCTGTCAGAAGTGGCATCACAGGATACCTTTCTTGAAATAAGCGACAGTTGTAGCTTGTTTTTTGCACTGCAATAGGCATCCCATTTTGTTTACAAACGGAAGTAAGGCTTTTACGTGAATGCGAAAGCTTGATAAGCAATGCCCAATAAACGACTCGCTTTAAGTGGAAAGTTATTTGATAGCTCTAACTAGCTTTCAAAAAACTTCTATGTTAGATGTGAAAAAAATTACATTCAATATGTAAACACAATAGCTTTTTTAGTTAATACTGTATTGACAGATCAGTTTAAACCTTCCCAAAATGCTCACATGTAAATTCTTGTTTCATTTAAGATTTTTCATGGCAAATGTAATACTATTTAGACCATAAATTCAATTCACCATAAAAGTTCGCCAAAAAACAACACATGAATCGACGCTGCATGATAGTGGACAGAAACTGCAAACAATCGGTGCTAACCAAATTTAAATAAATAAGCATTAATAGTCAGAAAGTTAAGACATAAAACACCCAAGAGCAGAGAGTTTAATAATTATACACCAAAGTTTCAGTACGATTGTATATATTCAAACACGAGGGTAGTGGGTAATTTTTCTGGTTCAAAGACAAGGTTCAATAACTACCGTGCGGTAAGTTAATCTTGCTGTTCTATATCCTCACGCTTGTTTTTAATTGGCTAACCATAGTGTACTTGTTATCGTTCCGATATGGATGTGGATTGATACACCAAAACAAATGAAACATTTTTTTATTTAATTATTGTACACGCACTTTTGACGGCGACATCATTACAAAAGAACAATTGGCGTATATCGTATTCCCCTTTTATCAGGACTATCA
Organism: Mya arenaria; assembly: GCF_026914265.1. Taxonomy (NCBI): domain Eukaryota; kingdom Metazoa; phylum Mollusca; class Bivalvia; order Myida; family Myidae; genus Mya; species Mya arenaria. The sequence goes on along the minus strand of NC_069122.1, from coordinate 39,794,244 downwards.
ATTACTTCCGCGTTTTATATCTTTGGTCGATTTGCACCTTTCAACTCTGAAATTCAGATACCGTTAAGTACGCAATCTGACTCTTTTTCATAAATAACATTTAGTAAATTATCACGGCTGTGTTTGCAAACTACTCGAAAGAGCCGTGGTAAATGATTATCAATTGATTGTTCACAGAGACAAGTATTAAATGCGGTTCTCAGTAAAACAAAAATTGAAATGTTGTAAAAAAATACAATAAGACTAAATATTTGAAAACGGGGACTTCTCAAGAGACTATCGAATTATGAGACAATCAGCATGGTGTTGTTTGATGAGTGTGTATCTAAATATTGAAACAGGCCTCTTAAATTCTGAATGTGAGAAGGGTGAAACATAAACTCACTTTTTTAAAATTACTGCCAATGAAATATATCATACTTAATGCATATATTTCAATCTTAGTAAACCAATGTTGTTAGTTCAGTGTTTATTGCAATGTTCTTAATGTATATGCCATTAGAAAATTGACTTGACTTGACTTTTGAAATAAACAATAAAAAACATGTATCAAATGTATTATTATTAAATGGTTAGCACAGCATATTCTACCGTCTGAATAAAAATATATTTATTTAATGATAATGATTATGAACTCATTCTAAAAAACAGTTAAAGGGTGATGATATCGGTATTATTTACCTCGAATTTTATCAACAAAAACTAAAAAAAATGAGACCTATTTTGAATATAAATAATTTTGTTACTCAATATTTAACTATGCTGTCAGAAATAAACAAAATCGGGATTCGAACAAGCGTCCCATAATTATTAAGTAAAATGATTCATGAATCATTTAATATTAACGATATTGAACATAAAAACTTCTATTGTTCCTTTGTCTCTGTTTGTCTAGGTTTGATGATTCTCTGTGATAAAACGTAGAAGGCCCATACCAATAAATTCAAAATTCCCATCAAAAGTTACATCCAAGTACACATGTCAATAATAATCATATGTGTTGAATTCCAGAAAGACGTTGAGATTTTATGTTGCCCTGCGTCGTATTTCGCTCGGCATATTAGTGTCTCCTTGCTTTTTTAGATATGCAATAAATGCCACGTGAACTCATATGGAAACAATCAAGTATGGTCGCTAATTTTAATTTATATTGTTAGAAGCGATATTTTTCATACCCGTAAATTTCAAAACAAACTTTTTTTGAACATAATTCGTCTTCAATGAGTATAATTTGTGACTTTTACTGCAATGCAGTTGAAAGCAAGCGCTGTTGGGAGTATATCTTCACAAATGCGGTAACCTTGATGCACTGAAAGACTATAATGATATCGGTTAGTGTATGCTGTTCGGTAATTCATTGACGTTTATCAGTGAAATAAAACTGTTTCAAGCATTGAGATGACACTTTTCTAATGCTTTTTTAAACAATTTCCAGATCAAACATAAGCGCGTACTGAGCTGCAACACAATTGCAACGACGTCATCACCAAAATAACAATTAGAGTTCGCATAAAGTTAAGGAACGTCACTCGTATAATACAGCTATTAATGCTCATTTGGTGAAAACTATATGATCTTAAAAAACAACAACAACAACACATTTATTCTCTATATCTTTGTCATAATGAGCTGTTTGAAATAAAATAAAAAAAAAATGTTATCGATAAACATATGTTTATCCTGGTCTTCAAACGGGGTTAGTTTATCTACATCAACACCGCTTTTCAGTAATTCAACACAAGTATGTGCAAAATAAAGTCAATTGAAAAATATATCATTCGCTTTCGACACGCATATAGAGAAACAAATACAATTGTTTATTTTGTTCATAATTCCGGATTGTCAGTTGGTTTGAATATGTTCATAAACTCAGCGCAAATTGAATTAAGACACTCATATATAGAAAAAATAAAATTGCCTATGTGGTTTTCGTGATTATGGATCTTGGCTTGAATATATACATACACGCAGCGCAAATTGAATATTTGCCACAACATTCCGGTATAAGCATATGATCTCCTCACATTTTCCGGTCAGTGATACATGTGTCATCTGGACTTTCAATGTCACGTGATACATCTGATTACTTAATGGACAGATGATGAATGTATGATATAACGGATGACACAGGGGCAAGCCAAGTAGCCATAGCTTAAGCAATGCCCCCTTTTAGCAGCAATAAGCTCAAAGCCCAACAGACTGTCAACTAGAGATACACAAAGTCGTAATTCAAACAGGGTTTATTTGGCTTTTTGTTAAATTCCTTGCTACTTAGTTTGGTCATGCAGAATTCTTTATAAGATTAATGATGCCTTCTATTCACTTGATAAAATATACATAGAAACTGTTTAATTGTATATGACGAATTTCATAATTTTAGTCATTAAAACAACGTGTCTGTACGTTCTTTAGGTGAACAATAATTATTTAAAAAATACATTCGTATTCCAGATGAACACAATTGAATACACATATTGAATTTAAATTGACTGGGACAATAATGCTTGAAAAATATGCACAAGAAAAACAACAGAACTGAGGAGGAATCTTTAAAGCTTATGCTCTGTCCGGCTTTTGCTTTGTTTTTTTCACGTACACGTATTCAATACTTAGACTATAAGCCTATGAGAGTTTGTCATGTAGCCAAGTGAAAATTTAAAGTAGGAACGCATACTAATTCAGAGTTGACAAGGCCATACTGTTAAAATAGTGTTGGGCAGAACGTATCGAAATAATTGCACGAATCAAGGAAACTTTACTATGTTTATATAGTTGTCAATTGTGCACACACTTGATGGCTATAAGACATACACATAAAACTTAAATATTTATAACAATGCATTTCAGTCCGGTATTGAAGAAGAATTAACTTTCACTTGTTTTCGAATATTTATCACCAAAATGTTTACTTGTCACAGATGGTTACATCACGAACAACTATTAAATAAAAAACAACCAACAGAAACAAATTGAAGCAATTTGTTATCTATTTAAAAATACTGGGTTACCGCCTTGAAACGATTAATTGAACACTCACTCTGTGTCAATTATGGGTGTGGTTTAGTACGTGTTGGATTGGGTTGCCGCTTTCAAACGGTCAATGAAAACTTTCACTTTGTATATATATGGTGTGGCTCAGTACGTGTTCGACTGTGTTAGCGCTTTGAAACAGTCAATGGAAACAGATCACCCTGTGTATATATGGTGTGGATCAGTACGTGTTGAACTGGCCTACCGCCTTGAAACGGTCAATGAAAACACTCACTCTTTGTTAAATATTGGAGTGTTTCAGTGTTGGATTAGGTTACTGCCTTGAAACGGTCAATGGGAACATACAAGGTTCCACTCTGTGTCAAATATAGGTCTAGTCCAATACGTGTTGGCCTTTGATCGTTGTGTAGCCAATCAAGTATATTCAGCTTGGTATACAGTAGCATGCTTCGTTAAGTATGAATGGTAAAGCATTGGAATATTGTTCGGGTACTATATCATCATTTGCTATTTAATATGGCCGAATCCATGCTCCTTATATATCGTTCTTTTTTCTGAGCTTGTAATATAATCGTGTAATACCTGCTCTGAACTCATTTAAGGTACTTGTGGCCAACTTTTGCGATTTGGTTCCTCGCTAAAAGTGTATGCTCTACGATGCATAAGGGACACGGAACAAAACATGTCGTAATCGTTAATCCTTATTAAAATCATATTCGCATTATAGAAGATAGGGTCTGTGCCAGTGATTTCGTTGTTCTTTTTGTAAAAGATATTGCAGAGCAAAGACATACAATTTACTGCAACATTGATGTATGTTTTATTTCATGATCAAAAATTTAAAAAGTTGAGCTTCACAATATCGATCTGATTTGTCAGTTTGCATCGAAAGTGGATTTTTTTACCACATGAAATACTATTGTCATAATAAATTCGTAACTACGTTTGCTGTCAGAAGTGGTATCACAGAATATCTGTCTAGAAATAAGCGACAGTTGTAACTTGTTTCCGTTTACTGCAATATGCATCCCGTGTTGTTTACAAACGGAAGTAAGGCTTTTACGTTAATGCGAAAGCTTGATTAGCAATGTTCTTGAAACGCAACAGCTTTAAGTGGAATGTTATGTGATGCAGCTATACAGTTTTCATAAAACTTCGGTGCAAGATGTGAATACTTTAACAATTAATATGTCGACACAATACCTCCTTTAGTCACTACTGTATTGGCAGATCGGTTTAAAGGCCTTCTCAAATGCTTACATGTAAACTCTTGTGTCTTTTCAGCCTTTTCATGGCAAATGTAATACTATTTAGAATAGATTTCTATAGAAAATAACAATACACTATAACAGTTACTGAAAACAACAACACATAAATCGGCGCTGCATGATAGTCGACAGAAATTGCAGTTAATTGGTGCTAACCAAATTAAATATATAAGCATCAATAGTCAGAAAGTTAAGACTAAATACACCCAAGAACAGAAGAGTTCAACAATTATATCCCAGCGCTTCAGTGTGATTGCATGTCTTCAAACACGAGGGTAGTGGGTGATGTTTCTGGTTTGTACCATCCTGTCAAAGACAAGGTTTAATACCAACCGTGCGGTAAGTTAATCTTGCTGGACTATATCTTCACGCTTGTTTTAATTGGTTAAGCCAAGCCTACTTGTTATCGTCCCAATATGGATGTGGGTGGATATACCAAACAAATCGCACAATTTTAATAATGGTACAAGTACTTATGATGGTGATATAACTAAAAAAGAACTTTTGGCGTAAATTGTATTTTGTATTGTTTTTAATTGGTTAAGCCCAGCCTTCTTGTTACTCCCCGATATGGATGTGGTTGGATAAACCAAAACTAAGGGAAATTGAATAAAAAAATGGACTAAGTAATATTGTCGGTGACGACATTACAAAAGAACAATTGGCGTATATCGTATTCCCCTTTTATCAGGACTATCAATTACTTCCGTGTTTTATATCTTTAGCCACTTTGCACCTTTCAACTCTGAAATTTAGATACCATTAAGTACGCAATCTGACTCTTTTTCGTTAATTACATTTAGTAAATTATCACTCCTGTGTTTGCAAAGTACTCGAACGAGCCGCGGTCAATGGTTATCAATTGATTTATCACAGAGACATGTATTAAATGCGGTTCTCCGTAAAACTAAAATTGAAATATTATGAACAAACACAATTAGACTAAATATTTGTAAACGGGGACTACTTAAGAGACTATCGAATGATGGTACAATCAGCTTGGTGTTGTTTGAAGAGTGTGACACCGCGTCGAATTAAATATAAAACCGCTATTGTAATACAAATTCTATGAAATATATGCATTATGTTGGCAATTTATGAAGTGCGGTGTTAACCCCGACTTCCCCTTGGTATTCCCCAAGTACCCTCAAAAGACAAACGCCTTGGAAAGCTGACAACCCATTCTTAATAATATTTGACAATGTCAGGAGTTAATTGGCTAATTTAAACAGCTTTTATTTTTGTTTAATATTGTTGAAAATTTGAAATGTAATATAGAAATAACATACTTATGAAAGTTAACATATACATTCTTCCTCTGGCAACAGGTATGCAAAGATGTATTTTGTCAATTTCAACAGTTATTGAGTTATGGTCAATGTTATTTTGTTTACATGTAACTGACACCAATTAAAAGGCTAACGCTGAGGCGAATACTCTTAAAATCTAGGGCTCAATTCTGTTAGGTAAGTATTTTCAAAATTAAAGTACTCTACTTTAGGGTTTAATGTGAACATTTTATTAACTACCTGCTAAGACCAAAGTGCCAATTTCGGCTTTTTATCTCCAAGCCATTGTGCTTGAAGAAGTGATCATCATGCTCAAAACAGTGTCTGCTCCCTTTCAATTCAGTCTCATCGAAGAAATAAGCTGCTTGTTATCCTGCAACATTTGATACACATCTTTATTTTATACATGCTATTTTGTTTATCTAAAATATTGCATGATTTCAAAATAAAATATGAAAACCAGATAATTATTCGGTATTACACAATATGTCTTCTGATTACGTATAACAAGGTTGTCATGTGTGCAACCAAAAATCTTCTCCTTGCTTGGAAAAAGCTGTCAATTAACAACCGTTTATTAACTTGTGAACTTAAGTTATAAATAACTAAAATGTACCCGAGTGCTCTGCACATACTCCAAACTACGATGACACCGCATTTCCATCAAGTTTTGAACAATATCGGTTTGGCATGATTGGGGAAGAAGACTGGCAGGCAACTGTAATGGAGGGGGTAACATGGATACTGTCCTGAAATAAGATAGCAATATGATGTTATGTAGTGCACTGTGATCTCTTGTCAATTCATTATTGTTGTTATCAAAACTCATAAACAGATTTCAATTATCTACAATGTTATCGTGGACAGGTTGAGTTTTTCTAGTAAATGAAGGTCATTCATAAGTTACACAAATCCTTATTAAAATGTCATCAGTGTCGTTGACATGTCCATCGGGAACACTTTACTCCCATGACTACAAAAACATATGACTCGGTATGATGAGAAATTTATATAATTATACAAGTTCATTCATTATTATGGACAATGTGGTATTGAAATTAAATAAAACCGCCAGTTCAAGCCATTTGTTTACTTCCGGGTTTATGACAATCGACGAATATTTTCGCCTTTTTCTGTATCATTTTAACATAATAGATTTAATATTAAATGTATACAACTGCAATGATATTTACCTGTCAAAACTCGACAGAATCATCTTCGAAAAGCAGCAAATGAAGACAAAAAACGTAAATGTTTGAAAATTTCTTGTTTGTCAATTACCAACCGGAAATTACGTATATGCATAAGGGAGATAACCTTGTTGTTATTATACTCGTCGCTATCGGTAACATCGTTGTCGGAGTATATGTATATTTTATGGATGCAATTTAAACAATTGTGGTACGTTAAAATTTAGAAATCTAACAAAGAAATGGTGACTTATACCAATTAAAGTCAGTGAAATAAATCAACAAAACTTTAAACACGTTTTTCTCGAAATTGAAATTGCCGACTTTGTACCCCTTTCTACAGGCGTCGTCACATATTATGAATGGTTTATGTCAAATATAACCATAAATGCCATACCACTAGAATATAACAGAACCGGATGTTAACAAAGAGGTTGCGCGGAACGTTGGGAATAAGCGTCCATATCTGTTTCACAAGCTGTTTCGTTTTCTTACGCCAGCCTCACTACACTTAAACCGTCCCGATTTGGTACTACAACCTCATCAATCTTCGAAATTATATTAACCTTTTTAAAATTTGTTGCAAAAATCAACCTTTATCGAATTCATTTCTGCCGACCGCATTTCCTGATGGAATGTACTTCCGGACACAAACCGTTCCTCTCCATCCTTGCCCTCCTTCAACTATAATCTTAATGAGAATAAACAATTAGCTCCACATTTCTACAACGAGGGTAAATGCAAATTTAGAGTCACCCATGCAATGCTGTGAGTGCACTGTTTTAATCTTAATAAACATTTATTCTCTAAAAAAATATGAATAGCCAAAATTGCCAATGTGGTGAAATTGAGAACTCCTAACATTTCTTCCTCACCTGTCCCATCTCATACACATACGAATGACCTATTCGACCAACTATCTGCTATTAGGCCTATGCCACTCCAAGTACTACTGTTTGAATGCAAGGCCTAGGACCTGACCACCTCAATGATATTTAATCACGTTTAAAACGACATTCGCCAAATGTAACGCTTTTTATCTCGTTATAATGAATTATTACAACCTTGATTCAACTGCATTGAACTATCCATACCCTCCCCGTCTTTCTGCGTTTTATGTTTCTCTTTTTTTGGCCACTTCCATATTTCAAACGCTATTTACCACCTACTACTTCATACATTTGTCGCTTCCCTTTTACCTTATCCATTAAATGATAACGACACCATGAATCTACAAATAATTTCAACATTTACACCATTACAAGCAGCTTGAAAGAGTGACAGAAGCAATGCATAGTATAATCTAACAAGCTTCCTTCTTGATTTTGGAGATATTACAATAATACAAAGATAACAACTGGCGTACAATTGAACCATGGTCATGTTTATAGTCCCCTTGATAAAGACCAATACATACCCGCAATGTTCGAATTATATTTTTTTTACAATGAGATGAAATAATTCAAATTTACCGATCAGTTTATTTAGTAATTAGTGGACAATCGTTATATTAAAAAACAGCCTGTTGCAAATTATGAAAACTCATTAAACAAAAAAGTATTGTTGTGAGACTGCGTTCCAAAAAATCATCTAAAAGTTATGTAACTACATACTTACAACCATTTATTACAACACTATAATGCAGAGCTTACTATGTCAAACTAATTCTAGTATTTTAATATGTGTTTGAGGATTTCGTTCAATAAGTCACTGTCTTTAAATCTTTTGTTTGCATGTTTGTTTCCAATATATAATGTTCATTTGAAAGCACATGTCAAAAATGAATAATGGGTTTGTTTTTGGAAAGTGAGTCTGACATAACGCTTCAAAGGTACTCAGTGTAATACATTATCGTTATTAACAATAGCTAGCAACGCAATATATCATACTTAATTACTGTAATTAATAACTTCCTGGGCTTAGTATGGCAGCCATTAAAGTAAAATAACCACCTAATAATTTTGAAAAGTGGCCTGTGTCCCTGATGTGACTGAGGTATATACTCTCTCTCTCTCTCTCTCTCTCTTTATATATATATCCATAAAACATATGCAATATGTGCATAATTATATACATTTCAATCTGAAGTAAAAAAAATAAAAATGATTGTTTGTTTGTTCAGTGTATATTGCAATGTACTTAATTGATTTGCCATTAGAAAATTGACTCGACTTGACTATAAACAAAAAACATGTGTCAAATATATTTTGATTTAGCCATTAGCATTGCATATTCTACGTTCTGAATTGATAATGTGTTTAACTATATAATATATGCTTTCAGAGATAAACAAAAAGATTTGTACTAGCGTCTCATAATAGTAAAATAGTATTGCTATAGATTCACAGTTCATTTTTAAACTAGTTTTATCATTTGAAAGCGTAGTGAACTTTACCCAACTAGCAAAAATTGTGTGTATATGGTGATCGTATAAACTTTGATCTCGATTAAAAAACAAAAACAAAATACAACAACAACAAAAACTTAATTTCGATTGGTTCCATATCGTTCAAATAGGTTGCGCGTTATTAACGCACATAAACAAAATTTCATGTCATGCAATAACTCAATTAATATTGACAATCAACAATTTTCCTTTTTTTCTCCGTTTGTCTAGGTTTGATGTTTCCACGGATATGACATAGAAGACCCATGACAATAAATTCAAAATTCCCAGCAAAAGTTACCTCGAAGTAAACATGTCAATGGCAATCATATGTGTTGAATTCCACAAGGACATTGATTGGTATATTAGTGTCTTCTTGTTAATTTAGATATACAATATATGCCACGTGGACTCATATGGAAACAATCAAGTATGGTCGCTAATCCTAATTTATATTGTTAGATATGAATTTATTTCATACCCGTATATTTCAAAACAAATTTATTTGGAACATTATTCCTCTCAATGACTATAAATTGTGACTTTTACTGCAATGCAGTTGATAGAAAGCGCTGTAGGGAATACATCCTCACAAATGCGGTTCCCTTGCTGCACTGATAGACAATTATTTTTTCGGTGTATGCTTTTCGATAATTCATTGGCGACTATCAGTGAAATAAGACTGTTTCAAACATTAACATTACACTTTCTTACTGATTTTTTTAAACTTTAGCCAAAATCAAGCATAAGCGTGTACTGGGCTGGGATACAATTTCAACGACGTCATTACCAAAAGTCCTTCTCATCGGAAGGATTTCCCTTATTTGAATTGGCAAAGCTTTTCAGAAAAACAATACAAATATATGAAAAAACAGTTTAAATGAGAAAATATCATTCTCTTTAGACACCCATATACATAATCAAATACAACTGCTTAATGTTTTCCTAATTCCGGATTATCAGTCGGTTTGAATACTTTCAAAACCTCAGCGCAATTGGAATATTTGCAACAATATTCCGGCATAAGCATATGGTCTCCACACACTTTCGTGTCAGGTATCTGCATTTCAAAGTGGCCATAGTGGTATAACAGCTGACAGCAGCACTACCAGGACGAGGGCATGGCTATCACTAGTCATGTTTCATCTGACCATTCTAGGTCAGGTGGTTCTTATGACAACTGCAAAGTCAATTGATGAATATCGCTTCGAAGGAAGAAACAATGGGTTATTCCATTAGTCATATCTTAAGCGATGATCCTGTTTAGAGGAAAACAACTCAAAGCCTAACGTATTGTCAATGAAAGACACACAAAGTAGTATTTCAAACAAGGTTTAAATAGGTAGTTCATTGAATGTCTGGCTACTAGGCTTGACTCTGTAGATATCATATTTTTATCAATAATCGCATATCTTCTCTTGAAAAAATAGTACTGTATTAATGGGCGAATTTCATGAATTCAGGTAGATCATACTACCTCTCTTTAAATCCTTGAGGTTTACAATAATTATTTCAATAAAACACTTCATAGAATGATCAATGTGACATTGATAGGTAAAAGATATACAATATATTTATGCACAAAAAAACAACAACATAATTGAGGAGGACTCTTTGAAGTTTAAACTATGTCTTGCTTTTGTTGTTAATTTTTTGTACACTTGATCCATACTAAGACCGTATGCCTTTGAGAGTTTGTCATCTAGCCAAGAGAATATTCAAACTAAAAACACTAAAAAAGTCAGATTTGACAAGGCGCTATTTCGCTCGTTTGTCTTTTGTGATAGGCTTCAAAGAAAATAAATCACTTTGAACAATTATTTTGTTTTACAATAAAGGTAAACACGCAAAACATTGCGGAAGAATGAACATGCTACATTGAAGCCATACTGTTAAAATATTGGTGTACATAGCGTACCGAATTAATGGCGCAAATAAAGGCATATTTATGCTTTTAGTATAGTTGTCAATATTGCACACACTTGATGGCTTGTAAATCAATACTTGTTTTTGTCGGAAATCAAGTACCATGAAAGCGTTTCCTGTGTATCTGGAACTTTAAATAAGTTGTTAGTTCAGGGCAAGTCCAGCCGCCACTCACGTAACGCTAAGGTAAAAAATATCATATTACAATGAAAAGCCATTGAGTGTTTCAAGGCAGTAATACAGGCCAACATCTGTCACATAAAGGTGAAGTTCAATATGTGATGGACTGGGATTCCGCCTTGTTATAGTGAATGAGAACCTTCACTCTGAGCTTCATGCTGTGTACCATTAAGGTGTGTTTGAATATGTGCTGGCATCTTTTACTTGTGTATTCAAACAAGATCATTCAAGTATATCCGAACGCTTGTTTCTCAGTTAAGCTAAGCTCAGCATACCTGTTACCGTTCCGATATCGAGGCTTGTGTATATAGTACAGAACAGAACAGAACAGAAAGATGATTTGTTTGGATTTAAACATATTATTTCTCATCCATACAAATAATTATAACACAAAATGATGGTAAATAAATACAAATAATACAGAAACAAAACATATTAATACAAACAAGTGTAATTAAAGGATATTATTTATAAGCGAATTTCTTATTTCATTAGCTCTGCTTATATATGTACACAATCGATTTAACACCGATCTTTTATTAGATGAAAACAACTCAATCAATTTCCACATACTCGGGTTTCTAGTGTAATACTTGCTTATATAACGTTTCATAATGTCTTTGTAACAATCACATTTTAAAATAAAATGAAACTCATCTTCAATGTCTCTTAAAGCATTAACACATAATACGCATTGTCTATCTTCTCTATTGACACGTTGCGGTCCATATCGTCCAGTTTCCACACGTAATTTGTGACCAGATACACGCGTCCTCGTTAAACAGCTACGCAGTGATTTGTTTGTAATAATGTCCAGATATTGTTCGTATTCAAGGTTATGTTTTAAATGTTTGTACACTGTCAACACACCATTATTTTGTAGACTCTCTCGCCATTCTTGCATGTAATTGTCTATAACTGTCTGCTTAAACATAGGTATAAACTGCTTAGTAATAACAATGTCTGGACTATTCCATACATAAGTGAAACCAAATTTGTCAAGAATATTCTTAATATTGCTACACCAATTATGTTTTCCATTAACAAAGTCGATATATGAAAGATCGTACAAAGATTTAATAATACAATTGTCTGTATTGACGACCTTAAGCCAGTAATTAATTAGCCGTATATATTGATTTATATGCAATGGGTATCGACCCAGTTCTCCGTAAACGCTACAGTTACTTGTGGAAAGTTTAACGTTTAGTAGTCGTTTACAAAATCTTAAATGCAGCCTCTCTACTTCCTGAGACTTCACATAACCCCAAACTTCACATGAATGATTTAATATTGACCTAACAAATGCATCAAAAAGTTGACAACATATTTTGGGTGTAAAGTTAAATGATTTTAAATTTGACATAAGCGTGTGCATAGCTTAAGACCTTTTCCAGTTAGCATATTCTGATTTAAAGCGAACGATCCACTCGAGCTGAACACCATTCCTAGATAATTGAATTAATTTACTGTATCTAAGTTTACATTGTCATATGTCCATTTTTCACCTTGTCTCAAACGACCTCTCTTTTTAAAAACGATCACCTTTGTTTTGTCGGTATTGACTTGTAATCCCCATTTATCGCAATAGTTTTAAGCGCATTCAAGCTTTCCTGTAGATCTTCCGGAGATTTAGCTATCAAAGCCATATCATCTGCATACATAAGCAGAAGTAAAGTCAATTCCTTGATTTAAATTCCACTTGTAGGAAGTGTTTCAATATAAAGTTCCATATCTTCTACGAATAATGAGTAAAAAATCGGAGAACACACATCCCCCTGCTTCAAACCGACTGCTATTTCAATAAAATCGGACATCTTTTTTAATAGAAACAATAAGGAAACAATAAGGACACACTTTAAATTATAGCAAAAGTACTATTGACGGTGACATCTTAACAAAGGAACTATTGGCGTAAATCGTATTCCCCTGTTATCAGGACTATCAATTATTTCCGCGTATCGCTAGTCGATTTGCACCTTTCAACTCTGAAATTCAGAAACCGTTTAATACGCAAACTGACACTTTTTTGTTAATTGCATTGAGTTAACTATCACGGCTGTGTTTGCAAAGTACTCAAAAGAGGCGCGGTAAATGGTTACCAATTGATTTACCACAGAAACAAGTATTTAATGTGGTTTTCAGTAAAACTAAAATTGAAATGTTATTAAGGTTACAATAAGGCTAAATGTTTGAAAACAGCGACACCTCAAGAGGCTATCTTGCGATCGGGCTATACGCATGACGTTGTGTAAAGAGTGTGAAATAAACCGCGTTCGAATTAAAGTGACACTCTTATTCAAAATCAATACATACGCATGTATAACAAACATCAATTTTCACTGATAAACCTTTAACTACTAAATTATGCATTTATGGAAAATATTAGCTACTGATAACAAGATTGTAACCGTGTATTTATTAGCAGAAAATGCAAAAATATTAATTGATTGGTGAATGCTAAAAGATTTACTGTGGTCTACTAGTCTCATAAGGTAGAAAAACCGTTTTTCATGCTAATTTTTTCAAACTAAACTCGGTATCCTTCATAAGAACCATTGATTTTGACTTGTATTAATCCTTTTTGGAATATTAGAAAAGTGGTTAATCTTAACTGGGAGTAAGAGTGCATCTTTAAATATAAAACAGCTATGGTAAAACATTTTTTTCCGAAGTTTTTGCCTTTTTTTGCAGCATTCTCTGTTTCACTGAACTTGTTAAATACATGTTCTTTCTGAGATATTTGTATTTTAAATTGCCTCCAATATTGTATTCCGGTGATCACATAAAATAAATATATCAAACACAAAAGAAAAGAAATTTTTCAAAAGAACTCGTTCAATATATTATTCAATTAATAGCTAGGTGTGAGCAATTAAACGTCCGACACGGTATACACCAAGGTTTCACTAAAGGCAACAAAGCGGAATAAAAAACAATGTATCAATGAAGTATTGTCCAGTGGAGCTTTGATTTAAAGATCCTAAACAATTGGTGTGTTGTTTCTCATGCCCTCTTTCCGAATGCATCTAGACAAGCATTTCCTTTTAGTTCTGATTTAACGAGACTTGTTGAATATTCGCGTGATGACAATTTATTAAGTAAGGTTTTAACCCTTTTTTCCTCTTGGTATCAGATCAAGTACCCTCAATTGTTAAACATCCTTGAAAGCTTTTAAGCATTTCTTGTTAGTATGGATTATCAATGTAAAAAAGCCATAAACGTCAGAATACTACAATGGAAGAAAACCGGACGTCAACAAAGAGGTTGCGCGTAAAGTCTGTGCATAAGCGTCAATTTTAAATTTGTTAATTGAAACAGGACGTGAATCTAGCAACGAAGAGAAGGAGGAAAAAGACAGTAAAGAAACTGTTTCAAAAGTTAAATATTTAAATCATGTGATAATAAGACGAGTGATACAAACACTGCTTTCATTAAAACAAATACAGCAGAATAATCTAAACAATTATTTCTTAAACTTTTAAAATACATTTTAGTATGGCGGATTAATTGGACAAATGTCATGTAAACAGTTTTAATATTTGATATAAAGAAAATTTCAATTGATCAATATTGTACACATACTTGCTTCGGGTTTATACAAACAGAGTTCTGTTGCAGACATTTGGCAGTGCAGATATATTCTTTACAAATTTCGATCATCTTGAGTGACCTTTGCCTTCCAAAAAAAAAAGTTTTTTTAAGGACTGTTAAACTTTTCAAGCCTTTGAAAGGCCAATTATGTTTAGCTGCTGTACCAAAAGTAGTTATTGTATAGCAAAGTAATTTTGAGCTATCATGTTGGATATGTAGAAGTAAACTCAGGAACTTTCAATGTCGTTTTTTTCTGGTTTCAGTTCAATCGAGGTCGTAAAATAATTATTATCAAAATACGAGTATGTTAACCCTATCCCTATTTTTTTACTTTGAGCCAGTGTGAGAAAGTGCTTGACATGAATAGTAAATTATTTAATATTTCAGTAATAATGTAGTACATTTTTTTGACAAAAAAACATTTATGTTATAGGTAATCATATACTACCATGAACACGCACAATAGCCTTTAAATTTAAATGTATTCATATTAATATTTAAATACTTGTGGCCAGTAGGATAACCTTTTTTTTCTTATCCAAAAAATAAATTGGCTTAACAAATCAAACACTTGGCCAATGAAATGACTCTGTCATCAGTTGCCCTTATCAGATTTAACAATAGCAAGCGCAAACGTTTCCCCCTTGATATAAAGAAGCATATTGCATAGCAACGAAAGGTGGGATTAAGACTCTTAAAAGGAATAAAAAGTCGATAAAAGTATCCATTGCATGAGCGATGCATTATTTAAATTACATTCAAATTGAATTGTCCATTAGGGTTGTAAATGCATCAGAATTAAACCACGACAGTATAATTTGTTAAAATACAATTCCCATTTTCTTTTAAATGACGTTTGGGGTCCTTTAAAATGCCTTATTTATCTTTTATGTTATTCGAAACTCTGATTTAAAACTAAAACGGTTTGCAACAGTAGAAATCTGGGAGGAATTAAGTATTGTGTTGTATTTGTAATACCCATTAAAACATCGACTTGAAACCATTTGTTTGTAATTGATAGTGCATGCTGATATTATTATTGCTGCATTTCTAATCGGACTTTTGAGGACGGTTCGTACTTAACGCTAGACTGTTTTGCAATAAGTTTATGTAATAATTAATTTATTAGAATGCCGCCATTTAATTTTCAATTTAATGTTGCAGATGAATTTAAAGCTTATACAAGTATTCTAATTCAGCTCGATTTTTAAGACAAGTAAAAGTCGTGATTGAAAACGATTCTAATGTCCCCCCAGACTGAACACTATTAATTATCAATGAACACGTTGGTGATAAACATTGAGTTTTCCTCACACCAATATTGGTGTAAATGTCCAATATCCAAAAACACGAGCCTTTACTGTGGTCGAGACGCAATTTACTTTTTTCCATTTGTTCTTTGTTTGTCTACATACCACTGGTAACAAAACAGCTTGTAAAACATGTTGGCATTAAATTGTTGATATATTCCTCCTGTGATATAATCGCTCTGAGTTTGATATAATTTATCGTAGTAAAACTGCGAGGCCCATATTTTATTCTGATGTTTGTTTGACAATCTGACAGAATCAGTCTCTTTAAATTACGATGACTAAACACGCAAGTTTTGAATGTAACAGAAAGGGTGTGGATATGACAGCCTTTCTAAGGTGTAATTCAATTGTGTAAAATATTCGATACGGTGTATGACAGATGCCATACGGATGTGACAGTACGTTGTTAAGCTGGTAATATTTGATTGGCCGTATGCCAGTCTCAGCGAAGGCTTGGGCAAGATTACGTCAATTCTTGACGTAATTTGATAGACCTGTCTTTGATTGCGTAAGGAAATAAAGACTTACGAAACAAACACGCTTGATATAATATAGCGTTCCTATCCTGCAAACAGTACAATTGATAAATTATCATCATTGATGTCCCTTATATTACTTGTAAAGAGACAAGCATTAATGAGAAAGCATGTTTATAATTTACAATACATCTTGCCAATATTTTGCTTCTGATTGGCCCTGTTAATGATGATATTTGGTAACTCCAATATCAGACAGCTTTTAAACATTACAAGTCACACTGAAATTAAAACGATTGTATGGATATTGAATTAACAAGATGTTAAATATATTGTTTGGTTCTCATATCTGTATTAAGACACAGACACTCCGGTTAAACGTCTGCATGTGGTTAATACTTGTTTTCTTACTTTAATCTTAATCTAACTTTTTAGTATAGATATCGTTAGAAATCGCAATATCTTACACAACAAATCATAACACTGAAAGAAATTCCACGTCTAAAGTGTTTGTACGTTTATTATTCATTGTCAGTCTCGCGTACTCAATAATAAACAGCGTAAGGATCGCAGCGGATAAATATGAAAATTACTACAATGCCGCAATTTATTTTCCTATTGCCATACATCTAATATACACATTTTCTTTCATCTTTAGTTAATGTCTCGTTGATAGTTGTATTGCCTGGCTGTTTGTATATAATACTTGGTGTCTGTTGTGTTTGTTAATTGTCTTACTCAATGTTGATATTATTGATTTGATCCAATGCAATACAATTGATTTCGTTGATTTTCCTAGAAATTCAGCATAGCATGATCATTGCACAACCTGTGTCACAAAGTGACGGTGTTATGAACCCCTCAAATCATTTAAACTTCCAGGTAAGTGCTTGTGACAGCCTAATAATCCCCGCACGATGTTTAAAAGTCGTTCCTGAAAGTATGTCTGCTGTATGTGGACGCCACACACCCTCTCATATCCCCGGTTAAACGAACTTTTAGAAATCCGATTCAGGTAGAACAATGTTTACGGTGCTTGTTGGATACATAAGATAAGGAACGTCGTAAAGTTATAACGTTAAAAAAAAACCCAGAGAAAATAGGATTCAACTGTTAGGATTACAGTCTTAATTATACTACAGTTAGAGACTGGAACATATCAATATATTGGTTAAATTACTAAAAAAAAAAGTTATATATGTTAAATAACCTTCACAAGAGGTTTAAAGATTTTCCTTCTTGTCACCACTAACCATACATTTCATTATCCGATTCTCTCCATCCACGACTGCTTTGATTAACCTCCTTCTTATACCTTACCATGATTTCCCGATAACTACTACATATGTAGCCCTGTGAAATAAGAGTAAATTGTAAACCCATGTCTATGCTTACCTGCGATCACGGGATTAAGGCAGATTTCAACTGCGCTTAAAGGTCAATAGGATGAAAGATGGTGTGCGATTTTCTCAGATGAGCTGAAACATGTTGATTCTGTAAACTGCATTGATAATCGGCTGTAGCCACACCAACATCCACAGCTATTTGTTAAGCGTAACTTTATTGATGCGTAACGAAATGTAAATTTGATTGCCGGTAACACGGTAATAAATGGTTGCGTTATGCTGATAACAGTACGTTGACTTCCACCGTCACAGGCTAATAATGTTATACGGAATAAATATACATCAAATGCAGACAATCTAATTACTGTGAGTATTCATTTTCTGACCTGGCATATCATTTGTTATCATAATGGTAATTGGATTTATGTCTACAAAATTTAACCCTATATCAAACATTTGTGATCATGGACACATACATATCGAAAGAAACATTGCAAAGGAAGCTCCATGAAAAAGTTATACTTAAAACTAAAGAAAATTACATTATTTATAAATTAGATGTAATTTTTCCGACACATCATACATCAATGAAACGCAGAAACGCAGAAGCAGCATCAGTTTTCTCACTCATGCCCCGCTCAAACAACTCAAAACTACCAATTTTATTTTTAAACAAGTCGGAATCTGATAGATTACCCGCCATGTTGACTCTGATCAACATCAAAAAGACTTTGTGCTGCAGACGAATATTCAGTTTAATAAATAATAACGAAACATAAAACTAGAACAATATATTTAAAAGGTTTATTGTTCAATTGTTGTTTATTTGAACCCCACATAACTATTGTAAACAACTTATTACTATGGCGTGACGTCATAGGTTGTAAAAAGAAAGAAGTCCGGGGATGAATATTAATAATTTGCATACACGGATGCTTCATGGAGAAATGTCACATATGTTTTATCCAATAGGATTCAAGCATTCACTCGCACCTGCTCAAAGTCGTAATTATTATATCACACATAGTAACCTTTAGTGTTAAAATCTGATTCCTCCGACACTGTTGTCCGGTGTCGCAGACGTCGATGGCATTACGTAAATACTATGCAAGGCATTGCTATCATTTAAGTTCGTCCATATCACACATATACAATTTTAACAATATGCAGACAGCATGATAACAGTTTTGATACCAAGCTGAAATTTGTTATAGTTTGCTGGATGCATATCAATCAACATCCGTGTAGATCTGCATCTGTATTCACATTCAGCATCTGTTTCTGTAAAATATATCACCATGCATTGATATAAACTTTGCTGTAGTATAGTAACTAATAACCTCAAACTCAAGGCACTTTATATTTTTACAACATATGTTGGTGTTTTCTTTAATTCCTTTACCTAGTTTCCGTGTTTTGAACAGAAAAGAAGAATTCCGACAAAAACAACGTGCATTTCTTTCAGAAACGGTGAGGGATCTTTAACAGCTGTTTCTCTATATGCAACTGCCTTATCAACTGGTTTTATTTATATAAATTCAAACTCAATGCACTTTCTTAGTTGACACAGCATTTTGTGGAATGGATGGTTTTCGGTATCATTTATTAAACAGAGTCCGAAACTAACTCTTTGCTGAAAGCTTGTATCAAATAATTTACAAAACAAACACATAACATATATTTTTTCTTGAATTCCTCTTACTGGTTTCCGTGTTTGAACAGAAAGGAAGAATTTCGACAAAAACAGCATGCCTTACCTTCAGAATCTTCCTGATATGCAACTTTATTTTAAATACTTAAAATTATGTGTTTAGGCAACACGTTTGTGTGTCTTGTTTACAGTATGCGTAGCTTTCAAAGACAGGAAATGGTCCAGGATGCGCTCTTGATATTTAAACTCGAGAATGCCTCTTTATATATATTTATTAACGACAGAGTAATGCACATTGTTCATAGTTGTTATATTTTAAAATCAGTCAAATATATGCACTCGAAGAGAAAAAAACCCATAAATAACTTATAGATTTTTTTCAGGGACAGAACTTTGCTGTTTTCTCGACTGATGCAACATGAACTCCTTGCAAAATGAACGGTGCAATTCCTTTTTGTTCGGATAACTTTCTTATTCTTTAAATCGTTTAGGTATAAATGGAATTTTAAGGAAATGTAAAGTTGTCATGTACGTGAAACGATTGCAATGACGTATTTCAATCTAAAGTGTTGCCTTTTTGCATTGAATGTTTTTGAAATTAAAATAGTAGTGTATAACATTGTACCATTTGCTCTATAGTGATTTAAAAAACTATTTCCTGGTAAAAGAATCAGAGACTGTGTATGTAAGATTAAATGTAATGAATATACGTTAGGTCCTTTTCAAAATGGTTTGACCGTTGTCAATTTTGCTTAAAATTAAACTGACCTGAAATACTTAAGTCAGATAAGCGATTCGGAGCATCTTTGTTCGTCTTGCACTGTAAACGTTTTGGTGTACTGTCGAAAATTTAGACGCACTTTTAACATAACACATTGATAATACAATGACAACTACAGGAACAAGGCCAGTAGACGATACATTAACAAATGTTTATTAAAACTCTCACTGCTAAGGTCTAACGGGTTAATTAATAGCTACGTGGCTACAAATTCCCCGGATAAAAACTGCCAAAATATCGCAGATATCTGACAAACGCGAATTGATTTAAAGCTCAGTGGCCACATGTCATGAAAATAAAATGAAAATTCATCGATCTAGAATTTAAATAAAACGAAAACAGCCTATTGAATACGTTTTAAAATTATGTTTTGATCATTTGAGGAGTATTGTAACGCTTTCAGACTTATTTCATCCCATTTACACTAGATAAAATATGGATTATTGAATTAAATGTATCACCTTTAATATTGTGAATTTGACAAGTACAAGTCAGTAACAGAATAAAGCAATAAAGTCATTATTTTGAAAATCTGATCCGCAGGAGTTGTACTATGGACGAATATTAGATAAATTTAAATTACATGTACCCCGTTGTTGTAGGGTATTTTGACGTCTGTTAGTTTTGATATCAAATTAGAACGTACATTAGATATATTTACAAAAGATATCAATCCAATATCAAACTTAACCCGTTGTTTAGTCTGTTTAAACGACACAAGGCAGTACCTTTTAGATCAAGTGCTATAAAAACGCTAATTGTTTTCAAATATGTATTCCATGTCAGTTCCGTTGTAGTTCTACAGTTAAGCAAATTGGTAGTTTGTTACTTTCGTCAATTTATAATTGAGTATTTCCCGCGTCGACTTGAAGTAAACACAGCAAGCGCAAAATACACCACGCAATTCAATAACCAGTGTCAGGTTGTGGATTCAAGTACGTACACGTGTAATTAAATATGTCATCTTTTGCGCATTTCTACCGGAAGGAGAAACGAAAATAACATTTTGTCGTGTTTTTGATGCGAACATGCTGAAACCTGCCGATCTACGAGTCACTTATGAAAAAACAACAACATTAAATCGTCCTCGATTTCGTGTTTTCGTGTGCCACACATTAACCACACAACGACATAAACTTGCAGAGAACAGAATTACTGTTAAAAGCTTGTCTTCCTTTTGTAAACACAGTGGGGAATATGCAATATTGAGCGGAACTAGTTATATCCGGCACTTTATCCTTTATAGATATTTCGTGATGCCGCATGTTACAGCAGAGGCAGTAAACACACTTGATTTGACAATTTTATTTTAAGATTTCCTGAATTTTTTTCCCAGAATCGGCTTTATTGGCATCAATACCTTCTATTCAGTCATACTAGATAATTCAAAATAGAGCAGTTCTTTATCAATTGGTAATTCATTAAAACGCGAACAACACACCTAGTAGCCAAAATATAACTTTAACATTTTAAAAGACGTCAGGCTCTAGCCATAATACAGACACAAGTTTAATAATGCTTATTTCATGACAGCAAAGATAACATTAGAAATACCTATGAAAAGTTTAACACCCTGTTTTAAACAAACATTGAAAACTCAAACATGCAAGTGGATTTGCCACGAACTCTACCAACATCTGTTACAACATTTCCCAGAACGTCACATTAAATACCAAGCAAAAACAGACACTCAACAAGAGATACACAGCATTCCTAGACAGAACACGCAAATAACATAGACATTTAATACCGCTGTATTAGTATACATATTGGACTAACCGCCTTGGAACGGTAATTCAAAATGAAGGAGTTTTGTGTCTCAAAGGCAGGATCAAAGCGTCAGGAAATACAAGCCACATTAAGGCAAAATAAAGTTTGAATGTTTCGCCTTTGTTAAATGATAAAAGTTGTTTAAACAGTTAAATAATAATTGAATCAACAACACAATCAAGAAATGATACAGTTAAACAACCTTGATCCAATGGCCATCAAAATATTATTGTTTAAATAAAACACCAGTGTACATTTAAAACGTTTTTGACATTTTAACGTCCAGTTTGATAAAATAATGCTTATACGGCAATAACAAATATGAAACACAGCCGAAAATATTTTCTAAATTTATCACGCAAACAAACGCAACCAAATTTTCGTCATATCACGTGCCATTCTTAAAAAGAACAAGTGTGTTTTAGTTGTGTAAACTTATCAAATCGTATCTATATATACATTCTGTTTAATAAAGCATTTGGTGGATATCGGGGGATTTCAAACATTGTCTGAGACTCAATTATAGTTTTATGCGCACTTTCATTCATTTTTCTCCACTCAATCATTAAACCTTAAATCATCCTGAGCATAACAGTACGAACCCGATATCCTATATGCGCACTTTCATTTTTCTTCACTCAATCATTAAACCCTAAATCATCCTGAGCGTAACAGTACGAACCCGATATCCTATATGCGCACTTTCATTTTTCTCCACTCAATCATTAAACCCTAAATCATCCTGAGCATAACAGTACGAACCCGATATCCTATTTAATAGGAATGGAGTCAGGTGTAACAAATGGCAGCTAAGCCTATTAATTACTATTTTGTATATGTTCGTGAATATTTAGGATTAAAAGCTGTTAGTTATTATTCTTAAGCTGACTGTACAAGCAAAATTTATTCATATATATGAAAACAATTTAAATGATTACAATGATTAGAAAAAAAATATATACACAAATGCCTAAGTGGGGCTAATTAAGTTAATATTATAAAAAGATGGATAACTACAATTAATGCCACAGCTATCTTTACTAAATACTTTGTCTAGATCAAGCTGGATGAATGATACATTGTAGTGTTTGCGCTCATGCCTCTTGAGCGGATATTTAGTTGTGCGCTGGTGAATCAAGTAGCACTTAATTATTTTCTTTTTTTAAAACTTTGATTTTGGCAGCAAGACTGAGCAAGGCAAATAAATGCTGCGTTAAGCAAAACTTGACAATACCTATTTTTTACGTCTGATGCATAAATAATAATATTTCATAATGGTGTCGCAAAATATAATCATTTCTGTAATGAACACCTCTTGTGTTCGTCTGTGTTTTTATATTGATACCACAACAAAATAATTGCATTGAATTCTCTCTTGTCTTTGAAAAGTATCGCCTATATCATTAGAGGCAGTATCATTTGGGCATGATAAAAATGATTTAATTATTTTTTGGAAATAAACACAGGGATATCGGTAAGAGTTTGTTTTATTTGGACGATATACTAAATCATTTCTGCAAAGCTATTTGTAAAATGAATAATACAAAATGCAGTTCACAAAAGCAAACATCTATTCCAACACGAATGTTTCGTTTTTTTATTTTACAAACACTCTTAAAGAACATTTAGATAAAGGATCCTTTTACCTAATATTTACCTATCCCTGACTAATTAGCAATCTGCAATTTACTCAAGAGGTCGGGTGATCAAGCGCGGGCAATAAAACATGTTTATGGCCTTTTAATATAAAGCCATCTACTATTTATCGAAATGTTCCACATTACCTCTTCATTGTTCTGATCCCGTCTTATAAAAGATGTATTGATGTTGGACTTGTTACCAGGGAAATTTAAAATGAATACGAACCAGCTACTTGGCATATAAAACAAAGGAAACTAGGACCAAACAGCGCCATTAAATACGTTGTTAATTGGGAAGAAAGAAGAGTTCCTTATGACATTTATTGCAAATTATTTTTTCTACAGATTACAGAATAAGACTTTCCCTTTGATTTCATAGCATTGCATTGATTATGCCTTATACAAGATGTGTTTAATATAAAAAATAAAGAAACTTGTCAGAGGTTTGCGTGACAGCATTCCAATTATATTCTAGACCTTCAGTTTGCCTAAGATTGTTTTCTTGCAGCAATGTTGTAAACCTTAGTGTTATAGTTTTGCAAGCGGAAAACCGTCTACAAACGATGTTTGTTTAGTTGCATGTGTTGGAGGAAAAGGAGCAGTAATTCAGGTTTAGGTATCAACTTAACAATTCCATTTGAGTAACAGACAAACTAATTGTGTTTTTTGTTTGCAATTTAATAACTATGTGATACTTGTACAGTCTAGCAAAGAGGACTATTTCAAATGTGATCATCTTATTTTTTTAAACACTGCACAATTGAATTTTACAGACATTCTGTCGCATTTCAAACACAAATATTTTATTGTTTTTCACATAACCAATTTCTTACAAAACTAAATGTACTTTATTTTCGTTAATCTTTATTCTTTTAATTGTTATTGTTATTTCATTTTTTTTTTCATTTTGAATTCATCTCAAGTGCAGCCTTATGGGGAATGTTCAGATAACATCATATTTTATCATTAGCAAAAATATAAAACCATCGTTTATATGTTGTTGTCGTGTCCTTTTCGGAGACACGTTTCAATTAACATGTACGGTCCTTAACAAATCACGAATCCAAAGTACTGGCGAAATAACATTAAAATAAACTTTGCTTGGCCAAGTTGCATCAATCAACAACAAGTTTGTCAATATAAACGTCATGATGACATACTTATTTCCTGTAGATTCACAGCAATGGGTGATTGTTCTATTTATTGCAATTCAATAAATAGTCTTGCAGTCTTAATCAAATTGGAGTTTCAAACGAGGTGAAATTGCAATATACACAGTTTGGTATTTAAAAAAGATTATTGAAATACGCACAAAAAAGGCTCACTAAAACATATATACATGATACCGACAATCGCAAAATTGACATTGGTATGGTATGGGCAGTGTACTTTCGTAAATTATGTATTATAGTTTGTACCCGAACTAAATAACATATATAAATCGTGCTTACCATACAAAAAGGCATAATAAACTGTAGAATAGTTGCGAAAGACGATAAACAAACGCAGGAAGTTGTAACATATTGTCCGTGATTGGACCACTTAAATTCCATTTTGACTCCAAAAATGTAACCATGTTTCACAATAACTTAAACATTCTGTCCACTGACTATTTAAATAATTATAATTGTGATATTGTTACCAATATTCGTATTTTGATACTTTGAAACAGTAAGGTGATTGCCAGGAAGAGTAAGTTATTCGATATTTTAGTGATAATAACTAATCATTTATGACTACAAACACGAAGTGATGGTCTTTAAACATAAGTGAATCCATATTACTGAACTCATTGTGGCCAGTAGGATAACGCTTTTTTAACCAAAATATTATTTCGGCTTAACAAACCAAACACATGGCAAATTTAATGACTCTGGCATCAGTTGCACATATCAGATTTTGGAAACGAGTCGCAAACGCAATCATTTTCGCCTTGGTATAAAATCATCAACTATTTCGATTTCATTTTCTACGGTTACATTGCTCAATTGTTTCAATTGTATTTGAAAAAAAATAAAGATTCTTTCATGATTTAAAGCTGCATTCTCACAGACTGAACGTTTTATCAACGTTTGTCTTGGAAGAAGCCATTTTTTGCGAAAATCCATGGAAACCAGCTATATGAGACTGCTGATAAAAAATTAGATCGCATATATCTATATTTCAGTTTAAAAATTGATGTTTCATGCATAGCCATAAAACATTAATTTTCGAATGGAAATATGAAAATCTGCGATCTGATTTTTTGTCAGCAATCTTATATCATTGGTTTGCAGATATTTACGCAAAAAAATTGATCTTTCAAAGACAAAAACTAAAAAAAAAAGTTGTAAAAATGGTAAATCTGACAGAGTGCAGCTTTAACACTGCGGTTACAAAATAAAAGAGAGATTCATGTTTGAGCTGGGCAGTATTCAATATTGGTCTTAATTGAATAAATAGCTGACCGTTATGGTCACTATAAATATCGGATCTATGTAGTGTATACCAATGAGCAGCAATAAACCAAAGTTGGGATTAAGACCATTTACAAAAAATAAAGTCCAGCATTTTATCAAAAGGGTTGAAGTTTTCCATTTGGGTCCTAAATATATTAGGTTTATACAACGACAGTATTATTTGTGAAAATGAAGTTCTCATTAATTTTGTATTTTACATGACGTTTAAACATGTTGACCTCCTTCAAAAATAAGTACCTTCTCTTAAATGCAATTTGAATCCCTGATGTCTAACTGAAACAGTGTGCAACACTATACTACCGGGAAGAATAAATTGCTGTGTTGAATTCGTAATCTCCATTAAGACAGCGACTTCACAACTCCGTTTTTGTAACTGATAGTGTATGCTGATATTATAATTGCTGCATTTGTAATCTGAACTTTTGAGGACCGTTCGCACTTTAAGCTAGATTGTTTTACAATAAATTAATGTAATGATTAACATGGTTCAGAAAACGACCGTTTAATTTGCAATTTTATGTAACAGATGAAGTTAAATTTTATACGAGAATTGTAATTCAGCTCTATTGTGAAGGCAGGTACAAGCTGTGATTAAACACTCTCGTGTCCGATTCCAAGGTTGAAAACGATACAAATGCCCTTTCAGATTGAATACTCATGATTATCAATGAACATGTTGGGAATATCATTAACATTAAGTTTACCTTACACCAATATCGGTGTAAACTTTCAATATCAAAATACAAGAGCTTTTACTGTCGCTGAGAAGCAATTTACTTTTTTCCCATTTTTGTGTACCTACTATTGTTAGGAAATACTTAAAATGTGATACATTTGGCAGTTAATTGTTGAGATATGCCTCCTGTGATAAAATCGCTCTGTGTTTTATTTACAATTTCTGTTCTGAAACGCTGAGGACTTTAAGATATGTACTGAATTTTGACAATCTGACAGAATAAGTATCTTTATATGACGACGATTAGACATGACAGCTTTTGAAGGGAATTCAATTGTGTATGAGACTCGGAACTGTGTATGACAGATGCTATATTAATGTGACAGTCCGGTGTTAAGCTGTTAATATTTGATTGGCCGTATGTCATTCTCAGCGAAGGTTTGGGCAAGATTCCGTCATTTCCTGACGTAAGATAGACGTGTCTTTGATATCGTAATGAAATAAGAGCTTACGCAACAAACACGTTACATATCATACGGCGTTTCTTCTCCTGAAAACATTATATGATTCCTTATCATTGATGACCATTATATAAATTGTAAAGAGACAAGTACCTTTGAGAAAGCATAATTATAATTACAATATATCTTTCCAATATTTCTGTTTCGGCTTTGCACTTTAAAGGACGTTTATATTTATAATAGAATAACAAGCTACGGAGAAAAGCCCAGTAGTGGACCCTGTATATCAGTGTTTATTATTATTTTAACCGGTTATCGTTATGCATATCATCGATAGAATTGACAATCGGATAAAAAACCTTATCCTGATTGGTAACTCAATCTTTGAGACAGCTTTACAACATCACAGGTTTTACATTCAAAACGATAGTTTGGATATTGAATTAACATGATGCTCAAAGTACTCGTATTGTTTCAATCATTTATAGGTATTAGGACTCAGACAATTATCCAGTAAAACTTCTGCGAGTACTGTATACTTGTTTAAATACTTTTATTTCAAATTACATTCATATTAAATAATTATTTTTACAAATTGCAATATATTTCACAGCAAGCAATACCAACGACAATTATACCAGGCTCGCATTATCAATTACAAAAAGCGTAAGAATCGCAGAGGATATTATATAATTAACCACTATGATGCTACTTACTTTCTCATTGCCATTTATATAGCGGTTTACTTTTGTCTTTATTTGATGCATCGTTGATAGTTTTAGAGTCTGGATGATTGTTTGTACTACTTGATGTCTGTATCTGGTAATTGCCTGACTCAATGTTAATATCTCAACTAAGTTTTGTTTGATTCAATGCGTATAATAAGACGTTGATAACTGAATGGACAAGCCTATCATTATGTCAATTTACGACGTCCTGAAGTCAACTTGAAATATATGGTAAGGCCTTACGTGCAAGTGGGGTCTTGATTTGCGAAGAAATTAGTGAAAAGCCTTGCACGGGCATTACACGGCCTACGCTGCATAAGTCAGATATTGTACGTTGGGACGGAGTTTCAAGCCTCTTGATATTTATGCGAAAAGCTTCAAAAACAAACACAACAAAAACCTGGTTTAATGGCACTGGGTAAACGCCAAAGACATAGAACATAAAATCACAAAAAAGAAGCATGGAAGAACAGCAAACCATTTAAAATTCCAAATTAGTGCATGTGAGTGCCCTTACAAGTCACGCACGATGTTTAAAAATCGTACGTGTATATCAGTCGTCCGACTGCAGGATTTCCTTGCTGTACCACTGGAGTCGAGAACAACATAAAGGGAATATAACACTATACATCGAAGGTATGTCTGCTTTAAGTGAATGCCGCACATTGAATTGATTGCTCAATATATAATATTGATTACCAATTTTACCTTTAATGATAAATTATATTTATGTTAATTGGAAACAATGCCAATTGCAAACAAACGGATAATAAAACAAAATTCTGTAATGTTTGCTCGATAAAAAAGTATAGAAGGTTTCAGTCAAAACATATCAAAACAAACTTTTATGGAACCAGAGTGTTGATCCTGCGCGTTACTAATAGCTTGGTTTAAATAACTTACAACTAAACAAAACACATAACATAATTATCTTTTCCTAACTTCCTTTTATTGGTTTCCGAGTTTTGAACATCAAATAAGTTTACCGACAAAAACAACATGCCTTCCTTTGAAAAAAGGGGACGGATCATTAACAGGTATTCCCTCATTAGCAGTTGCCTTATCACAGCTTCATATTGTACGTTTTGGGTTACACGATGTTGGTTTGTTTTTCTAGCTTACAGTCTGCCTAGCTTTTAAAAACAGGAAAATGTTCAGGAAGCCCACTCCATATTTAAGTTTGAGAATTCTTCTTCAGATTGATACTTATGACTGAGTAATGCACATAAATCATAGTTGTTATACTTCTAATTCAGTGCAATACCTGCACTCAGAAAGCAAAGAAATCATAAATACCTCAAGGATTAAGTATTGTTTTGCTGGAACAGAACTTGGCTGTCTTCCGGCCTGATGCAATATGAACCCCTGAAAATTGAACGGTGCAACTCACTTTTCTAAGGATAACTTTCTTATTTCCAAATCATGTAGGTTTTTTGAAAATTTGTAACTTAGTTCATTACATGGAATTCGTAACGATAATTCGTTCAGACCTTTCTCATCTAATGAATACTAGATATAAAATGTAAGCCTTTGGGATGTTGAACTAAATTTTATCACCAGTGACAATGTGAATTTCAGAAATGTTTGTCTATGAATGAATCAAGCAATGTAGTCATAATTTTGTAATCTGATTTACCATGATACTGTTGACGAATGTAAGATAAATGTACATCATGCGTACCGTCGTTGAAAGGTAAGGCGAGATCAGTAAATTTGGTCTCGAAACATAACGTACTTTAAAAATATGTTAAGTAACACAACCTATCAATCAAATTTTGAACTAATCCCGTTATTTACTCTATTTTAACGATTCCAGGTTGTTCCTCTCATAACAAGTGGTATACTTACGCCAATTAATTTCAAATATGTATTCCATGTCAGTTCCGTTGTAGTTTTACTGTTAAGCAAATTTAGAGCTTGTTATTTTTGTCAATAAATGATTGACTGTTTCCCGCGCCGACAAAGTAAACACAACCGGCGTAAAATACACCACGCAATTAATTAAACAGTGTCAGGTTGCGTATTCATCGGTTTCTGATTTGCAACGTTTAGGTTACTGCTGTCACGTATAATGTTTATAATACAAGGTTAAAACTTTGCAACTCTAAAAGCAGATTCAAAATCCAAGCTGTGTTATGGTGTCATTTTTTATTTTTTTTGGTTGTTTTCATCCCTTCTTCGCGATTATGTAAAAATTCGCAACATCTAGTGTGAAAAGCAGCCGCACGATAATTTCGTGTTGTCGCGAAAAGAAATGACATAAGCCAGAATACCTTTTCTCATGGTTGAAGTATGTACACGTGCATTTAGATATGTACCCATTTGATCATATCTACCGGAAGGCAAATATTTAACATTATGTCGTGTTTTCACAGTTAAAGTGCTGGCACTGTTGATCGGCAGGGCAATTATAAAAAAAAAACATAAATCGGCTCGTCCTCGACTTGGTAGCCACGAGTAGGTGTTTTGTATCTGAATCGGCTGATTTTGGCACCAATGCCTTTTATATTATTTTTCAATAGAAAATATTTGAATTGTTATCGCTTATAGCCATAAAACATCTTTTGAACAGCAATACGATAAACTGCGATCTGTTCTTTTGTCAGCAGTCTTATATTATTGGTTCCCTGACATTTACGCATAGATTGACTTATTCAAAGACAAAAAAGAAGAGAGATTGCAGATTTAAAGACACATTAGTTGTTGAAGAAGGGGCATTAAGTGAAATGTCGTTTCCAATAACAACGACAATGGATTTCAATTTAATATTTATTCCTGAAGCAAATAGAGATATGTACTTTCTTGATAATACAGAACGAACTGGAACAACATACCTGAAGTAGCCAAAATATAATTTAAACATTTTTAGGCGCAGCTTTCTAACTCTAAACATACACTATTTTAATAATAGTAAAACAATTAAAATATCAATGCAACGCTCATCTCAATATTTCAAACAAACAATGAAAACTCAAACATGAAAGTGAATTTGCAACGAATTATACCAACACATGCTACAGCATTTTCCCAAACGTCACATTAAATATTAAGCAAAAAACAAATTCAACGAGACACACGCATCATTGCAAGATAGAAACCCGAAATAATATAATTATTTATTAAAACTATCAATACATATTGGACTAACCGCATGGAAAAGGTCAGTCCAAAAGGAGGAGTTCTGAAACACAAACCCAGACAGACTCTAAACATCAGGGAATTTCAGGCAGGATAAAGTTTTAAGGTCATGCCTTCGTCTTTAAATATATAAACAACGGAAAACAAGAAATAATTACAGATAAACGTTTTTGATGCGATGGTCATTAAAATGTTCGTTATTAGATAAATAAGATACACAAAAGTGCTTTGCTGGGCCATATTTTACAATTCTGATGGACCTGGTGATTGATGCAGATTATTGATGTGACATGAATTCGAAACTACTTTTTTTCGAAATCCAATAAGTTTGTGCAATCATACAAAAATATAGACCCTAATAAACTAATTGAGACAAACTGTGAGTGAACGTAAAACGGTTTTCTTATATGTTTACGCATACTTAAAGTATTTCGATCCATTTTCACATATATGAGGCTCAATATTGTGTCCCTAAACTAATGGCTAGTCTTATAAATACCACCATTCCATTAAAAACACACACAATGCTAAAGTCGGGATAATTTCCATCATGTGATTTTGAAAACCTTACAACAAATACTGCATGGTGTCGTACACCAAATTAAAATTGGGCTGGCTGGTCCTTCATCATTCCCCCAGCCTGTTTACACAATAACAAAGTTGAATAATTAAGGACTGAAAAATAATAGATGCCTAATAAATTACACCAAATACAATCATTTAAGCCCTTATATGCAATGCTTAAGTAGGCTAAACGAGTAAGTAAGTTAATTGTGTTGTCTTAACATAGGGGAGATTATATTACATATGGGTAATTCCGATTTAAAGAGAACATGTTTCAAGTCATTCTGTCATGTATGATTTGCCGTTTGAAGCGAGATTAGGTTTAACACACTTTTAGTAAATTCTTTTAACATAATGCATCTGAAAACTCTTTTTTATTATTATTTAACTCAATGATATCAAAATTTAAGATTTTTTTTGTTAATTTCTATTTTCACATTAACCGTTCTTAAACGAACTTTTCGATTAAAATGTAACATATTGTTTTAAATGTATCTATTTGAAAGTGACATTTGGCACAATTTTGAAAAAAATAAAAATAACAACATCTTATTTGACGAGTATTATATGTTTCCCTGTCCAACAGAAAATAGTTGATCTCTGAGATATTTATTTCTGATTGCAGGTATTAAAGTAAGAATAACAAGGTGTAATCCATACAATTCTATACATTACTCCGACTTACACAAAATGTCAGTCTGAGTTTACATTCTCAATATTAAATATAGAATGTGCATCCTGGACCACATACGGGTACTCAACAGTAAGTTATTACATACATTTACTCCAAAAATGGTATGCTTTGGGCGTTTGAAGAACTTGTAACGTGTTAAGACTTATTCCAACCTATGATAAGTCTATGGGATTGAATGAATGTTAACCACTGAGCTTGCCAATGAATGAAAAAAGCAATTTTGTTATTATTTGCTATGCTATTGACGAATATTTGATGGATTTGCACGATATATACACCGTCGTTGTAGGGTATGTCGAGGTCACTTGGTTTTTATATCAAAGTGTTACGTACATTTGAGATATAACAACACAACCTACACATATGAAATAGATTCCTTATTAACTCTGTTTTAACGATACCTGGTAGCTCTTTCACCAAATGTTTTAATTACGCTAATAGTTTTCAAATATAAATTCAATGTAATTTCCATTGATGTTCCACTGCTAAGTCAATTAAGAGCTTTTCATTTTCGTAAATTAATGATTGATCATTTCCCGTAGCCTTGAAATGTAAACACAACGGTTGTAAAATACACCACGCAAAATTCCTTTTGACAAGTGTGTACTTAATGGTAATTTAATTTCACCGAAACAGAAATTTCAGAAAGGTATCGTATTTAACTGTCAAAACATTCAACTGTAGCACCCTCTTAGCAAAACCAAACTACCGGTTGTCTATGGTACCTGGTGGTGTCTGATTTCTGCTATTTTGTATGTTCGCCTTTTCCCGCTAAAACGAGCGATATCTTAGACTTAAAGTCGCCGAATTATTATTTCGTGTTTTAACGCAAAGGCGAACATATGACTTGGCGGAAATCACCTTTCATACCATTCGTCTTCCGTGGATTCAAACGTAGGTAGCATTATGCCACGCATTCGCGGCGAACACGCGGTAAACGCTGATCGGCGGGACATTAATTAAAAACCCGACTGATCGACATCCTCATTTTGGATGCCTCATGTTCGTGTTTTCGTCGGTGGCATTGTAACTGAACAAAGGCATAACACGAAAAGGCATAACTCACCCCAATACGTGGTGCATTACTGCTAAAAGCCTGCCTTTCTTGTGTAAATACACTTGGAAGTATGTTTTGTTGAGCAAACCTCGTTATATCCGGCACTTAGCCCATGCAGATATTTATTGATGCCGCATCTGACAGAAAATCTAATAAAAACATTAGATGTGACAAGTGTAATTAAGGTAACATAAAGTCAAATTGCGTTCATCAATAGACACGACAATGATTAACATGTTGCATAATGGTGTTATTGCAAAATAATATGCATTACAATTTCAAGGGATAATTATTCAGGCAAATATAGTTTCTTGATAATACAATGAAAACAGGAACAAATAGCCTTGTAGCCAATATATAACAACGATATTGTTTACTGATGCAACATTATATAGCTAAACAATCACTACTTTAATACAAATGTATTGCAAGAAAACAAGTTTTACATTTTCAATGCAGTTTCAAGGTTCTCGCTCAAGTTTTTGCATTTAAATTGTTTTCCCTGTAATGCGCCTGAAAACACTTAAATGACAATGTTTTTCATGCAAAATGTAAAGGTAATCGCTCATGTTTTGACAGCTTCCAAGTAATGCATCTGAAAAAACGTATTCAAATTTAAATCATTTTATTCTAATTTATCGAACTTTGCAGCAAAACATTACAATTAAAGTACAGAAAGAACCTGGTTGTAGTTTGGAGCCAACCCGTACCGGTACTGTCAGGAAAAATGTGGAAAAAATGAAACTATACCCATTGCCAACAGACACTCATAATAGGATGACGGATACTTTAACATTTAACATGTTATGAACTCGTTATAATGTCAATCAACCAATTGCGAAACAGACATTTGTTGAATCGGGTTAGTAATATGCGGTTCTTTTTTAAATCATGGACTTGAAATACAATATTGAGCATCTATCAACATTTAACTTTTTACACTTCTTATCATTCGCCACACATATTTTAGAAAAATCCGTAAAAAGTGCATTTTACAAATTTTAACATGAAACAGTGCCTTTAGCACAGTACTTGAACAAAACATTCAAAACTTATACAGGAGTTATAGCATTAACTCACACAGATTTACCGTTTTGATAACTTTTTTATTTTTTGTCTTCGAACTAGCCAATTTTTGCGAAATTCCATGGAAACCATTTAATAAGACTGCTGACAAAAATTAGATCGCAGAGTTTTATATTTAAGTTTAAAAATTGATGTTTTATGTTTTTTCTTAAACCGATAGTAACGGTTTAAGCCATAAAACATTAATTTTTGAAAGAAAATATGAAAAACTTCGATCTGATTTTTTATCAGCAGTCTTAAAGTATTGGTTTACAGATTTTAATGCAAAACATTACTCTGTTCAAGTCGAAAAATAAAAAAGTTGTAAAAATCGTATATCAGTGAGAGTGCAGCTTTAAGAAACAAAAATAACATCATGACACATTTTTTACAATAAGTGGAAAACTGACGATTTGAGTTGTTGTGATTAACATCGCTTTATATCATTGAATGGTGAACTCCGTTTATAAGCAATATCAAACGTGTTATAACATCGAAGTTTTTAGATAAAATCTGAAAAGGCGGTTATTAGTTTTTAAATATTTATGATTATACTGTCTTTCCAGTACAGTTCTAATTGAAAGCAAACTTCGTAATTTCGTTATATCATTTTAAGCACTTTAAGTACTGATTCGTGTACTTTGACATCAGAACCGTAAACAAAACAATGAAAAAATTAAATAATTGTCAAATTACCTTCTCATTTACAGTTATTTATTGTCAGACTTGAAATGTAAGTGCTGTAAAATTTAAGGAGTATAAATAAAATGTCCAATAAATCCATTCCTATATAGGAGCTTTCCAAAATGGTTTGCAATTATCAAAAGCCAAAATAAGAGCCGTCAGAGCAGCATTTAATTCCGTTGACAGTGAAGACGCGTTTTACTAATTATAACTGCACATATCTGCTCTTCGTGAGTAAACACACTGGTATGAATTCTGCATTAAACGATATATATACTCCATAACCTCCCATCTGACAGCAAATGCGATGAAAGCCTTTGTTCTGATAATGTTTATCAATATGTCATTATGAAACATAACTGTTGTGTAATAAGGATTACAGCCTTAGTATTTAACCCTAACATACAACATACGAATCAAAGGGATATAACATTGCTAAGTATCCGACACATAAAGTCATGCAAACCTGTCAACTTAAGATTTTAGCTATAAATCAAGTATAACTATGTGCGCAACAAAACAGAAAGCAATTACATTTTATTTTTTCATTGATATTTACTCAACGTTTTTAGATGTTTTGTTTTGCTTCGTCCCATTTTTTTGGCTCGTTATTTTTACGCTGCATATAACTTTAATATAGTTCGTTATAAATTTGATTAATATGTAGATTTGACAAGTTTTTTTTAACAAACTTATGCCACTTGAAAAGTTGAAAAGGTACCATAACTCCGTGAAAAAATGGTTAGTAACCGAAGTCCTACTTAACTTGTGTTTTATGGTGTCGAACATGTGATCCAAAATATATTTCAATCCGAGGACGCATGGGTTATGAGTTATCATTTGGACAAACTTATCCAACTACCAACCGTTATACAATCCTCATTATAACGACCAGTAGTAAAGCTCCAGGAGCGAGACTTGTAAACGACAGAAATAGAAAACATTATACTGGAGAGAAACTCTTGAACGGATAATTAACAAAAACATATCATAATTTTCTTTCCTTGCGCATTAAAGAGTATGTCCACGTGTTGCAAATCTAAGACAAGAATAACAACAAATATAAACTTCAGCAGATATGAACAATAACTTTAACGTTCATATTCTATACAACCACTTGGACAAAAAATATCAACAAATCGGCTATAGGTCGATTTGCTCTGCACTCATGCTTATGAGCTAATGCATATTTGTTGTGAAGCTTACAATATAAATACTTAGAGAGCCATTAAACGATTCTAGTTTTTTTTATATCGTCATGATGATTGAATTGGGAGTAACCAAGCCAACCACTTCTGCTTCCTCAAGGTTCCCCGACAGAATAAGACCACACTTTCGCTCACGTAACATCGCGCC
This sequence comes from Mya arenaria, assembly GCF_026914265.1. Taxonomy (NCBI): domain Eukaryota; kingdom Metazoa; phylum Mollusca; class Bivalvia; order Myida; family Myidae; genus Mya; species Mya arenaria. The sequence continues at coordinate 39,757,561 of NC_069122.1, read as the reverse complement.
AGCGAAAGTAACTAATATAATAATGTTAAAACTTGTTTCGCAATCGCTGTTAACAAGATTTAACTTAGGTTTCGTGCTATTTTGAACGTGATGGACGTTCTGTAATCCGTTATACTGCCTGTTCGCATGTGCGTTGCCAATATGTACGGTTCATTTGAGAGCCCTTGTCATATATGAATAATGGGTTTCTTTGTGGTAAGTTAGTTTGACATAATGCTCGGCCTTACATCAAAGGTACTCAAGGTAGCACATTATCGTGATTTACAATGGCAAGCAACGCAATATATCATGTCTAATTACTGTAATGAATGACTTTCTAAGCGTTAACATGCCGATCAAAGAATGAAACACAAGTCCATAATCAATTTTTAAAAGTGACCTGTCTTCAGTTTGAGTAAGGAGTTTCTTGTTATTTCTATACACCAAAGGTTTTTCAAAATATAAAAAGGGTAAAACAAACATGTCAACAGTAATATATTTATATGAAGTAATCAGTAAGCACAATGAATACGTCACCAGGCATCAACATCCATCATTATTTGCAATGACACGATAAAGTGGCTAGCGTTTGTGTACATCAGATAGCTTAATACGAGACTGACGTAATTCAATAATAACCTCAAGTAATATAACACATATGTCGTTTATTTGGAAAATGAATTTTGAGCTATACCATAAAAGCATAAAACTAATTGTTTTGCATCTTTTTTTCTAGTACAGTGGAAACTCACTAAACCGGATCTCCACAAAACCGGATTCCTCGGGATACCGGACTTTTTTCAGAGTCCCGTTTTTCCCCTTCTATTTTTAATATAAAAAAAGATAAATCAGATATCAAAACTTTACTGAATATAAAAAACGACGACCGTATTTCGATTTATGCACATTTTTTTTATTTATGTTCTTTCAATTCACATGTTCTTGAATAACATGAATAGTTTGATTTCGTTAATATCAGGATAGTACACTCACTTTACATATATTCTTCCTTGTTCTTGTTGTAGATACGCTAAGTTTTTTTGGTGTTTGATCCTGGAACATACTAATTTTAAACGTCTTCTGAGAAAAGTCACAAATCGAATGAAAATTGGTTTATTTTGCACCAATGTGCCTAAAGCTAATACGCAAGCTTACTTCGAAACGTCAAATAACTACCTTTTCTTCAATAGACTTTTAGAAAACTATACAGGACTTTGCTTGCCCCTAATCATTATCTTCAATCATCTGAACTACTTATTTCAATATCAGGCAATTCTTCATGTTCTTAACATATTTTAAAAATTGGCTCTGATGTTCTGTAGTAACAAGACGTTCAGCTTTCTTTTAAGAGAAACAGCAAAGGAAATTTTACAACTCCTGTAGGACCTTTCTAATTAATTTCTTGGCCCCGTATTACCCCGAAGCAGTGTGAAATGTATGTATGTTCTATTTTTAGAGATCCGCAATATTGATAATATCTCTGATAAGTGTATAAAATCAAGAAAGTAATTTACATGAAAAAAATTAACTTCTTTCGTTATATTGCCGATTTAATTTGATTTCAGTCAGGATTCCTTCAAACGAACACAATCATAATCGTATATATTGCCTTGCTGTAGATGACGGTAAAAAAGGTAATAATAGTATTTTGTTACATCTCAAAAGCCTTTGAACGTCTGTGGCATTATGGTCTTCCGTTTAAGCATCGAGGAAAATGGATTTCCGGTTCCCTAAAGAATACTACCATGAATATCATCGTCAATAACCGTGCGTTTGCTGTACTTCAGCTAAATGATGACCTAAAACGATTCCTTTGTAGTATTTAAGAAGGCTTGTATCATTCAACCAATCGAAACCCGAATGACATCTCATACATCGAAAGACAAACAGACAGACGCACACTTTATTTGGATAGATCATGTTCAAAAAGCGAAAGATACAACTAGCACACGTCTGAACGGAACACTCGCTAGTACCTGCTCGTTAATTGACATATTAAATCAATCAAAACGGTACGATTTCCGGTTTCCGGTGTAAACAAACCTCGATAAATTCCATCAGTGCAAATATGTAGATTTCTCCCTTTTCGAGTTTATCCCGATGCAGAAAATAAAGCTGACAAAAGCCAATGGGTAAGACATGCCCTAATAAATCAGTTGAAATCCCCGGCAAACCCCATGACACCAAGAAAAAACGAAGAAAATCCCAGAAATCGAGAAAACGCAAAGTTACCTCCCCTGATATTCAAACTTCTGAAAAGAAAATCAGACATTTATCTGATTCACTATCTGAAAGTAGCTGTCCTGAATGGACTGACTGGTCTGATACAACTGAAGACACCATTTCCAAAAGTAAAATCAGCAATATGGCTGTGAACTCACCTAACAATGACAGTTTGAACACTACTATAGAAGCTGATATTCATAGCCAGAGCCAAAGTTTAATTCATAATCAGACTTTTGAAAATCGAAGAAATGCACCTGATCAAAGTCAGCACCATTATGTCCTGACAAATCAACATGGAGCACCCCAAATGCAAATGCCAATGTACCTGTCCTCTCCAGTGCAGCAACCCCTCCTGACAGAAATAGATATTTACAGAATTGTGTCAAGCTTGAAAGCCTCATTAAAAGAAGAAATATCTGCCATGGTCAAGACAGCAGTTGGTGAATATATAACACCACTTAAACAGGAGGTAAGTAACCTAAAAACCCATATTAACTCTTACCACCAAAGTACAAGATCTTGAATCTGAGCTTGATAAAAGCAACCAACACAGTAGAAGGTTGTGTGTAGTCATCAGCAATGTAAAAGAAGAAGATGGAGAATCTACTGATAAAATAGTGACTGATGTTGCCAAGGAAGGTGGTTCCAACATAACCATATCTGACATAGACAGGTCCCACAGGAATGGTAAACCCCAGGCCAATAAACCTAGAAACATTGTTGTCAAGTTTATTTCTTACAAGGCAAAGACAAGCTTCATCAAGTCAAGAAAAGAACTTAGACAAAAAGAGCAGTATTTTCATCAATGAACAGTTGACTCCATTTAGAAGTGGCCTAGCCTACAATTGCAGGAAGCACAAGAAGGACACTAAATCTCCAATTGTGGATACATGGACATATGATGGAAATATATTCATCAAAACAGATCCTAAGGGCCCAATCATCAGGGTTGAGAGCTTCAATGACCTTCAAACATTTGGCTAAAAACCTGAATAAGACTTATCTCACACTATTTAAATATAGCAATTGTATATAATGATGCCATACTTTATATATATTAAGCATATAAAACTCATATAAAATTCAATATCATAGCATATAATTCATGTCACCTTTCATTTATGATCAAAGAACAAACACTAAAAGCATTGAATTGTATATAATTTGTTCCACTAAACAACCTGCCCTCATTGTTTGAAATGTGTGTCGTGCTTCTTGCATGTGCAATAAAAACATTTGTGTTAAATGTTTGTTTTGTAAATACATTGCAATTACTCTTTCACTTTTGCAATATTTTACTTTTCATCATCAAAAAATTTCATGTCTCAAACATTAAGTTTTGTTTGCTTTCTATATTTTGTATCTTGAAAAATGGAAAGTTGTTATAGAATTATAAACCTTCTTTCAATTAGTGCCTATGCCATGCATGATGAGTGTATATAACTATAAAGATAAAAAAACTATTTATGGATTAATATCAGAATATTAAATGTAAATATGTGTTATTAATTTTTAATAATGACATGACCTGCATGGCAAAAGTGTATATGAATTAAAATAAAATATGTTCAAACTTAATATAAAAACTGCATATCTAATAAACCTCATGAAAATCTGTTATATTCATTAGTTTTTATTTTGTTTATGATATTGTAAATGATTTAAGGAATAACTTAACAAAGTATTCAATCCAGAAGATCAAAAAAACAATACATATATATATATTGAGCATCTCCCATTATTCCAACGAAATGTTGCCTCTCTAAATGTTGAATAACATCAAAATAAGCATTATTTTTTCTGGATAAAACAATGTACTCTGTCTTATCTTGATGTTTATATCTTACAAAATTGTAGCTTTGCATATATCTTTGAATCTTGTGCAATTTCAATATTCCTATCTTTAAATTGTTACCTGTATTGTCCATAAACACTCTACACATGTGTATATAGTAATGTTGATATAGAAATTAACCTCTTATAATAAATATGTGTATTTGAACAATGTACAACTGGTACCTGACAAATTTCCAGATATACTTATAAACAAGAGCTGTCACAGTATGTGACGAATGCCCCCGAATGTAACATTGACCTATGAACAAGGTCAGTACATGAAAAGTTAATCTTGCCTTTACGTGTCAAATAACCTACACTGTTATGTCCTTATATTCAGAATTCCCTTGTGAATAAACACTTAATGTATCTTTCACCTTAGAGGTAGGGACATGGGTCTTGCACGTGACACGTCGTCTTGGTATGTGGAACACATGTGCCAAGTTATTTTAAAATCTGTCCATACAAGAAAAAGTTACAGCCCAGACACGACAACCTATACTCTATGTCCTTATATGCAGCACTCCATTGTGAATAAACACTAAGTGTGACCTTGACTTTTGAGGTAGGGACACGGGTCTTGCACGCGACACGTCGTCTTGGTATGTGGAACACATGTGGCAAGTTATTTCAAAATCTGTCCATACAAGGGAAAGTTACAGCCCGGACACGACAACCTATACTCTATGTCCTTATATGCAGCATTCCATTGTGAATAAACACTAAGTGTGACCTTGACCTTTCAGATAGGGACACCGGTCTTGCACGCGACACGTCGTCTTGGCATGTGGAACACATGTGGCAAGTTATTTTAAAATCTGTCTATACAAGGGAAAGTTATAACCCGGACACGACAACCTATACTCTATGTCCTTATATGCAGCACTCCATTGTGAATAAACACTAAGTGTGACCTTGACATTTGAGTTAGGGACACGGGTCTTGCACGCGACACGTCGTCTTGGTATGTGGAACACATGTGGCAAGTTATTTTAAAATCTGTCCATACAAGGGAAAGTTACAGCCCGTACACGACAACCTATACTCTATGTCCTTATATGCAGCACTCCATTGTGAATAAACAGTAAGTGTGACCTTGACCTTTCAGATAGGGACACCGGTCTTGCACGCGACGCGTCGTGTTGGCATGTGGAACACATGTGGCAAGTTATTTAAAAATCTGTCCATACAAGAGAAAGTTACAGCCCGGACACGACAACCTATACTCTATGTCCTTATATGCAGCACTCCATTGTGAATAAACACTAAGTGTGACCTTGACATTTGAGGTAGGGACACTGGTATTGCACGCGACACGTCGTCTTGGTATGTGGAACACATGTAGCAAGTTATTTTAAAATCTGTCCATACAAGGGAAAGTTACAGAGACGGACGGACGGACGGACGGACGGACGGTGCGATTTTAAAATGCCCACCTTCGGGGGCATACAAATGTACAAACACAACATGTTTAAATGTTGTAACATCTGCCATATTGTGATTTACTCTAACATTTATTTTACTGAAATGCTTAATTTTAGATTTTTACTTACCTAGTACACTATTAAGTTTACTGCTCATTTCCTTATTCTGCTGTCATTATATGCATGTATTATCAAATACACGCAGATATACGAAAGTTCACTCAAACAACTCTATCCACACAAAATAATCTTAAAGTAAAACCATCAAAAATATTTCCATACATTGTATATCCACAATTTAATTTCTAGATGTTTTTTGTTTTGTTTTTTCTCTCATTAGTTCCATCTGAATTCCACTGAACACATCTTAAACCATTAATTTCCTATTTGCATCATTTTACAATTACAATTTTACTATAGTCATTTACTATTATTCTAGTAAACATCTAATCACATTTTCATAACACGACACTATTAAATCCATTTCAAATAACATCGTAAAACTGAATGGACAATTTCATTTAGAAATACTACATGTCAGCGGAATAAATCCATGCTTTTTGTAGGAAAGCGTGCACACTTTTTGACACATTAAAGACACATTCTCAATCGCACTAAATAAAACTAAGCTGTTCACTGTCAAACTATTTAAGCGAGCAGATGTGGTAGCATTTATTCAACCACTGTTATGTACTTAATCAGTATAAACCAGTTATCAAATCCCATATTACCTAATCGCCAACACTGCTCTCTTTTTTTATTACTGGCACACCAATTGTCTTATCTTAGCTGAAACTGTTCCTTTAACATTTTACTCATTTCTGATCATTCAGAGTCTTGGCTAGTCAAGCGAAAGATAAATAGGTACATTGACTGGTTAATTATTCTAATCGGATATTCATATCTTATTCTACCGCATTGTTTTTTTTATTCGCAATATCACGGTATCAAACATATCACCGATCACCTTATATTGAATGTTACAAAAGGCACAATTTTGCAAATACATGCACATGTAGAATACCCGTTTCATACTTATTTTCTCCGTACGCTTAAATATGAAATTTTACACTTACGCTAACAACTCTTTTAAAAAGGGAACTCGTCACATTCTATCTTACATTATGTTATCCTACTTCTATTTACTTACTTACTTTTCAACCTATTCTTTCTTCTTTCTATTTTATGACGGTACTGGTCAGACGGTGTTTGGATACCCCTCATTCTTAGCGCCGTTTGATCCCGGAATCACTTGTATCAAATGTCTATTGAAATAGCTACATTTCGAATGAGGGTAGGTTTGTTCTGCTTCTATCAATCTCGTGCTAAAGGAATCAAATGTCTCACTCACTTCGAACTAATTTCCTGGCTAGCAATGCTCCTACTCTGTTCTGGAGACGTTCATAAAAATCCTGGCCCCGCACATTCTCCATCCTCCTCCTTCTCTTCTGAAATCCTAGTTGACGTTACTGGATGCCTTAATATCGTCCACTATAATGTTCAAAGCTTCCGCAGCAAAAGGGACAACTTGTTTGCTGATCTACGAAACTTTGACATATTAGCCTTCACGGAAACATGGCTCACTCCTAACTCAGCAACCCCCGATTTGATATTTCCAAACTTCCATGTACCCTAAAGAAGAGATAGACTTTCTGATGTACATGGTGGTATTATTGTATACATAAAGTCAGATTTGTTTGCATTAGAAAGACATTACCTCGAGATAAACGATATTGAATGTATTTGGCTTGAACTGCGAATTAAAAATAGACGTCTTCTACTTGGTACATTCTATAGACCTCCTAACTCCAATCCATATGTCCTTGAATGTATTACCAACTCAATTTCACTGGCGGTTGATACAGGTATTACAGACATTCTTATCACAGGGAATTTTAACCTAGATATAAATAAACCTTTAACCCGTCAAAAGATTGACTATATCTGTCAACAGTTCAACTTGACCCAAGTAATACGAGACCCTACTCACTTCACCGATTCCTCTGAGTCTCTCATTGACCTATTTCTTGTCTCTTCAAAAGATATTGTCCTCGACTGTGGAGTAGGTGAACCATTCCTCGAACAGTTAGTACGGTATCATTGTCCAGTTTATTGCGTTCTTCGATTCAATAAAACAGTCGTCATTATTCAAACATAAGGTTTGGAAATTCGATCAAGGTGATTATGTAAAACTAAGGAACGTTATCTCTTACTTTGACTGGATGTCTTGTGTGCACACAGTTATCAACATATATACCGATAATTATACTATTAACTTCATGGCTATGTGTGAGACCTGCATACCTACAAAGACTGTTGTAATTCGCAAGAAAGACCCCCCTTGGTTTCATAATGAAATCCGAAAATCTCTTCGACAAAGACGGCGCGCTTATAGAAAGGCAAAACGTGTAAATTCCAAACACCAATGGTGTATATACAATCAAATACGAAATCGTGTTACCAACCTTGTTCGATCTGCCAAGCAGTTACATTATGGAAAACTAGCTACACGACTCAAGGAAAAAAACATTCCCACCTCTGACTTTTGGAAAACCATAAAGAACTTCGCTATACCAACAATTTCATCTAAAGAAATCCTACCACTTAGCAATAACGGCATCATCTACGAATCAGATACAGACAAAGCGAACCTACATAACACTTTCTTTCAATCTCAGACTCAATTAAATATACCAAACAGGCCACTTCCCTCCTCCATTGATACTGATAATCCAAAACTAAAAGACTTTGTTATTTCACTTCAAGACGTACTTGTTTCAATAATGGTTCTTAAAACAGGCAAAGCAACTGGACCAGACTTTATAAATAGCTTTGTGCTGAGGGTGGTAGCAATTGAAATTTCTTACCCATTTTGTGACCTTTTTAATACCTCACTTCGGCTTGGTAAAGTATCATGTAAGTGGAAGCTAGCTCATGTCTGTGCTATTTATAAGAAGTCTGACCCGCAAGATGTTGGAAATTATCGTCCTATTTACCTATTAAGTGTTGTCAGTAAGGTTCTTGAAAGAATTTTGCATAAGTATATGTTCAATTTCTTGCGTCAAAACGACTATCTAACACCATTTCAATCTGGTTTTGTTCCTAAAGACCCCACTGTCAACCAGCTTGTATCGATCAATTATTCTTTTTGCCTCGCTCTAGATGAAGGTAAAGAAGTAAGAGCAGTATTTTGTGACATTTCGAAAGCTTTTGATCGAGTATGGCATGACGGTCTAATCCATAAACTTCGTGAAAGTGGCATTACCGGTTCTTTATTGTTATGGCTTTGTGATTATCTCAGCGAACGTAAACAACGTGTTGTTCTTTCTGGTTCTATGTCTGATACGGTTACAATATCAGCATGAGTCCCTTAAGGCTCCATTCTTGGGCCTCTGCTCTTTCTGATCTACATTAATGACATTGTCTGCGATATACAATCACATATACGGCTATTCGCAGATGATACAACCTTGTACTTAATATTTGAAGACCCCGTGCTTGCCGCGCAGCAACTTACTGATGACCTAGAAAAAATGCATGTGGGCTGACAGATGGCTTGTTACATTTAATCCTGCGAAAACCAAAATCGCTACTTTTCACTAGGAAGTCTAATAGGCAAGTGCACCCCTCAATATTCATGAATAATACCCAACTATCCGAAGTTACAACTCATGACTTGGGCGTCACTCTTTCTAGCACATGCTCCTGGCACGATCATATTCAAGCCATCAAACAGAAGGCTTGGCAGCGAATTCACTTCATGCGATCATTCAAATACGTTCTTGATCGTAAATCGCTTGAGGTTCTGTATTTCACATTTATAAGGCCTTTGTTGGAATATGCCGATGTTGTCTGGAATAATCTGACTCAAGCTGATAAGGATGACTTAGAAAAAGTACAACATGAGGCGGCCAGAATTATATCGGGTGCAACTCTACTAGTATCTCTAACCAATCTTTATGTTGAAACTGGAATCGAACCACTCAAAGAAAGGCGACGTAAACATAAACTTATCCTATTTTAGATGTTTCACTCCCTTGCACCAGCATATCTAACTTCACTGATTCCAACAAGAGTTGGCGATACTACTTCGTATAACCATCGAAATGCAGATAACCTTAGGAACATTTCATGCAAATCACAGTTGTTGACGAGTTCATTTCTGCCATCAACTATATCCGCATGGAACGCACTCCCGGAAGAAATTCGTTCATCGCCATCTGTACCTTCTTTCAAATACAAACTTAAGAAGAACACAAAAGAAGTTCCTGACATCTACTACGAAGGTGACCGCAAATCCTATGTCAATCACGTGAGGTTACGTATGCACTGTAGCAATCTTAATGAACATCTATTCTCAAAAAATATTGTAAACAGTCCTAATTGTCAAAGCGGTGAAATTGAGGCCACCTTTCACTTTTTCTTCACCTGTCCATTATATAGCGTCCAAAGAAATCATTTGATTGTTCAGTTATCCACCGTTGGGCAATTGTCCCTTCAGCTGTTACTCTTTGGGTCGAAGGAAGCCTCATATCAAAAGAACAAACTTATCTTTGATAACGTCCAGAACTATATACGCCAATCTTAACGCTTTTGAATACACATTATAACAAACCATATCCCAATCCCGATCTGACCAGTGCCTGTGCCACCTCTCTCGTTCAGCTTTCTTCTATTCTATCGTTATCTTTTCCTCCTTCCAACTAAATGATTTCAGACTAAAACAACTTGTTTTACATACCATAGTTTACACAATACGACTATAAGATTATATTTATTCGAGTCACCGCAACTTGCGCACTAGCATAAGCAGCGTAAATGACCTACAGAAGCGAGACATAGTATAAGCTTTAAGGCTTTCTTCTCAATTCTGTTTACACTATTGTTTTGTGCATAATTGACATATTCGTTGTTTATATGCATTACATATTTGGTCTTTGTTAATGTTGATTATGCTCAAATTTGTTAAACTAAACTAATTTATATTATATCGAAATAAATATTGTTTGAACCAATCAAAACGAAAGCCTGGTAACAAAGCCCCTTCATGCGACTATGCAAATATGTCATTGTTTGTAATCCTTTTGAAGTTTTAGAAGGAAAACATCATCATAAAAAAACTATACATCAAGACAGTTTATTCTCTTACGCCTTATTATAATTGATATTATTACTTATCTCGCACTTATTACACTATGTCGATTCGACTTTATTCAATCTTTGAAATATTTTTTTTCTTTGTATGTTCAATATACTGTAACAGCGCAGTTGCTGTCGACAAAATGTGCATGGCATGGACGAGCTTGAATTGTTTGTAGGGCTGCATTAGCACTGTAATAATCTTAATGGATATGTGTTCTCTAGCAATAGTGTAAATAACCTCAATAATTGAGGAAACATATGTTTCACCTGTCCCGTATAACACCCATAAATACATAATTTCTTTGCCCAGTTACCTTTTATAAAACCTAAGACCTTGGCACTACAAGTTCGTTTGTTTGCACCAAACAACGAAGACACGTAAACATTGACAAAATGCTGTTACAAAAAAGTTCAGTATTGTATGAATCATTCTGACATCCTTCTGATCAATGTTTTATTCAGTGTTTTTGCGTCCCTAATAAAAAACTAAAACGGTGTGCAGCAGGAGCATTCTGTGAGCAATAATGTTTCTTTATTCGTAATCTCCATTATAACGTTGCATTGGCTTTGAAGTCGCATTTGTTGCATTGCATGTTGAGCTTGTTACTGCTACATTTAAAACACCCTTGGGAGTCATAGGTACTCGCTCATGTTTGTAGACCAAGCATTAGTTTTCCCTGTAATGCATCTAAAAACACTTATTTTATCATTATTTTACTCAATGATATCGAAATTGAAGAAAAAAAAACACACAAAACTACAGCATAAAAAAGTTTTTGGGTTTTAATGGGGTGTGAATCAAAACCGTTAAGGTTAAAAACAAAATAGAGTACTGACGACTTCACTAATAGGCCACCACGACCTATACAAAACTATCGGATACCTTGAACAAAGGATTTATGGGGTTTATAACGCTTATGAAAGTTGTGGTCTCCAAGAACGATATTTGGGTAAATATGAACTTTTGCTGAAGGGAATAAGCTTTTGGTATCTTAGTTGTAACAATCCTTATAATTTGACTCATTTAAGTTCTTCACACAAAAAAGTTTATTTTACAGAACACATGAATATGCCCGTTTAATGTACCTTTCGTACATTATGCAAGTCTGTTTTTACGCCGGCACTTTGTGTAATTATCGAGATTATTGCGATGAAAAGGCTTTTAAATAAGCAAATCACACGTCACACATAGTGAACTCTGGATACTTGTTATGACTTCTTGAGGTTTTACCTATTCATTTAAGCTCAAAAACAAGTACATGGTTGCATTGAACACATACACAAGATACACTAATCTTTATCTATTGTTTGGTTATGAAAACAAGATCATGAGTTTAATGATCTATTTTCCGACATAACATAACACAACATAACAATAAGATTGTGACCTGGAAATATAACCAAATGTTTTTAAAAGACTTCATATTGGAAAAGGTATTTACAGAAGCTGTTTATAAGTACATTTATGCAGACAATTAAAAGAAGTAAGATGGCCTAGAGCACTTTATACGATGATAAACATATCAAGACGTCCTGGCGGAACGCCCACGGTTCCTCTAGTTAATATTAATTAACCGAAAAGGATGAATAAATATTGAGAACAGTTATTCTTATATATGCTACTGTGTTTAAATTGAAAGGTGCAGACACATGATATTTCTACGTTATGAGACGATAGTTGATGACTGTAAATCTTTTATCATCTTGAAAACATTTACTTTAGGACCAATAAAAGACATAACAATATGGATGTTTATTTGTCCTGTCTCTTTGAAAGTATTTATGTTCCAGACATGTTCACAATGGCGAAAAACAGAATCAGATTTAAATCTTCCTTCCCAGTTATGTCGTGATTATTTTGTTTTGTGCATATGTCACTTGTCTATGGGTGACGTATTATTGCCTAAGTAAATTCGTCTTTGTGCTTTAACTTTGTTTATCTTGAATATGTTATATTGAAACTGTTTAAACCAAAACAAATTAAAGTTTGTTTGATGTCAAGATCTTGTTCTCTATCAAACATTGTGTTTTAGACAACAGCATCAATTTTGTTTTAACAATTTGATGACGAATGTTATAGGCTGATATGTGCAGAACGCCTGTTCTCGTTTGCGACGTAAATACTAGTATTGTGTCCCTTTGGAATAACTCAAAGTACGTGCCCCTGCTTAAGATCGAATCCACTGCCTTTAATCGTGACACTTTACCTATTTGTTTTTTTTCCTGTAGTCAAAACATATGTGCTGTAAAGCAACTGTTGTTTCATTCCTGTGAATTGGGCCAAACACAAATATGTAATTGAGATTTTATGCACCTGAAAGATTCAACTTTCAGATAATGATAGCGACTCAAATAAAACGTTTAAACATATATTATACTTATTACTTAAACTGTAAATGGCAGTTTTGCTTGGAAAACATATACTTAAGTATTATATTTTTAACACGGGCTGACCGATGTGCGGCGGGTTCATATCGTTTGTGTGACACTTGATGAATTGGGGTCATTTTCTATAAATGAGTTTGCTCCAGCAAGTTAATGTTTAGGACGTTATCTTTTTCTAGATGTTTTGGGCAAGAAATGATTAATTGGCAATTTTCAGAGAATGGAAAACACCGGTTTAGTCAGGACGGAATATGGTGGAGGTCACTTATTACGATAATAACTACTTGTTAGAAGAAGGTCTTTCTTTGATCATAAAAAAGACAAGCAAACTTAAGCAGTTTATATGATTGGCTGGTTTGTTATGCGACAAGCATATGGGGAAACAGTTATTTACAAATAAAATTGATATTTCTCCCATGTCATATTTTAACTTTAAAATTACACAATTCGGCATTTGAATGAAGGCATTATTGATACTGTTATATAATTTGTGGTCAAAACGCTTGTTATTTAAAACTGTTATTGACATTCTTACAAAAACATGGGTTAACAGACGATAAACTATGACAGCCATAAGCTTAAGTTTGAATCGATGTATTAACAACAAATGTAGTGTGCATTTAAACACAAAGTATTTACGAAGATTTTTTCACATCCCCAACAAATTCAAAGGATAACTGATTAGAGAAGTTAACATGTGGACCCATATATCCAAAGTCTAGTTCTACTAATTTCTAACATGTGCTCTTAAATATTTTTTCTCAAGCTAGAATAGTTGAATGTAAACAGTTAAACAATCTGTGCGTAAATGATACAGTCTAGGACTAGACAGAGTTCGAATTCGTCGCGCAACTCAATGTTACATTCCTTGCTTGTATTACGTTTCGTATATGCGCCGTTCCTTTTCACTCTGCATTAAATTCTGATAGTTAATTACATGGTTTGCTCTTTTTTGTTTTCCCTAGCTAACACACTGTTTTTACCAATATATTAAATGACAAGAAAGCTATTAGAGAAAAGTGTAAATTCAAAAAAATGATAGGTATTTCCGTTGTGCTCAAACTGAACGATCGTTCAGACGAGACTTTTTGAACTTTCAAAGTGAAAGAAAAAATACGAACCGATCATTAAATGTACACAACTACAAAACCTGGATTAAAATCACATTTGTTACATCAACAAAAATGTACTTGCTTCATATATATGAAGAACTGTATTGCGTTCTGATGTCTTAAACATCTTAAAAGTATTTTTAAAGGATGAGGGTTTTTTTATCATAATTTATGGAGGTAAACCTATGTTTGTTAGGAGAATGTCAATAAAAGTTGTAAATAACAAGCGTTTTGACCGAAAATTCTATAGCAGTATCAATAATGCCTGCATTCGAAAGCACATGTTTCCTATATTCATGATTTAAAATATATTCCATGGTAGGAAATAATCCATCTCTCTTATGAATAAATGTTTTCTCATGTACGTTTTAGGTTACATTGTTGTCTAACAACAAACCAGACATATAAACAGCTGAGCTTGTTTATCTCTTCATGTTCAAAAAAAAGACATTTATCAAACAAGTTGTTATTTTTGTATTAAGTGAGCTCCACCATATTCCCTCCTGATTGAACCGGTAGTTTCATTCTAAGAAAATTGCCAATTGATCATTCTCTGCCCATAACTTCCGGAAGGAGATAACGTCCTAAACTTTAACTTGCTGGAGCAAACTCGTTTATTGAAAATGACCCCAATCCATCAAGTGTCACACAAACGCTTTGAACCCATAGACCATCGGTCAGTCCGTGTTTTAAATATTATTCTTTAGTGGAAGGAAGCTTTGAATCTAATTATAATTTTCGCTATTGGGAAGTTGTTTAGAACATTAATACTTTCAAGATTAAACTCAAACATCCATATTGTTGTGTCCCTTTTTTGGTCCCATAGTATATTGCTAGATTTGTTTTTAAGTTAACGATTAATATATCTAGGAATATTTTTGAAAAAATGAGTAGTATTTAATAATAGCGACAGATACTATAAGGTTCAAAACTTCCTTTTCAAAAATGTCGTGATTTTGATGTTGTTGTTTTTTTGCATATGTCTCATGTACACTTTTTATGTAGAATTGCCAGATAAAATTATATGATTGTTTCCCAAACTTCTCGTCTATCGGGGAATTAAGAAAATTGTCTATTGAATTTTATTTTGAACAAACCAACAATAGTTGTCGAGTAAGGCCTTCGTACCTTGTTATAACATCGGTCAACCATTTGTTTCAAATTGGTTGTTTGGGTCATGTTCTTAATTTCCCAGGCATATATGTTCTGACATTAATAACATTACTCAACTACAGTGATCTTTCGACAGGCCTGATGGCATATGCTCATATGCCTTCCCTATTTTCATCTCTTTACAAACATTCTTAACTCGTCTGTTTTGAAGACCTCGTGGACGTGGTAGTTATCTAACCTTTAGTTAGCTTTTACAAAATGATCATTATTTATATTATTGAATACGACAAACAACACCATTTTACTTTCCTTTTGTAATAAGGTATTATACTTCTTAACACTTGTGTGTAGTAGAATGTATTTTATAGTAACTCAAAGCTAATGAAGGGCTTGTGATGAATATGAAAAGCCAATTAGCAGTTTAATATGATTGGATTTCTTTGATTATTATCATGTCTTTTATGCTATGTTTATGTGTAAGTTCGAATTAAGTAGAGCAATATGATCGTTAGAATAAAGTCATTGGCAATTCAAACATTCAAATATAGAACCTATGTAGAGAAACTAAGAAACGACACTAAGGAGGGACACATAAAACCAATCGCCGCGAACCGACAACACACAAACACATACACACGCGTGCACGCACGCACAGACGCACGCACACGCACGTATTCTGTGGAACACGAGTACACTCGGTGGTTTGATCGGTTGTATATGCACATATCCTTACGCATTTACAAATAGTTACATAATGATAAGTATAACCCTAACCGGACTTGAAAACAACGAAGACCGAAGTAAAACTAACATTTGAACTGAAATAAGTACATTCAAGTTCTCAACGACATGATACAGGCATCACATGCAAGTACATTTTGCGTGCTGACAGACAAATTGTTTACTGTATGACGTCATTTGTCTACACAGTTTAAATTCGTATAATTGTCTTTCGAAGCTGTGTGTCTCTCGCTTAATGCCTTTATCCAGGACCACGAAGTTGGTAAATTGTTTGCTTTTGTGCTTTTCACTGTTGCATGCATCAATGGTAAACACTTTTTGCGTGCTGTCAGACCATTTCTTCCCTGTGTGACATCATCTGTCTACATTGTGTACTTTTGCTCAATGTCGTATGTCTCTCACTGAGTGCCTTGATCCCTGTACTCTTTCATAGGAATATAGGTAAATTGTAAGCTGATGGGCTCGTCCTTTTTGTTTATCACTAACGGTTTGTGCACAGGAGTCAGTAAGACGAACCATTTTTAATGTATTAAAGTCGGAATAAAAAATAAAAGAGCCAATCGCATGAATAGAATTTCATTCCCGAAGAAACTGGAGAAATAGAAGTTAAAGCTTATTTTGCTAAATACAACATACATGTATGTCGGAAAATTTAGAAGGGTTTTGAAACTTTATATTTTTTCATCGAAATCCCATTCATTCATTGTTATTGTATTCTGTTTTTGCCAACATGTATGCGTCTTGGATGACTTGACTCTTTTTAGTTTCAAGAACTTTCACATTATTAGTTCGCAAACTCTTTGCTTCAATGAATATGGGTAAAAGTTGCGCTTCCTTCGCCATTGTCTTAAAATCGTTATTAAATGTATTACTGCTAGTAAGTGTGTAAATAGCAGAGTTGTTCATATTGCAAGGATCACCTCTAAGGACAGTTTTTTTTTATAATGGTGAATTATGTTTCGCAAACTGTACAACAAAGGTGTTACACTGATACAGTATTCAATGCTTGGATCTTGGGTTTGGTTGGTTATTTCTAAGTTGGACAGGTGTGTTCTCTCCGGGTTCTCTGGTTGACCCTACAACACACAAAAACAATATCGTAGAAGGTCGTGCCAAATAAAATTATTAAGAATATGTCAGTATAATTTGCTAATAATGATTACTGATAAGAATATTTTTATATGTTGAAAAACAAAAAACAAAAATATTTAATTATTGAACTTAGACAAACTTACACATTCAAGACATCTGTAACATTTGCAGAAATGATTGAATGTTTCAAGTCAAAATGAAGGCTGGATAGGGCATACGAATATAAAAATAAAGTTATCTGTGTATATTTAGAACTATTTCTCAATATGTCAATATAGTAAGTTTAAGACATAATGATAATTTGTATTACCATATGTGTATATAATTAATTAAACAGAAGTTTATTTGACACTCTTCAAACAACGCCATGTGTATTGACCCATCATTAGGTAGTCTCCTGAATGGTAGCTGTTTTCAAATATTTAGTCTTATTGTTATGTTTATAACATTTTAAATATAGTTTTACTGAGAACCACACTCCAAACTTATCTCCGTAAAAAATCAATTGAGCGCCTGTTTTAAGTACTTCACAAACACCGAACTAAAACCGTTAAGTAAGCAATCTGACACATTTTCGTTAAAAGCATTATCACAACGAAAAAGTGTCAGATTGCGTACTTAACGGTATATGAATTTCAGAGTTAAAAGGTGCAAATTGGCCCAAGATATGAAACACGGAAGTAATTGATAGTCCTGATAAAAGGGGAATACGATTTACGCTAATAGTTTTTTTTGTAATGATATCATCTTCAATATCACTTGAACCATGATAAAAAAGGTTTCATTTGTTTTGGTATATCCTACCACATCCATATCGTTTGGCTTAAGCAGTAGCAAGCGTGGGGATATATAACACCGATATTTACTTACTGCTAGGTAGTTATTGAACGTTAACCTTCACAACATGATACCAACCAAACTCATCACCACTACCCTCGTGTTGGAATATATATATATAATCTCACTGAAGTTCTGGTGCTTGTATGAACTCTTCGTATGGGTGTATAAACTCGTAACCCTCTTACTATTAAAGCGTTTCTATTTAAATAAGGTTAGCACCAGTTGTGTGCAATTGTTTTTTATCTATTATGCAACGTCGCTTTATGTGTTGTTATGGGTATGGTATTATATTGTATTGTCAATTCATTTAGTAGTATATTCTAAATAGTATTACATATGCCATAAAATGTCTTTAAATGACATAAGACGTTATATGCTGATCAGTCAATACAGTATTAACTAAAGGAGCTATTGTGTTAACATATTAAATATTACTGTATTCACAACTTACAAAGAATATTTAAAAGCTGTATAGCTGCTTCAAAACACATTCTACTTAAAGCTGAGACGTATGTCGATCATCAATAATCAAGATTTCGCATTTACGTAAAAGCCTTACATCCGTTTGTAAACAACACGGGATGCATATTGCAGTAAACTGAACAAGTTAAAACTGTCACTTATTTCAAGAGATATTCTGTGATTCCACTTCTGACAGGAAACGTAGTTGAAGCACTTGTTATGTAAAAGTACTTCATGTGGGAAAAAAACAACAAATGTTCAAGGAATAAAGATCGAACGAACATATTTCTGTTAGTTAAACGTGCCGCTTTCGAAAACTGACATGACGGATATCAACTGTTTCAATTCTAGATCATGAAGTAAAACAATCAGCAACTTTGCAGTAAATTTAACTTCTTGTTTCTGTTATGTTTTAACACAAATAAATTGAAATCAATGGACTGGCTTATATAATACCAATCTGCTCCGGTTACAGTTAAGATAAACGATAACAAGCGGTTTCTGTTGTGTATCATTTTTGTATCATAGCGCAAACATGTAAACTACAAGTGGCTAGCCAAATCGCAAACTTCTGTCGCAAATACATTAACTGAGCGCAGGGCAGGTTTTATATTATAATATCACTAAAATTAAAAGACTCGTAGAGAGCAGTTGTTGGTATTCTGCATTAAAACTTTCATCCATATTAAATACTAAATGATAATGTAGCATCTGAACAATATGCCATCTGACATGTACGGAGTTGAATGCGCTTGTTAAACTACACATTAATGCAAAGACAACACATATTGAACCACACCTATATTTGATACAGAGTTTATCCTTGCGTGTTCTCGTACTGAACAACACCAGTAATTAACACACATTGGGTGTGTTCTTATGATCGTTTCAAGACAGAAGCCTTGTCTAACACGTACGAAACCACACCCAAATTTCACTCAGAGTGAGTGTTTCCATTGACCGTTTCACGGCAGTAACCCAGACGAACACATACTGAACCACACCCATATTTGACACAGAGTGTTACCATTGACCGTTTAAGGCGGTTGTCCAGTCCAACCTGTACTGAGCCACACCTATATTTGACACAGAGTAAGTGCTTCCATTGATCATTTCAAAGCGGTAGTCCAGTCACCCACGTACTGAACAACACCAATATTTGACACAGAGTGAGTGTTATTTTTGACCGTTTCAAGGCGGTAGTCCAGTCAAACACGTACTAAGCCACACCCAGAGTTGACACAGAGTGAGTGTTATTATTGACCGTTTCATGGCGATAACCCGGTATGTTAAAAAAAACTGTAAATTGCTTCATTTTGTTTATGTTGGTTGTTTGTATCAAATAAGTGTTCGTGACATGTACCACTACCGTGATAACTGTTAAAAAGGTGTGAGGCTGAATTCTTCTTCATTATTAAAAGCCCCAGTCAATGGCCGCGGGATTTCTTTCTTCCCACTAGGGCAATACTTAATTTAAAGTCATTATGTAAAACGGTATCATTCTTTAAATTTAATTCATGGCCTCAATTCCTCGAAACTTGCTATGTCCATTTTAACAGGGTTTAGCTTAGCTCACTATTGTTTTGCTGATAAAAATATGCTATTTAAGCGTGTTAAGTAAGGGATTGCGCGCGACGTTCGAAAATGATAGCCCTTACTATTATCAATACAGATTTTGGTGCATGTGTGATGTGTCTGTGTTGTATTTTATAACGTGTGTCTTTCGTTAAAATGTATATTATGCTAAGTATTATACCATTCAACAGGGACGTGTTTAAGTATTTTCTTCTATCGATACACATCGAGGTGTCCGTCTTTAATTTGATATTCATCAGATTAATTCGGTATATTGAAGTTGAGGTTAACAGTTACGCTGTATCTTTGCTGTATTCGGGGTCTTGGTTTTCACTTAAATGTCCATTGCATTGCTATGAATATTCCAAAAAAATGTCATAAAAATGTTTGATTGACACATTAGTTAGACGCGGCTTCACATGGTATGCTATTTTCCTAGTCACCGTTATGTGTATTGCATCGTAGCCACTAAACGTTTAAAGAAACAGATACGCAGGAAACGCCAGCCATCGCAAATTTTACAACCATACCAAAATGATAACTTTTGCGCAATTATTTCAGTACGCTCTGCACAACACTATTTTATATTGATATATTCAATATAGCTTCAATGTAGCATTTTTATTCTTCCGCAATGTCTTGAGTGTGTACCTAAGCGCCTGAACAAAAAAGGCATTGATATGTTTTGAAACCTATCAAAAAGATAAACGAGCGAAATAGCGCCTTGTCAAATCTGAATTATTATAATATGTTCTTACTATGAATTTAATCTTTGCTAAATGGCATATTTTCCAAGGTATAAATGGTATAAACATGTAAAAGGTGTACGTCAAAATATAAACAACAAAAGCGAAACATAGTAAAAGCTTGATTATGTTCCAACTTTGTTTTTCTGCAGAATGAAACTGTGATATTGCGATAATAACCTGAAGAATGAACAGACAGTTAGTTTGAATGAACTGAGATTATGAAATGAGTCCATTAAAACAGTTCCTAGTTATATATGTTTTCAAGTGAATATATGCCATCATTCATAATATAATGATCCTACAGAGTCAAGACTAGTGGCCAGACATTAAACGAAAACTCTTTTAAACCCTCTTGGAATTACGACTTTGTATGTCTCTTGTTTACAGTTTCCTAGGATATGAGCTAATACCTTCTTAGCAAGGTCAGCGCTAAAGCTATGGCTACCGGGCTTGCCAATCTAACTTCTTTTGTATAATATATTCGTTAACTGACTTTTCAGTAATCAGCTAAATCAAGAGACCAACAATGGTCAGGTGACACAAGGACAGTGATATGCATGCCTTCGTCACGGTAGTGTTTCTCTGTGCTGTTATACCGCTATGGTGGCGTTGACACGCTGATTCCAGACCAGTAAGTTTGTGAAGAACAAATGCACATGTCGGAATATTGTGGTAAGTATGTATTGGAGCTGAGTTAATGAATATATTCAATCCAATTAATAGTTCAGAATTAGAGACAACACTGGACTGTTCCCACATGAGTTCACATGGCATTTATATCATATCTAAACTAGCAAGGAGTCACTATTGAGTCAAGGGAACTACAATGCAGGATAATAAAAAAGCTTAATATTCTAGTGGAATTGAACACATATGATTGTCATTGACATGTTTACCTCGAGGTAACTTTTGATCGGTAGTTTTATTTTATTGGCATAGGTCTTCTACGTCATATCACAGAGAAACATCAATCATAGACAGACATAGGCAAAGGAAAACAATCTCAAAGGAATGGCCTGTATTGTTTAATTTTACGTTGATTTGCAATATTAATTGCGTAATTACATGATATAAAATTTTGTTTGTGTGTGTTGATACTCGTTTCGAACGCAGTGGAACCATTTGAGATCAAATGTTGTACCACTACCATAATCGTTGCCAGATGGTTGTATAATGAGCTGATTTAAACATTCAAATGATAAAAGTAATAAAACCGTACGCGTGGATCGAAATCAAACCTCAAGTAATTCATGATTATATCCTTATATTTGACGCACAATGGTGTAATGGTTATATTCATGGTCTGCCAAATTATAGTATTTCATAATTATGGGACGCTAGTTAGAACTCCGATTTTCGTTTTATCTCTATCGTTAAGCATACTGCATAATATAATAAGCAAAACTCTTGATAAGTCACAACTTCTGTACATTTATGACGGTTACGTGCAAGTGATCTTTACCGATATCATTACCCAATAACGGTTTTACAGAATGCACTTAATAATAATTATCATTAAACAAAAATATATTTCAAATGATTATAGATTTCATTCAGAACGTAGAATATGCATTGCTAACGATTTTTATCAAAATATATTCAACATATACGTTTTTTTGTTTATTTACTAAGTAAAGTCAAGTCAATATTGTATTGTCAAGTACATTGGCATAAATACTAAACAATCAAGCATGTATTTAGGAAGGTTGGAGTGTTTGAATGTACTAATTGCATACTTTGTACGGATATGTAACTGTGTCTTAACAGGAAAACAGATCCCTTTTAAAAATTAATTATGTGTTTATTTTTACTTCTATGGCTTTATATTACGTTGCCAGCCATTGTAAATCACGATAATGTATTACATTGAGTATCTTAAGTTTGATATAAATTCAAGCGTTTTGTCAGAGTCACTTCCCACAAACAAATTCATTACTAGTTTTTTACATGGGCTCTCAAATGAACCTTACGTATTGGAAACACATGCCAATATGCAGCAGGCTTCTTGAAAACAGGAACTTCATGCAATAAATTCTCAAACACTTTTAATACGAGCACTAGTTAGAAATAGTGGACTCAATTTCAATTCGTTTAAATTGCATTAGTAAGAAGTTACAAAACTTAATGTTTTAATGCGCTACAGTCGCATAACCTTTCTATTTGTGTAAATGACGTTAAATGATATTTTTACACGCTGTCTTTGAGATGACAATTGCTTTCTAATTTACATAATTAACTGATTAGTAAATTAAATCATTGCATCTCATTGGATACCATTACGTTTCGAAAACTAAGTATAGTTTTTATGATTCTTCGGATGATTGAATAAGGCTAAGTAGCCCTCGGCCTTGATCCAGGGGACTATAAATAGGACTGTGGTTCAATTGTATGCCAGCTATTGTATTATTGTAATCTCTACTATGTTGAAGACCAGCTATGAGGGTGGATCGGAGGTTGTAAAGGTGCTGCAATTACGAGTCTCAGTTAAACATATTAACGTTTATATTGATATTTTCATATCTATAATAATTTATTCGTCTTCAGTTACGCTCTGGTTCTTTTTGGTAACTTCTCCTACAGAATGTAATAGATATTCAATAACCATTCCACTTTCAATACCTTTTTATTCTTGTACAAACCTACACAATATGAAAACTTTGCAACTCTCCATGATACAATTTATTTCCTGTAGCCTAATCATATATGTTATGCAGTCCTTGTTTTTCATTCCTGTAAATTCAGCCGAACACAAACATGTAAGTGTGATTTTATGCAACTCTCAGATTCAATGTCGGATAATGATAGCGAACCCAATCAATTTTTTTAATTCATAATTTCAACTGTATATAACAGTTTTGTTTGGAGAAGATGAAATTCGCTTTAATATCTAAAACACGGACTGACCGATGGTCTATGGGTTCAAAGCGTTTGTGTGACACTTGATGGATTGGGGTCATTTTCTATAAATGAGTTTGCTCCAGCAACTTTAATGTTTAGGACGTTATCTCTTTCCAGATGTTATGGGCAGAGAATGATCAATTGACAATTTTCTAAGGATAAAACTACTGGTTCAGTAAGGACGGAATATGTTGGAGCTCACTGCATACGAAAATAACGGCTTCTTTGATAAATGTCTTTCTTTGAACATAAAGAGACAAACAAACTGAAGCAGTCTATATGTCTGGTTTGTTGTGCGATAATGCAACACAACTCGGATATGAGAAAGATTTTATTTATAGAAGAGCTGGATTATAATATACTATGGAACATCTTAAATCATAAATATAGGCATCATTTGCATTTTAATGAATACATTATTGATACTGTTATAGAGAGGAGCCTGGTAATTAACTATCAACATTTGATGTATAGTAAAAATAACGGCGAATATACGAAACGACAGTAACTATCCGTCAAATGACGTCGCGGTTATCCACCAGAGTGCAGCAATTAGTTACGTTTAGTTTAAACATTTCTATTTTCCAAATATTGTGAAACAAATCATTACAACATTATATTAAAGTGACACTCTTAATCAAAATCAATACATACACATTTATTTTAAGCATATATTTTGAGTTATAAAGCCTCAAATACTTACTAAATAATGTATTCATGAAACATTACTGATAACAACATTTTAACCAAGTATTTAATAGCCGAAAACCCAAAATATTAAATGATTTGTGGTGAAGGTTTAAAGATTTACTCTGATCTACTTTAATCTCATAAGTCAGAAATACTGTGTTCTCTGCACCTTTCTTTCAATTAAATGCGATATCCTTAATAAGAATAATTGTTTTCGACATTTATTCATCTTTTGTTTTGATATTATAATAATTGCATAAAATGTGTTAATTCTTATTTGGGAGTAAGAGTGCATCTTTAACCACTCTTGATGGCACGACTTTTCGCGCAACGGTGGTCTTGCCATGTTGGAGTTAAACAAACAATTGCCATCGTCGTCAATTATTTTAGATGTCATAATACTACGGAAACTTTAGGGACACCCAAGTAATGAAACCCTGAAACGAATATTATATGTATAGGCACACAATAAGGCCAAACGACACAAACATCATATAAGACCGATCATATTTACAAACACCTTAAGTTTAAACAGATTTTTTGTAACACTTAATATGTATACAACAAATATATACAAATAATATTGTAATAATGAATTCCCTTTCCTTTCGATAAATTATTGTACTCATTGATTAAATCCAGTAAAGTGTACATACTTTGTACGATTAAACATAAATTATACCTGTTTATAACAGTAAACATATAACGTATATAATGATACCACCAAACATGTTTGTCAATTAGTGACTGGGCCGACGGCATTGAAAGGCCAGCGAAACGGAAGATTTGTTGGGTTTAAACTAATTTATGGGTCAAAACATCACAGTTCTCCCAAGATTTATCCAAATCCTCTGACCTTTTGAGTATGTAAACAAAAAATCATAAACACTTTAATGCAAACTACAAGAAGCATAATAATACATCAAAAGGTGTATCTCTGTCTTAAACGTTTCTGATCTAGCCATTATTTTGCCCATACATCAAATACGTACGTAACCATTCCATGTAACAATGACGCCGTGCGAAACAATATGTCATACTTTGACAATACACAAATCAGGTTCTATAATATACTGGATATACCAGCCAATATCGATACGTATACAATAAAAAATGAGGGCCAAGCCAAGAAGTAGAAACATCCAAAATAAATCCATTAATTAAATTTGTTATAAGGGTAATAATTAAAACTAAGATTGGGGGGTAGGGTACTTCAAATAGGCTGCTTTTACTTAAATAAACATGCTGTATCGTTATAAAAATACATTTATCTTGTAACTGCCAAATTGCTAAAAATCATAAAGGAAAGTATTATACCAATGTCAGGTGGTTTTTAAATCGCTGAAATTTTAAGAAAAAATGTAGAACAGATTAAGATATGTTTTTGTGAGTCAATAACATTTGTGCATAACAAAGTTTTTTGACTGTGAAATCTCTAGCAGTGCGAATTTATGATTTAAAATAGTCCCTGTCCCTGGTAGGGAATCATCCATTTCATTGATATATAACAGTTCGTTTTTAATCTCCGTGTTGTGTTACATTGTTGTCGCTCAAAAAACCAAACGTTTAAAATGCTTCAGATTCCAATGTCAGATAATGATGTTTTATTAAATATATATTTAAAACTTTAACTGTAAATAACAGTTAGGTTCAGAATGTCTTTAATGATCAAAGAAATGCATTTATCTAACAAGTTGTTGTTTTCGTATAAAGTGAGCTCCACCATATTCCATCCTCACTGAACCGTGTTTTCCATTCTAAGAAAATTGCCAATTGATCATTCTCTGCCCATAACATCTAGAAAGAGATAACATCCTTAGCATTAACTTTCTTGAGCTAACTCATCTACAGAAAATGACCCCAATCTGTCAAGTGTCACACAAACACTATGAACCCATAGACCTTCGGTCAACCAGTGTTTTTAATATTATAGTGAAGTATATGTTCTTCAAACAACTAACCTGTTATTAACAGTTGAATATATATATATATATATATATATATATATATATATATATTAAAACAGGACATAAACAGAGAGGAAATTTGGGCTAGAGGAACTGGATATATGTTTTTTTAATATTTTTAGAAGTGTACGCGCGTTTAGTTATTGCAAAAAAGACAACGATACCAGTGTTTACGTCGCAAACGAACTCAGGCGTTCTACACATATCAGCGTATAGCTTCAGCCATCAAATAATTATTAATGCTTTTGACATAAACACAAAGTTTAATGAATAATCAATGCTTGATATAAAACATACTTTAATTTGTTCTTGTTTATACAGTTTCAATAAAACATGTTCAAGATAAACAAAGTTAAAGCACAATGAGGAATTTACTTTGGCAATAATACATAACCCATAGGCAAGTGATGAATGCACAAATAAAATAATCACGACATAATTGGGAAGGAAGATTTGAATCTGATTCTGATTTTCGCCATTGTTAACATGTCTGGAACATAAATACTTTTCAAATGACAGAAAAAAATAAACTTGTATTGCCTCCATAGTAAATGCTTTAAAGATGCTAAAATATTTACAGTGATCGACCATTGTCTCATAACGTAGAACTATCGTGTTGTTGCACTTTTCTTTCAAATAAAACACGGTGTCCTTTATTAAAACCACTGTTTCGATTTTTATTCATCCTTGTCTGTGAATTAAAACAATTGTATAAATTGTGGTACATTTTACTTGGAGTAAGAGTGCATCTCAAATGTATACCCTTGACAGGTCTTACTATTTTATAGTGTAATGTTAACTAGAGGAACCCTGCGCGTGTAGACTGGCCTTCCAGCCGGGACACTTGATAATCGTATCACTGTATACAGTGCTATAGGCTATCTCTTCTTGTAATTGTCTGCAGGAATATAGTAAAAAACGGCTTTGTGAATACTCTTTTAAATAATTAGCCTTTTTCAAACTATATGGTTATATTTCCAGGTCACCATCTTGATGTTACGTTTTGTTATGTTATGTCGGATAATAGCTCATTAAGCTAATGTTCTTGTTATCATACACCTGATATTAAATAAAGATTCTTGTACCTTGTATCTTGTTTAAGTGTTCAATACAAGCTTGTGTTTGTTTTAGAGCTGAAATAAATACAAACGCAAGAGGTCATAGAAGTATCCAGAGTTCACTTTGTGTGATATGTGACTATCTTATTTATTAGCAGTTTCGTCTCAATCATCTTAATGTTTACACAATGTGCCGGCCTAAAAAATCAGACGTGCATAAAGCACGAAATGTACTTTAAACGGACTTGCTCATGTTGTATAGCGAACTAAAGTGTGGCAAATCGAACGGATTGTTACAACTTATATACCAAAAGTTGGAACCCTTCAGCAAATGTTAATATTTACTAAAATATCGTTCTTGAAGACAACAATTTTCATAAGCGTTATAAATGCTTTTGGTAACTTAATAATGGATTTGTTGCTGCGTGATTGGTTGATTGACATTATCATGTGAAATGATCAATGTATTGTTAATAGTCCAAACTATCCATTAGTTTTGATTGTATCCTGGTGGTAAAGGCTTCAGTATATTATTTTGATCTTCACTTTCACGGCGTTGGTTCGCTTCCCACCGTAACCCAAATACGTTTTTTGTTATAGGTGTATGTTTTTGCTGCAATCTTGATATCATAAAGTAAAATAATGCATAATAAAGTGTTTTTAGATGCATTACAGGGAAAACTAACTCTTGTTCAAAAAACAAAAACGAGTACCTATAAATCCCAAGGGTGTTTTAAATGCAGCAGTAACAAGCTCAAAATGCAATGTCAATTGCAAAGATGGCCTTTGAAGTCGACGTTATAATGGGGATTAAGAATAAAGAAACATTATTTCTCCCAAAATGCTCCTGCTGCACACCGTTTTAGTTTTTCATTAGGTACACAAATAATAAATAAATAAATAATATATTCATCTGATGGAAGTCAGCATGAATCATAAAATACTGACAGGGTATTGTAAACGTCATTTTGTCAATGTTGTGCCAAGTTCATTTAATACCAGATAATGTATGCCTTGGTGTTTGTACCACTGACCAGGTTGATGCTCATCAGGCATGTCATGTAGTTTTATGCATATGGAATTATTATTTTGTAATATCTATCTCCGTTGTAACTCTATTTTGCTATGGTATTCATTTGAAAACTATTATTTTCAAAGATGTTAACGTGTATTAGTTTGGTCTTAACAAAATTACTTAAAATGACAAGGCCTTAAGCCTTATAACAGATAACTGGTCGATGAGATGATATCTTTATGCATGTTATACGGGACTGTTGAACCATATGTATCCTCAAGTATTAAAGCTATTTACACTTTTTCTAGAGAAAACGTGTTCATTAAGATTACTAGGGTGCATATGTAGTACTACATTAGTAACAATGAATTTCAGTTCGTACATTCCATGTGCATATTGTCGACTATTTTGTAGATAAAAAAACAAGGGATAACTGAATGTTTAACATTGAAAGTTGTATCGACATGATGTATTAAATTTGAGATAAGTAATAATGTCGACTGTAAAAAGATATTAGGGAATGTAATATCTTGAAGTTTAGGGTAATTTTATGATTGTGTTTCATTCTAAAACTTTAAATGGGTTACAATCAATGACGTATTTGCATAGTCGCATTAAGGTGCTATGTTGCCAGGCTTACGCTTTGATATGTACAAGCAACGAGCAGGTGTAAAGCGGGTGTTGCGTCCAGACATGTGCTAGTTGTATCTTCTGATATCTGAACATGATCTATACAGATAATGTATTTGTATGTCTGTCTGTCGTTCGACAGATAAAATGTCATTCTTTTTCGATTGGTCTAATGATACAAGCCACCTTTCACTCTACACTTCAAATGGATCGTTTTTTTACGGCCAACATTTAGCTGCTGTACAGCAAACGCACGGCCATTGACAACGATGTTCATGGTAGTATTCTATAGGTAACCAGTGAGATATACAACTTCCTTGAAGCTTGAAAAGAAGACCATAATGCCATAGACGGCCTAATGATTATGATATGTGACAGAATACTACTCTTAGCACTTTACCTTCATCTACAGCAAGGCAAATTGAGTGGTAGATAATTTTATCATTACGTTTGTGTGCAAACTACAATAACCCTTTTAAATTATTGGCTGGAAAGGTACTGAGAATATTGGAAAATGTCTATTGGTAAATTTTGGTATAATTATTTTTATAAATTATGCGGCAATTGGTCAACTAAATGGTTATTTGTATGTCGTGCCTACTTTTGTATTCTGTGTTAATATATTTTTATGATGCTCATCGATCCACATGTACCGAAAGTTTTCGTTTATGGCTCATCAGCCGCAATTGGTAATTAATAAAACAGAAGCATATCTGAAAATTATGAAGTAAGAAAAATAAACATCGATTATGTCCTCTGTCTATCTAGTCATGGACACGAAAAGAAAAAATGGACATTTTTAAGTGCACAGTCAAGCAATGATACTTGCGATGTATATTTGTTTGCATATAAACAAACATATAATTGCGATGGAATTTAGCAGTATTCAAATAAATGCTGGCAATTGGGGAATGTTTTTATCCTTTCAGATGACGCAGTTATCTTTTTGAACAATGTAATTTAGTATGTTTTATCATTAGGAAATTTGCTTCTAAGAACTTTTAAATGGACCAAACTCAGTCTAGCACTCATTCCCTTTTAGGTGCACGAAACGAAAACTGACCATAGCCGAGCGTGATCATTTAAATGTAATCGTTCATGGATTAGGAGTGTTAAAACTAAGATACTGACAGCTGGAACCCTTCACACTAAACTATGATATTGGCTTTGAAGACCAGTTTTGAAAATAAAATCGTGGCTCCTGTATAACACACGCAAAAGCGTGAAGGAAGATTGATGTATTACATTATTACCTGATGTTACCAATGTATTTTATAAAGGTTAAATTATCAATCTTATGTTGTATATGTCCTTGTGGCCGATTGATTAATCCTTCAGTTTTACAATTCTTTCTTGAATGTACCGACGTCGGTTCACTCCTCACGAAAAAAAAAAAATTGTTTTCTATAAACGATTGTATTTTTTTCTGCAATTTCGTTATCAAAGAGTAAAATAATTAAAAATACATGTTTCGAGAAGCATTTTAGGGAAAACAAATTGTTTATCCAAAAAAATGAGCGGTAATTTTTCTTAAAATGCTTTCAATATGTGGCTACATGAAAATGTAATTTACTGAGAGTTTATTTTTACATCAAGCCACTCTCCTCGCTTCTTTGGACTGGATTTGTATGCGGAATTAAACTTAACTATCACTATCACAAAATAACTCAATTCTCACACAAGTGTAATGTGATTCCGTAATAGAAACGACATTTTATTAAACGTGTTGTGTTGTTGTTAATGAAGAAAAATTATGTAATCTTTAACTGATCCGTGATATTGCGATTGAGATGGATTTAAAATGCCATGAAATGCTGAAAAGTCTTAAATTTTGATTAAAGTGATGAATAACGAAAACAAACCATTCATGTTATTTCATGTGAACTGAAAGGCCGTAAATGAAAAAGTGTGCACAATTCGAAATTCAGGCAAACATACGGCTTTGCTTTTTGTATTCAATTATACCAGAGGTTTTGATAAAAATGTACACACAATAGTTAATTATATGTAACTCATGGAATGTTGTATTATTATACAATACATGTATTATTCTTCTTCTTCTTCTTCTTCTTCTTCTTCTTCTTCTTCTTCTTCTTCTTCTTATTCTTCTACTTTTTCTTCTTCTTCCTCATGTTCTTCATCTTCTTCTTCGTCTTCTTCGTCTTCTTCTTTCTTAAGCCAAATTGATTTTACAAAATTAAAACTAGCTTATAGAAAATATTATACAGATACTTTCCTTTTACTCGTCAATATGGAAAAATGCCAAAATGATACCAACACGGAATGTTTTCCTCAGCTTGATCACGTTAACAGGGACTTACGATTTTTCTAGAATTTTGGCAATGCCTCCAACATTCACATGAATAAGTATTTAAATATAATAAATTGGCGAAAAATGTAATTGCCGATAACAGGTACGATTATTCCATCTCATTGTCTATGCATGATTGATTTCGACCCTGATGATTATGATGAATTCATATTGATTATTACTACTTTGCCTATGATGACAGTTAGGAAGATAACAACACAGGCATATTCATACAAGCAGGAACTTTATTTCGATAGTGTTTATGCTATTTTAAATGCCCAAGGTGAAATAGGCAATTCCCATGAAGCGCGTCGTTGTTTACGTACTCAATTCGATATGCACACCGTTGTATTTAACAAAAAACACTAACGTGACACGACCCGCGGTAAACCATTTAACAATAATTATGTTAATAAAACACAACAATAATGTCTTCCTCATAAAGATATATTATTGTTGACATTTTATGTAATTCACTTTTAATATTTAAAAACAACTGGTGTAGTATAAGACTGTGCTCTATACTTCTTACTTCTAAATTGAAAAAAGAGCACTCTTTAAAATTGATAATGGGTTTTGTTTCATTCTTTGATCGGCATGTTAACGCTCAGGAAGTCTTCATTACAGTAATTAGACATGATATATTGCGTTGCTTGCCATTGTAAATCACAGTAATGTGCTTCCTTGTTTACCTTTGATGTAAAGCCGAGCGTTATGTCAAACTAACTTACCACAATGAAACCCATTATTCATATTTGACAAGGGCTCTCAAATGAACCGTACATATTGGCAACGCACATGCGAACAGGCAGTATAACGGATTACAGAACGTCCATCACGTTCAAAATAGCACGAAACTTAAGTTAAAACTTGTTTACAGCGATTTCAAAACACGTGTTTACTATAATGTTAATAATTAGGAAGCATATATTTTCTTGATTATTTCGTAAACCGTTTGCCAAAAGTTTAAAATTGTTTTCGTGATTGTTTTCTCCTTTGTCGTCCATTTTGTGTCGATTTCTTTAATAAATAATTGTCATAAAATCCACCAAAAGTTTTAACACAACTATAACATCAAACCGTACAAAGTGTTTGAAGTATTTGATAAGTTAGTAATTTCATTTATTTTAAACTAGGCACAGGACAAAGTACACAAATAAGTCGTTGAAATAGTTACAATTTAATAACGAAACTAGGATTTATACGGTTATAAAGTTTGCTTTCAATTAGAACTATAATGGAAAGACAGTATAATACTCTCATAAATATTTCAAAACTAATAACCGTCTTTAAGATTTTATTTAAAAGAGGCGATGCTCCAAAACGTTTGATTATGTTAAACGGAGTTCACCATTGAATGATATAAATCGATTTTAATCACAGCAACTGAAATCGTCAGTTTGCCACTTATTGTAAAAAGCCATGTATCGTGTTTCAATTTTTGTTTCTAAAGGTAATTCAAAAACTCCTGCCTTAAAGGTTGTAAACCTTCAGAAAGCAAAACATTCATAAATTAACTAATTGTTTGAGATATTGTGTCGTACGTCTCTGATGCAAACTATGATGTTCTTCACAGTCTGTTTTAAATTATTTAAATAGTTTAATACAAATATATCTTTTAAACACTAAAATAACGCAGTTTTGCCGTTTTGTAGCGAATACTTGAAAAGTCCAACACAATAAATGCATTAGTTTTACATATTAAGTATCGCTTTGCCTCCGACGTGTTTCATTCCATCTGTCTGTAGGTATCCATCACCTTTTGGGGAAGATATATAAAACAAATTGGCTGTGTCGTCTGTCCATCTGTCACCAATATTTACATAAAAATCTTTAGAAATAAGTTCATTTGTCGAATGTTTACATATAAACCCCATTTTTAGATTCTACGCCAAATACATATAACACAAAAAAAACACAATCACAAACCAGAAACATGAAACAGCAACACAAAACTCCAAAAACAACACTCTAGATATATAATGTTTAAAAAGAACTAGGGGTGTTAATTAATGATTGTTGGGTGCCGCCTTGGAACGGTCAGTAAAATGTAAATTTACTTGGAGTTTAAACTGGTTGGCCAATGGCAAGATTCACACGACTGATTGGTAACAAACAAAGAAGTGCATATCGCAATTTTATTCTGTTTGCTAAAATTTCGTATTGGTAATGTAAATCTATTATTTTATATCGATACTGCATGTAGAATATAATATAACTGTGAGTTATTATCCTTAAAGTATTCTCGGATTTTGATTAGGATTTACTAATATTTAGCCTAGTTTATAGGATAAATAAGAGGAAGTGAAGTTCACTTTCGACCGTTATCATGACCTTGAGTCATATTTTTCGAAACATTGCACATACATATTGGAATGTGAACAAATGTAGATTCGTGTAAAAATATATCACCACCCGGATAAATCACAAGTGCTAAAAATATATTCTGGAAACCAAGATCACAATATTTCTGGCGAATAATAAAGTGTTGAAAGTAAGACACTGACGACTGAAAGTCTTCAACAAATGTTGATATATGCTCAAATATTGTCTTTCAAGTCCATGATAAAAAAGTGTTAGTAACCCTATTCAACAAAAGACTATTTCGTGATTGGTTGATTGATAATAATAACGTGTACCAATGTATTCAATAGCTGTTAAAATATCCGTCAGCTTATTATGAATCCCTGTGTCAATTTTTTTTAATGTACCGTACTTTGCATGGAAATAATTATAATTTAAAGGTTTTCAGATGCTTTACTAGGAAAACTCATTTTTGTGCAAAATCATGAGCAAGTTCATGTCCTTTGAAACTTTGCATTGAAATAACAAAACTTCTTTTATATTTGTATTTAGCCTTAATTTAAGGTATTGTCTGTTTAGATCTAAACCGTTGCGTCTCTGAACAATACCGTTGTTATGTATTGGCTACAAGGTTTTTGTTCCCATTTTATTATCAAGATACTGCAAATCTCTAATTGCTTAAAACATTATCTGTTGAAATTATAATGCATATTATTTTGCAATTAAAGGATTATGTAAGACGTTAATCATTGTCGTGTCTATTGGCGAACGCAATTTAATTTTCTGTCACCTTAATAGCAATTGTCACAACAAATTTTTTACTGTGTTTTCTGTCAGATGCGGATATGTATAGTATAGGAAACAACAGGAAAACTTTAAACAAAATGATTATGTGTTTGTTTTTAATTATATGGCTGTCAATTTAATCCAAAGAAGTCATTCATTATAGTAATTAGATATAATTTATTACGTTACCAGCCATAGTAAATCAAGATAATGTATTACATTGAGTTTCTTTGATATCAATCCAAGCGTTATGTCAGAGTCACTTTCCAAAAACAAATCCATTATTAATTTTTGCCATGGGCTCACGATGGAACGTACGTAATAGAAACACACATACAAATATGCAGCAGGCTACTTCAATACAGGGACTTAATGCACGAAATCACTTTTAAAACGAGAACTAGTAAAAAATAGTAGACATTGAATTATAATATGATTGAATTTCAATAGTAAGTAGTTACAAAACTAAATGTTTAAATGCGATACAGTTGGACAACCTTTCTATTTATGTAAATGAGAATCAAAGACCATTTTATACGCTGTTTTCGAGATAACAATTCCTTTCTCAAATTATCAAATTAACTGAAAGGTAAATATAAATCAATGCATCTCATTGGACAACCTAACGTTTCGAACATTAAGTGTGTGTAGTTCTTGTGGTTCTTCGGATGATTGAATAAGGCTAAGTTAGCCTCGGTCTTGATCCAGGGGACTATATACAGAGGACCGTGGTTCTTTATGCTATTATAATCTCTACAATGTTAAAAACCAGGATATGAGGGTGGAGCGGAGGGTGTAAAGGTTCTGCAATTACGAGTCTCAGTTAAACATATTATTGTATATATTGATATCTCCATATCTATACTTATTTATTCGTCTTCAGTTACACTTTGGTTCTTTTTCATAAAGAATGTATTAGATATTCAATAACCACTCCACTTTCAATACCTTGTTATCCTTGTATAAACCAACACAACTCTCAGTGATATAATTTATTTTCTGTGGGCAAATCATATATGTTATAAATTCATTGATTTTCATTCCTGTAAATTTAGCCGAACACAAACATGTAAGTGTATTTTTGTGCAACTGACAGATTCAATGTCGGATAATGAAAGGGACCCCAATCAAATGTTTTAATACATAATTTCAACTGTAAATAACAGTTTTGTTTGGAGAAGATAAAATTCGCTGTAATATGTAAAACACGGACTGACCAATGGTTTATGGGTTCATAGCGTTTGTGTGACACTTGATGGATTGGGGTCATTTTCTATAAATGAGTTTGCTCAAGCAACTTTAATGTTTAGGACGTTATCTCTTTCCAGATGTTATGGGCAGAGAATGATCAATTGGCAATTTTCTAAGGATAAAACTACTGGTTCAGTAAGGACGGAAAATGTTAGAGCTCACTGCATACGAAAATAACAGCTTGTTTGATAAATGTCTTTCTCAGAACATAAAGAGACAACCAAAGTGAAGCAGTTTATATGTCTGGTTTGTTATGCGATAACAATGCAACACAACACGGATATAAGACAACTTTTATTCAGAGAAGAGCTGGATTAAAATCTGCCATGGAACATCTTAAATCATAAATATAGGCAGCATTTGCATTTGAAAAAATACATTATTGATACTGTTATAGAGAGGAGCCTGGTAATTAACTATCAACATTTGATGTAAAGAAAAAATAACTGCGAATATACGAAACGACAGTAACTATCCGTCACATGACGTCGCGGTTGTCAAATCATTTCTATTTCCCAAATATTGTGAAACAAATCATTACAACATTAGTAAAGTGACACTCTTATTCAAAATCAGTACATACCCATTTATATTAAGCACACATTTTGATTTATAAAGCCTAAAATACTTAATTAATAAGTATTTATGGAGATATTAATTACTGATAACAACATTTTAACCAAGTATTTAATAGCTGAAAACCCAACATTTTGAATGATTTGTGAATGTTTAAAGATTAACTCTGATCTACTATAAGTTCATAAGTCAGATATAAGTGTTTTCTGCACCTTTCTTTCAAATTTAAAGCGGTATCCTTCATAGGAATCATTGTTTTCTTCTTGTGAATATTTAATCACTCTTGATGGCAAGACTTTTCGCGTGACGGTGGCCTTGCCATGTTGAAGTTAAATAACCAACATCCATCGTCGTCAATTATTTTAGATGTCATAATACTACGGAAACTTTAGGGACACACAAGTAATGAAAACCCGAAACGAATATTATATGTATAGGCACACAAGAAGGCCAAACGACACAAACATCATATAAGACCGATCATATTTACAAACACCTTAAGCTTAAACAGATTTTTGTAACACTTAATATGTATACAACAAATATATACAAATAATATGGATTCCCTTTCCTTTCCATCAATTATCGTATTCATTGATTGAATCCAGTAAATTTTACATACTGTGTAAGATTAAACATATATTATATCTGTTTATAACGGTAAACAAACTACACATCTTGCAAGAAACATATTACAAATGACAATAATGATAGAGACGTAATACAAGTATATAATGATACCAGCAAACATGTTTGTCAATTATTGACTGGGCCGACGGCATTGAAAGGCCAGCGAAACGGAAGATTTGTTGGGTTTAAACTAATTTATGGGTCAAAACATCACAGTTCTCCCAACATTTATCCAAATCCTTTGACTTTGTTATGTATGTAAACAAAAGTTCGTAAACACTTTGTTTTTCAATGCAAACTACGTTTGTTGCGAATGCATCGATTTGAACTCAACTAGTCAAGAAGCATAATAATACATCAAAACGTGTCTCCCTGTCTAAAACGTTTCTGATAAAGCCAATATTTTGCTTGCGATTTTTGCCCATACATCAAATATGTACGTAACCATTCCATGTAACAATGACGCCGTGCGAAACAATATGTCATAATTTGACAATACACAAATCAAGTCCTATAATATACTGGATATACCAGCAAATCGCGTTTCGTATACAATAAAAATGAGGGACAAGCAAATAAGTAAAACAATCCAAAAAAAATCCATGCTATTAGGGTAATAATTAAAATTAAAGATTGAAGGGTAGGGTATTCTAAATCGGATGCTTTTACTTAAATAAACATGATGTATTCGTTATAAAGAAAACATTTATCGTGTTACTGCCAAATTGCTAGAAATCATAAAGGAAAGTATTATACCAATGTCAGGTGGTTTTTAAATCGCTGAAATTAAGAAATTTAAGATACAATTTAGAACAGATTAAGATAGTTTAAAGCCATGTTTTTGTGTGTCAATAACATTTGTAAATAACAATATTGTTTTACCGTTCAAAATCTCACATTCAAATTTATGATTTAAAAAAGTCCCTATCACGGTCAGTGACGTATTTGCATAGTCGCATGAAGGGGCTATGTTGCCAGGCTTTCGTTTTGATTGATTTGATATGTTCAAGCAGCGAGCAGGTACTTCAGGCAACGAGTGTTCCGTCCAGATGTGTGCTTGTTGTATCTTCTGCTGTTTGAAAAATGATATATCTAGATAATGTATGTGTAAGTCTATCTTTCTTTCGACAGATGAAATGTCATTCTTTTTTTCGCTTGGTCGAATGATACAAGCTACATTTCAGTCTAGATTTAAAATGGAACGTTTTTTTCGACCACAATTTAGCTGCTGTACACCAAACGCAAGGTCTTTGACAATGATGTTAATGGAATAATTATTATAGGTAAGAAGAAATGCAACTTCCTCCATCCTTGAAAAAAAAGACCAATATGCAATAGACGGCCAAAGAATTTTGAGATGCGACAGAATACAACTCTTAGCACTTTACCTTCATCTACAGCAAATCGATTGGTAGATCTAGATCTAATACACTTATCAGAATATTAAACGGTTATTATCAATACATTGCAGGCTTGTATTTTTTTTTAAAGAAAGCTCATTCATAAATTTCTCACTGGTTGGGTGTTATACCGGAGATAAAAAATCATTGAAAAAGGTCCTGCAGGAGCTGTGAAATTTAATTTGCTTTTTCCCTTAAAACATTGATGTGAATCCGATTCGGTTATCTTAAAAGTCAATAATATCTTGACGGAAATTGAAAAAGTCCTGACGCGATTGAACATCATGGCCAATTTTTGATGTCTGTAATGAGCATTCAGAATTGCCTAATATTAAAATAAGTAGTTCATAAGATTGAAATGATCAGTGTTTTACTTATAGACAGTGCCATCGTTGAAGAGAGGGAGGAGGTCTTTGAATGTGAGTCCGATTCGGTTGTCTTAATAAGTCAATAATATCCTGATGGAAAATGAAAAAAGTACTGACGCGATTGAACATCAGAGACGATTTGTG
This sequence comes from Mya arenaria, assembly GCF_026914265.1. Taxonomy (NCBI): domain Eukaryota; kingdom Metazoa; phylum Mollusca; class Bivalvia; order Myida; family Myidae; genus Mya; species Mya arenaria. Next base: position 39,718,857 of record NC_069122.1, on the reverse strand, counting down.
ATGTCTGTAAGGAGCATTAAGAATTGCCTGATATTGTTATAAGTAGTTCATAAGATTGAAATGATCAGTGTTTTACTTGAAGATGGCGCCATCGTTGATGAGAGGGAGGAGGTCCTTGGATAAAGATTAGGGACTTTCTTCTTATGATTTGCCACAATTTAGATTGTCATATTAAATGTGTTTATTTTACAGAAACATGAGCAAATCCGTTTCAATTAATTTCGTGCTTCATGCACGTCTGTTTGTTTACACCGGTGCATTATGTAATAATCGAGATTATTACGATGAACCCGCTAATGAACTAGCTTGTCACTTGTAACACAAGTAATAAACTCATGATACTTTTCATGACTTCGTGTGTCTTTACTTATTTATTTCTGATCAAAAACAAGGTAATTTATTGAAGTTTCAAAGCAAACTTGCTTATCAGGTTGGTCGCACGTAGATAAAATAACAAACCAATCTTAATTCGATATGGCCTTTTTCAGAAGGCTTTTTAAATCTGGTTTTCGCAATATTAAACACCTAAATAAACGAAGGGTGTCTACAAAATGAACAGGGAATAATATATTTATAGGGAAAGTACTATCCAGATAGTGTCTTGAATGCTTAATCCATATTGTTTCTCGAAGGACTGCGGACATTTCGATAATAATGTATGGAATATTATCAAATTTTGGGAACTTTCTAAGCGGAAATGTAATAGAGGTCTTTCAAAAACGGACAATATGTGAAAACGTTTGTCTCGGCGTTTGATCAAGACTGCCAACAAAAATGCATGTTTCATCTATGGTTTAATACGCTATTTCATTCTGAGATCCTTGTAAACTGTCATTGTTTGTGTGCAAATAACAATAACCCTTTTACTAAAGTGTCCGGAAAGACACTGACCATATCAGAAAATTTATATTTGTAAATGTGGGTATTTTTACAAATCAAGTGGCAATCGGTCAAATAAATGGTTATTTGTATGTCGTGCCTATATTTGTATGCTGTGTAAATATATTATAGTGTTGCTCATCGATCCAATTGTACCGACAGTATTCGTTTACGGCTCATTAGCCACATTTGGTAATTAATGAATAGAAGCATATCTGAAAACTATGAAGTAAGAAAAATAAACATCGATTATGTCCTCTGTTTATCCAGTCATGGACACGGAAAGAAACCATTGACACCTCTAAGTGCACAGTCAAGCAATGATACTTGCGATGGATATTTGTTTGCATATAAACAAACATATTATTGCGATGGAATTTAGCAGTATTCAAATAAATGCTGGCAATTGGGGAATGTGTTTATCCTTTACAGATGACGCAATTATCATTTGGACAATGTTTTTATTTGTGTCAATATGTTTTCATTAGGAATTTTGCTTATGAGAAACTTAAAAGGGACCAAACTAAGTCTAGCACTCATTTCCTTTTTGGTGCACTAAACGAAAACTGACCACAGCCAAGCGTGACCATTTAAAGCTAATCGTTCATGGTTTGTAGAATAAAAATTTGCGAATAATTAGGAGTGTTAAAACTAAGATACTGACAGCTGGAACCCTTCAAAACAAATTATGATATTGGCTTAAATATTGCCTCTGAAGACCATTTTTGAAAATAAAATCGTGGCTCCCGTATAACACTCGCAAAAGCGTGAAGGAAGATTGATTGATTACATTATCACCTGATGTTACAAATGTCTTCTATAAAGGTTAAATTATCAATCTTTTGTTGTATCTGTCCTTGTGGCCGATTGGTTAATTCTTCAGTTTTGCAATACTTTCTTGAATGTACCGGCGTCACGGAAAAAAAGAATTTGAATTTGTTTTCTTTAAACGATTGTATTTGTTCTGCAATTCCGTCATCAAAGAGTATAATAATTATAAAATACGTGTTTCGAGAAGCATTATCGGGAAAACAAATTGATTGTCCAAAAAACATGAGCGGTAATATTTCTTTAAATGATTTCAATATGTAGCGACATGAAAATGTAATTATTTTACTAAAAGTTTATTTTATCATCAAGCCACTCTCCTCGCTTCTTTGGACTGGATTTGTATGCGGAATTTAACTTAATTATCACTATCACAAACGAATTCATTCTCACACAATTGTAATGTGATTCCGTAATGGAAACGACATTTAAATAAACGACTTGTGCTGTTGTTAATGAAGAAAAATGTTGTAATATTTAACTGATCCGTGATATTGCGATTGAGATTGATTTGAAATGCCAGGAAATGTTGAAAATTCTTTAATTTCGATTGAAGTGATGAATACCAGAAACAAACCATTCATGTTATTTCAAGAAAAATGTTAACTAAAATACCGTAAATGAAAAAGTGTGCAGAATTCAAAATTAAGGCTAATGGTCGGCTTTGTTTTTTTGTATTTAATTGTACCAGAAGTTTTCACATTCATTTTTTACGTCCTCCTCCTCCACTTCTTCTTCTTCTTCTTCTTCTTCTTCTTCTTCTTCTTCTTCTTCTTCTTCTTCTTCTTCTTCTTCTTCTTCTTCTTCTTCTTCTTCTTCCTGCTTTAGCCAAATTGATTTTACAAAATACAAACTATTTACGTTTCCTTTGCTTGATTATGCTAACAAGGACTTACGATTGTTCTTGAATTTTGGCAATGCCTCCAAAATTCACATGACTATGTATTTCAATATAATAACTGATCGAAAAATGTTATTGTTGATAACATGTACGATTATTCCATTTCATTTTCTTTGCTCGATTGATTTCGACGCAGACGCTAATGATGAACTGATACGGATTTTTACTACTTTGCCTATGATGATAGTTACGACGATAACACCGAACGCATATTTATGCGAGCATGAACTTAATTTCGTTAGTGTTTATGTTATTTTAAATCTCCGAGGTGAAATAGGCAATTCCCATGAAGCGCGTTGTTTACTTACTCAATTCGATATGCAAACTATTGTATTGAACAAAAACGAACTCTAATGTGACACGACCAGAAGTCAACCATTTAACAATAATTATGTTAATAAAACACAACAATAATAAAGATATATTATTGTTGACATGTTATGTGTTTCACTTTTAATAATTAAAAACAACTGGTGTAGTATAAGACTGTGCACTATACTTCTTACTTCTAAATTGAAGAAAGGTCACTCTTTAAAATTGATTATGGGTTTTGTTTCATTCTTTGATCGGCATGTTAACGCTCAGGAAGTCATTCATTACAGTATTTAGACATGATATATTGCGTTGCTTGTCATTGTAAATTACAGTAATGTGATTCCTTGAGTACCTTTGATGTAAAGCCGAGCGTTATGTCAAACTAACTTACCACAAAGAAATCCATTATTCATATTTGACAAGGGCTCTTAAATGAACCGTACATATTGGCAACGCACATGTGAACAGGCAGTATAACGGATTACAGAACGTCCATCACGTTCAAAAAAGCACGAAACTGAAGTTAAAACTTGTTTACCGCGATTTCAAAACACGTGTTTACTATAATGTTAATAATTAGGAAGCATATATTTTCTTGATTATTTCGTAAATCGTTTTCCAAAAGTTTAAAATTGTTTTCGTGATTGTTTTTTCCTTCGTCGTCCATTTGTTGTCGATTTCTAAAAGAATAATTATCATAAAATGTACCTAAAAATCTAAACACAGCTATTATATCACCGTACAAAGCGGTTGAAGTATTTGATAAGCTAGTAATCCCGATTTTTTTTTTAAACTAGGCACACGAATTTCAAAACACCCGTTAAACGGAAAATAAAACGGCTGACTTTAAAAATTTTTTTGCAGCATTCTTATATAAGGGCGAGTTTGGAAAGCCGATAAATATGGTCCGTTACTAAAATCCCGTATTTGGCGAATCAAATAGCCAATCAAAAAACGGCAGAAACTCATATTGGCCGCGTTTGGTCGATATTGGGCGAGTTTAGGCATATATTGTCGTCAATTGTCGAGTATTAGTGGAACGATTGTCCCGGTATTGCGTCATTTTTGATCAATAAAATGTTTTAGTAGTTTCTATCGTTCGAATGACGTTACGCGACGGAGAGTGTGGTTTCTTGTGGGGTACCTGGAGGAAACAAATTTGGTTTGGTCGTTCAACCCAAAACCAATATCCCATGGCAATATGAAAAGCTAGAATTGTTAAAGACAATCTGAATATAAATATATGTTGTAAATTCCACAACAAACGTACATTGACTTAGCATGTGATTTGCGTGCGGAACAAAATGACCTACAGCGGTCTTGTGCGATATTGTGTGTTTTTTTGTCCAAAACGTTGTATAAACTGTTTTATTAATTGTTCATTTCTGCTAAAGTTCATACTTGTAGTTATGCTTGCCTAAAATTTGCCAAACTTGGGCATACTCTTAAAAGCGCAATGAAAACAAATTATGATATATATATATATATTTGGTTTGGTCGTTCAACCCAAAACCAAAATCCCATGGCAATATGAAAAGCTAGAATTGTTAAAGACAATCTGAATATAAATATATGTTGTAAATTTATATAATAAATTTATATATATATATATATATATATATATATATATATATATATATATATATATATATATATATATATATATATTCAATTTTCTGTTCTGGAGTTTCTGTCGAGAATATAATTTCTATTTTTGTCCTGTACAAGCTCACTGAAGCTTTACTACTGATTGTTTAATGAGAATTATTTGATTAAGGCTGGTAGTTTGATATAACTGCCAAGATAATAACTCATAAAAACTCATGAGTCATTGGAAGGAAATACATTTTGGATCTCATGTTTGACACCATAAAATACTAGTCAATTAGGATTTCGGCTACTAGCCTCTATTTCACGGAGGGAGAATTACTTTAGATAAGGTGTGCGTATTTTTAACTAGTATTGTTGACCAATCAGTGACGAAAGATTAAAAAAACTTGTCAAATCTACATAAACACATTTATAACGAGCTGTATTAAAATTATAGGCAACATAAACATAAGAAGCCAAAAAAAATAGAAAAATGAGACGAAGCACAAAAACATTAATTTTGAAAACGTTGATTAAGTTTTAATACAGTAATCTCGATATTTTTACTATTTTGTTGAGCACTTACTTACTGATTTATAGCTAAAATCTTTAGTTGACAGTTTTGCATGACACTTATCTGTCGGATATTTAGCAATGTGGCCAAACACAAATACTTAAAATGACAAGGCCTTAAACCTAATAACAGATAACTGGTCGAAGAGATGATGTCTTTATGCATGCTTTACAAGACAGGTGAACCATATGTATCCTCAAGTATTGAAGCTATTTACACTATTTCTAGAGAAAACATGTTCATTAAGATTACTAGGGTGCAAATGTAGTACAACAATGAATTTCAGTCCGTGCATAGTATGTGCATATTGTCGACAGCAACTTAATTGTAGATAAAAATAAATACAAAGGATAACTGAATCTTTAACATTGAAAGTTGTATTGACAAGATGTATCTAATTTGAGATAAGCAATAATAGCGAGTATATTAAGATGGGGAATGTACTATCTTGAAGTATAGGGCAATTTATGATTGTGTTTCCTTCTAAAACTTCAAATGGATTACGATCAGTGACGTATTTGCATTGTCGCATGAAGGGGCTATGTTGCCAGGCTTTCGTTTTGATTGATTTGATATGTACAAGCAACGAGCAGGTACTTCAGGCAACGAGTGTGCCGTCCAGACGTGTGCTAAATGTATCTTCTGTTGTTTGAATTTTTTTTCTATCTAGATAATGTATGTGTTAGGCTGTCTTTCTTTCGACAGATGAAATGTCATTCTGTTTTCGCTCGGTCGAATGATGTAAGCTACATTTCAGTCTAGATTTAAAATGGAACGTTTTTTTCGGCCACAATTTAGCTGCTGTACACCAAATGCACGGTCATTGACAATGGTGTTCATGGAATAATTATTATAGGTAACCAGAAATGCAACTTCCTCGATCCTTGAAAAGAAGACCAATATGCATTAGACGGCCGAAGGATTTTGAGATGCGACAGAATACAACTCTTCGCACTTTACCTTACAACAAATCGAGTGGTAGAGCTAGATCTAATACACTTACAGAATATTAAACGGTTGTTATCAATACATTGCAGACTTGTTTTTTTTTTGTTAAAACAAAGCACATACATAAATTTCTAACTGGTTGGGTGTTATACCGGAGATAAGAAATTACGAAGAAAGGTCCTGCAGGAGCTGTGAAATTTAATTTGCTGTTTTCCTTAAAACATTAATGTGAGTCCGATTCGGTTGTCTTAATAAGTCAATAATATCCTGACGGAAAATGAAAAAAGTACTGACGCGATTGAACATCAGAGACGATTTGTGATGTCTGTAAGGAGCATTAAGAATTGCCTGATATTGTTATAAGTAGTTCATAAGATTGAAATGATCAGTGTTTTACTTGAAGATGGTGCCATCGTTGATGAGAGGGAGGAGGTCCTTGGATAAAGATTAGGGACAAGCAAAGTTCTTTATAGTCTTCCAAAATTCTTATGATTTGCCACAGTTTAGTTCGTCATACCAAAAGCTAATTATTTTACAAAAAGATGAGAAAATCCATTTAAATTAATTTCGTGCTTCATGCACGTCTGTTTGTTTACACCGGTGCATTATGTAATAATCGAGATGATTAAGATGAGCCCGCTAATGAACTAGCTAGTCACTTGTCACACACAATAAAATCATGATACTTTTCATGACTCTCTGTGTCTTTACTTATTCATTTCATATCAAAAATGGTAATTGATTGAAGTTTCGAAGCAAGCTTGCGCATCAGATTGTTTGCACGTAGATAAAATAACAATAATTCTTCATTCGATTTGGCCTTTTTCAGCAGGCTTTTTAAATCTGGTTTTCCCAGTATTAAACACCTCAACAAACGAAGGGTGTCTACAAAAAGAACAGGGAATAATATATTTATAGGGAAAGTACTATCCAGATATTATCTTGAATGCTTAATCCATATTGTTTCTCGAAGGACTGCAGACTGAAAACCTTTTCGAACAAAATGTATGGAATATTATCAAATTTTGGGAACTTTCAAAGCGGAAATGTATTATTGGCCTTTCAAAAGCCGACAATATGTGAAAACGTTTGTCTCGGCATTTGATCAAGACTGCCAACAAAAAAGCATGGTTCATCCATGGTATACTGATATATTTTATTCTGATATCCTTGTTAAACTGATCATTGTGTGGGTGCGAATATCAATAACCCTTTTATAAAATTGTCCGGAAAAACACTGACCATGGGTATTCTTATTTTTATAAATCAAGCGGCAATCTGTCAACTAAATGGTTATTTGTATGTCGTTCCTACTTTTGAATTCTGTGTTAATATATTTTAATGTTGTTCATCAATCCACCTGTACCGAAAGTATTCCTGTACGGCTCATTAGCCACATTTGGTAATTAATGAACAGAAGCATATCTGAAAATTATGAAGTAAGAAAATAAACATCGATTATATCTTCTGTCTATCCAGTCATGGACACGGAAAGAAAACATGGATTTTTTAAGTGCACAGTCAAGCAATGATATTTGCGCTGGATATTTGTTTGCATATAAACAAACATATTATTGCGATGGAATTTAGCAGTATTCAAATAAATGCTGGCAATTGGGGAATGTGTTTATCCTTTTTAGATGACGCAGTTTTCTTTTAGAACAATGTAATTGTTTTGTCAATATGTTTTATCATTAGGAAATTTGCTTCTAAGAAACTTTAAATTGACCAAACTCAGTCTAGCACTCATTCCTTTTTGGTGCACAAAACAAAAACTGACCACAGCCGAGTGTGATGATTTTAAGCTAATCGTTCATGGTTTGTAGTATACAAATTTGCGAGTGTTAAAACTAAGATACTGACAGCTGGAACCCTTGAAAACAAATTATGACATTGGCTTGAACATTGTCTTTGAAGACCATTGTTGAAAATAAAATCGTGGCTCCCGTATAACACTCGCAAAAACGTGATGAAAGATGGATTGATTGCATTATCACCTGATGTTACCAATGTCTTCCATAAAGGTTAAATTATCAATCTTATGTTGTATCTGTCCTTGTGGCTGATTGGATAATCCTTCAGTTTTGCAATTGTTTATTGAATGTACCGGCGTCGGTTCACTCCTCACGAAAAAAAAAGATTTTTTTTCTATAAACGATTTTATTTGTCTGGAATTTCGTCATCAAAGAGTAAAATAATTATAAAATACATCTTTCTAGAAACATAATCGGGAAAACAAATTGTTTGTCCCAAAAACATGAGCGGTGGTATTTCTTAAAATGCTTTCAATATGTAGCGACATGAAAATGTAATTATTTTACTGAAAGTTTATTTTTACATAAAGCCACTCTCCTCGCTTCTTTGGACTGGATTTTTATGCGGAATTTACCTTAATTATCACTATCAAAAACGAACTCAATTCTCACACAATTGAAATGTGATTCCGTAATGGAAACGACAATTAAATAAACGACTTGTGTTGTTGTTAATGAAGAAAAATGTTGTAATATTTAACTGATCCGTGATATTGCGATTGAGATTGATTTGAAATGCCAGGAAATGTTGAAAATTCTTTAATTTCGATTGAAGTGATGAATACCAGAAACAAACCATACATGTTATTTCAAGAAAAATGTTAACTGAAATACCGTGAATGAAAAAGTGTGCAGAATTTGAAATTCAGGCTAATGGTCGGGTTTGTTTTTTGTATTCAATTGTGCCAGAAGTTTTGATAAAAATGTTCACCTAAGAATAAATAATCTTCTTCGTCTTTTACGTCCTCCTCCTCTTCTTCTTCTTCTTCTTCTTCTTCTTCTTCTTCTTCTTCTTCTTCTTCTTCTTCTTCTACGGATTTTTACTACTTTGCCTTTGATGATAGTTACCAAGATAACAACGCACGCATATTTATGCGAGCATGAACTTAATTTCGTTAGTGTTTATGTTATTTTAAATCTCCGAGGTGAAATAGGCAATGCCCATGAAGCGCGTTGTTTACTTACTCAATTCGATATGCAAAATATTGTATTAAACAAAAAAGTCCTATTATGTGACACAACAAGCAGTCAACCATTTAACAATAATTATGTTAATAAAACACAACAATAATGTCTTCCTCATAAAGATATATTATTGTTGACATGTTATGTGTTTCACTTTGAATATTTAAAAACAACTGGTGTAGTATAAGACTGTGCACTATACTTCTTACTTCTAAATTGAAGAAAGGTCACTCTTTAAAATTGATTATGGGTTTTGTTTCATTCTTTGATCGGCATGTTAACGCTCAGGAAGTCTTTCATTACAGTAATTAGACATGATATATTGCGTTGCTTGCCATTGTAAATCACAGTAATGTGCTTCCTTGAGTACCTTTGATGTAAAGCCGAGCGTTATGTCAAATTTACTTACCACAAAGAAACCCATTATTCATATTTGACAAGGGCTCTCAAATGAACCGTACATATTGGCAACGCACATGCGAACAGGCAGTATAACGGATTACAGAACGTCGATCACGTTCAAAAAAACACGAAACATAAGTTAAAACTTGTTTACAGCGATTGCGAAACAAGTGTTTACTATAATGTTAATAATTAGGAACCATATATTTTCTTATTTATTTCGTAAACCGTTTGCCAAAAGTTCAAAATAGTTCTGTGATTGTTTTCTCCTTCGTCGTCCATTTTTGTTGTCGATTTTCATATATTATCATAAAATATACCAATAAATCTTAACACAACTATAATATCAAACCGTACAAAGTGGTTGAAGTATTTGATAAGCTACTAATTCCATTTATTTCAAACTAGGCACAGATATTTCAAAACACCCGTTAAACAGAAAATAAAATGCATGGCTTTAAAAAATATTTTACAGCATTTTTATATAAGGGCCAGTTTAGACAGCCAGTGAAAATGGTCCGTTGATCGAATCCCGTATTTGGCAAGTAGCCAATAAAAAACGGCTGAAACTCATATTGGTCGCATGTGGTTGATATAGGGCGAGTTTTAGCATATATTGTCGTCAATTGTCGAGTATCAGTGGTACGATTGCCCCGGTATTGTGTCAAATACGTAAAAGCGGTTTAATAAAATATTTTATTCGTTAGTTTTTCTCTTTTGACGTTCCGCGGCGGAGAGTGTTGTCTTCAGTGGGATACCTTGAGGAAACAAACTTGGTTCGGTTGTTTATTCCAAAACAAATAACCAATGGCAATATGAAAAGCTAGAATTGTGAATATAAATATATATTGTAGATTTGACACCAAACGTACATTGGCTCATAAGCATGTGTTTTGCGTGCAGAGCAAAATGACCTACAGCGGTTCTGTGCGATATTGATTTTTTTGTCCAAAGTGTATACAATGTTAATGTTTCATTTATTGTTCATTTCTGCTAAAGTTTATACTTGTAGTTATTCTTGCCTAAAATTTGCCAAACATGGACACACTCTAAATTGCGCAAGGAAAATAAAGTATGATATAATCTTTTTAATTTTCTGTTCTAGAGCTTCTGTACAAAATATTCTATTTTTGTCCTTTACAAGTCTCGCTACTGGAGCTTCACTACTGATTGTAATAATGAGAATTTAATAACGCTAGTTAACGGTAGTTTGATATTACTGCCAAGATGATAACTCATAACTCATGAGTCCTTGGAAGGAAATACCTAAGTACGTTTTGGATCACATGTTTGACACCATAAAATACTAGTTAAGTAGGATTTCGGCTACTAGCCGCTATTTCACGGAGGGAGAATTGCTTTAAATAATGAGTGCGATGGACAATATTTTAATTAGTATTGTTGAATAAGTGACATAAGTTAAAAAAAACTTGTCAACTCTGCATAAACAACTTTACAACGAACTGTATTAAAATCATGGGCAACATAAAAATACGGAGCCAAAAAATAGAAAAATAAGACGAAGCACAAAACATTTGAAAACGTTGATTAAATTTTCAATGAAAGTTTTCTCGCTATTTTACTGTTTTGTTGAGCATTTATTTATAGCTGGTTTATAGCTAAAATCTTAAGTTGACAGTTTTGCATGACACTTATCTGTCGAATGCTTAGCAATGTTAAATCCGTTTGATTCGTATGTTGTATATTTGGGGTAAATATAGGCTGTAAACCTTATTACATTACTGATATTTTTCATGGCCACATTGATAACCATTATCAGAACAGAGACTTTCAATGCATTTGCTGTCAGATGGCAGGTCATGGAGTATCACATCAACCCTAATCGTCTTGTTTTCCACTTATTGTGAAGACCAAATTATCGTGTTGTTACTTTTGTTTCTTAAGTTAATGCAATAAGACCTGCCTTAAACGTTTCAAACCTTTAGATAGCGAAACATTCTTAAATAACCTTATTGTTTGAAATATTTTGACATAAGTCTACGATACAAACTGGCATGTTTCTCAGTGTTTGTTTCGAATTATTAAAATATTTTTATACAAATATTGATGATAGTAGTTTCATTTCTTATTTCGAATCATCATCATCATCATCATCATCATCATCATCATCATCATCATCATCATCATCATCATCATCAGCAGCAGCAGCAGCAGCAGCATCATCATCATCATCATCATCATCATCATCATCATCATCATCATCATCATCATCATCATCATCATCAGCAGCAGCAGCAGCAGCAGCAGCAGCAGCAGCAGCAGCAACAGCAGCAGCAACAACAGCAACAGCAGGATAATATTTGACGGCAGATATAATAAGAAGTATATTGCCGACGACATCTGTCCGTCCGTTTGTCCGTCTCTAAGTCTCCGTCATCTTGGGTGGCTGAAATATAATTATTATTGTTTTGCTGTGACGTCTGTCCATTGTCAACAATAGTTATATAAATACCTAAATAATGACAGTTGTCGAATGTTTACATGTAAACCCCGTGTAATGGCTCAGGTTCCACGCCAAATACATAGAACACAAAAACAAACTATCACAAACCAGAAACATGGGACAACAAAACAAAACTCCAAAAATAACACACAATATACATAATGTATAAGAAGAACTAGGGGTGTTTATCAAGGACTGTTTGGTACCGCATTGGAACGGTCAGTAAAATGTAAATTCACTGGGGGTTTGAACTAGATGTTGGTCAATGGCCAGTTTCACACAAATGATTGGTAACAAAGTAGTGCATATCGCCTGTTCATTCTGTCGCTAAATGTTCGTACTGGTAATGATAATTTATTAATCTATATCTATATTAAATATTGAATATAAGTGAACTATTATCCTAAACATATTCTCGGATTTACTAATTTTTAGCATAGTTTATAGGATAGATAAGAGGAAGGGAAGTTCACATTCGACCGTGATCATGACTTTGAGCCATTTTTTTCGAAACATGGCACATACATATTGGAATGTGAACAAATGTAGATTTGTGTAAAAACATATCATAAACCCGGATAAATCACAAGTCCTACTAACAATGTCTTGTGGAAATCAAGCTCACATTATTTAGAGTAGATTCGTATTGTTTTCACGTGTGAAATATGAGATATGAGAATGCCTTACAAAGAACACTGTTGTTTCCTTTAACAAATAACTGGCATTTTTATGACCATTCTATCAAACAGGTTGCTCTGTATCATTTCTTGTTTTTGAATATTGATTGGTTTGACTAAAACGCTAAAAGACAAAGACCATTCATTTAAACTTTATCTGGACTAATAATCTCTAACAATTTGAGTCTGAATTTGACATACAAACTTTTTCAGTTGAAGGACCTTTTAAGTGCTTTTACTCAAACACGTATCGTTAAATGTAGTAGAGTTTCTATGTAATCTGCGATTGCTGCCCTGTGATGCACTTTGGTTCTGGATTGGTGTCTGACTTTGCTTGGTGTTCATTTCGACATTTTTAAAGACGACAGTAACGAATATTGGTAAAAAACTCGGGGTAAATCTGGTTACATGTTTTAGTCTAGAATGCTTGGCTTTAATTCTTTGTTAAAGGGACTTGTTCATGTATTGTAAAATGCAATTATTACGGATTTGTTTTAATTACTAAAAATATCTTTGGCGAGTGCGAATGCGGCTACAACTCTTCAACAAATGTTGATAGATTCTCAAATATTGTCTTTCAAGTCCATGTTTAAAAAAAAACGTTACTTACCCGATTCAACAAAAGGTTGTTTCGTGATTGGTTGATTGTTGAAAATAGCGTGTTTATACCAATCTATTCAATAAATGTTAACATATTCGTCAGCTTATATGAGTCCCTGTATCGATTCTTTATAATGTACCGTCATGGGTTTGCTCCACACTACAATCAGGTTCTTTCTATACTTTAATTGTACAATTTCAACATTGAAGATAAAATAATTTAAGTGTTTTTCAGATGCATTACCAGGAGAACTTATTTTTGTGCAAAACCCTGACCGAGTACTTTCAAACTTTGCGCGAAAATAATTATAATAAGTGTTTTCAACTGCATTTGATTCTGATAAGAGGGAGCTACAGTTGACTGGTTTAACTATTGAATAGGATACCTTTGACGTTTGTGTTTGACAGACGCTAAATTTAAACTACAGTTAAAAACACATTTATAATAGAATAGGGTGGTGTACTTTACGATGGTTGTGTTTACATTCAAACGTCACTTGAAATGATCATTAATTTAAGAAAACTAAAAGTTCTTAATTGACTTAGCATTGAAACTTCAATGGAAATGACATTAAATTTATATTTGAAAACAATAAGCGTAAATATAACATTTGGTGTCGTCAAAACAGAGTAAACAGGGAATCTAGTTCATTATTTGAGTTAAAGGTTGTTATAATATAACGTATGTAACAATTAGTGTGAATTAAAATAATGTTTGTCCATAGCTGAACTCCTGCAAATAAGATTACAAAACAATGACTACATTGCATTTTTCATTCATTAACTAGCTTTTTTTTTAAATCCCATTATCACCGGTGATCAACGTGCAATCAATCTTTCAGGGTTTATCTATGTTCCATGGTTGGAATAAGTAAAAAAAATCCTAAACCTATTGTTATACATATTCGTGTTGTTATTTCTTTGTTCCGTTTATGCAAGACCTTTTTAATTTGAGAATAAAGATACATGAAAACTAAATTTCAAGTACCCGTATGTGCTCCAGGATGCACTCTCTATATTTAAGAGTAAGAATTCTACTACAGACTAATACATTGTCAAAGTCTGAGTAATGCACACAATTTGTGATTAGCAACTTGTTATTCTATAAATTCAGTTCAATACTTGCAACCATAAGGAAACAGATTATAAACATCTAATGGATTAAATATTTTCTGCTGTACACTGACAAATATATTACTGGTCATATGATTGTTCTATTTTGTTGCATTCAGACATGTTTCAAAATTGTGTCAATTGTCACTTTAAAAAAATACATTTCAACAGAAAGTTCTCTTTTACTGAAAACGATCGGTTAAAAAATGACAAAGTGAAAACACACATAAAATGAAAAATATTCAATATCGATATTATAGAGTATAATATTGATAAAATAAATGTTTTCAGATGAATTTCCAGTAAAACTATTTTTTGGTCCAAAAAATATGAACGAGTCCCTTAAATTACAAGATATAGCAGTCGATGAAGAGTGTGTAAACCTGATCTCTGTTTAAATGGCAAAACATTCATGTCATAACAGAATTCCTTAAAACATTTTCTCTATAAATCGGACTTACCCCTATTTAATACAATATCCCCTATGATAAGAGAAGACAATCAAGTTACCAGCTCGTTTAACTGACTTACGTATTGTATATTAGGGCTCAAATGATTGTATTCAGTGTAATATTTTGTGCTTCTGTTATCTTTTTAATTCTTTAATATAACTTTGGTATTGTGTGAACATTCTACAGGGAATGATGACGGACCTGTAAGGATACGTTATCGTAAACAAATTCTCGGATTTTAATAAAATTGTACTGACATAATGTAAAGCCTAGTTAACATAATAGATTAGGGTCCAGATTTTTGTAAGATAGCCCAACAAAGTACGTTTTTTGTCTTATTTATGCAACAATTAGCATTTTAATGACCGATGTATCAAATTCGTTTATTTGTATTGTTCTTGTTGTCAGTTGTTGATTGGCCTATTACCCGTTTAAAAACGAAGGCATAATACTAAAACTTTAACTGTTCTGAAATTCCCTGACGCTTTGAGTCAATCTTAGTTTTAGACTCCAAACTCCTCTTGTTGGAATGACCGCTCCAAGGCGGTTAGTCCACTATGTATTGATAGTGGTAATAAATGTGTATTTGTGGATTCTATCTTGCAATGATGTGTGTGTCTAGTTGGGGGTTTGTTTTTTGATAATATCTAATAAGACGTTTTGTGAGAATGCTGTTACATATGTTGGTAGAGTTCGTGGCAAATACACTTGCATGTTTTCAATGTGTTTTTTTTCAAATATTTAGCTTTGCATTGATATTTTTACTGTTATACTTTCTCTCATGCAATAAATCTCTATTAAAATAGTGTCCGTTTAGGGATAAAAGTTGCGTCTTGAAACAACGGTAAAGTTATATTTTGTCTACTAGGCGTGTTGTTCCCGTTCTTTGTATATTATCTAGATAACTGCAAATCTCCATTTGCATGAAGAATAATCGATATCACATTGCCATTTATTGCCGCAATTCCACTTAATGATATTTTTTCACAATTAAGATATGTTTAAATCTGCATTCTCTCTGATATATCGTTTTGACAACTTTTTGTTTTGTTTTTGTCTTTGAATGTGCCAATTTATACGTTAATGTCAGGACAACAGTAATATAAGAATTTATGTTAAAAAATACGGTTTGATGCCGTAAAAACGTAAGTAACGCTTCAATAAATATGAAATGTTACCAGATTACCAAACAATTGTGATCTGTTCTATGGAGAATTATCTAATATAATAGATTAGAATGCATTGATGCCAAAAACATTCGATTCTGAGACAAAAATGTATCAAAACTGTGAGTGTGCAGCTTTAAATACAATGCCACACCAAATGTTTTCACTGCGTCTGCTGTAAGATGCGGCATCACGAAATATCTACAAGGGATTAAGTGCCGGATATACCTAGTTCCACTCAACAGTGCATGTTTCCCACTGTGTTCACAAAAGAAAGACAGTCAGAACCGTATGCTGGCTGTTTTTGCAAGCTCTTGATTACGCCTTTGTTCGGTAAAGATGATACACACGAAATTAGGTAATTGTGAAATCGACACTACCAAATAGAGGACAAGCCGATTGATGTGTATTTTTCATACACGTTCGCCGTACTATTGCTGTGAAGCCACGACATAATGTTACATTTTTGCTTCCGGTAGATATGAGCAAACGGTTACATATCTAAATGCCCGTGAACATACATGAATCAACAATGGACAAAATATATGGTGGTTGATTTCTGCCGTATCCTCTTTTCGCGAAACACGAAACAAAACTGCGTCTGCTTTTCACCTTAGCATTTTTATATTCTCGCGAAGAAAGGCGAAAAACACCGACCAAAAAGAAATTAAACACGACCAAACACCATAATAGTCTAAATATTGATTCTGCTTTTAGATGGCTAGTGTTGACAGAAATGACATCGGAAAGCTGGTATCTTAGCCTTGAATTGAAAACATCATGTGTGACAGCAGTCACCTTAACGGTGATAACAAGATACCGTTGTAAACACAATCGGACTTTTGTTAATGAATTGCGTCGTGTATTTTACGCTGGTTGTGTTTACGCCACAGCGAGAAACGCTCAACCATTATTTGATGGAAATAACAAGCTCTCAGTTTGCTTAACAGTAGAATACATATTTGAAAACAATTAGCGTATTTATAAATCTTGGTATAAGAGGTATAAACTGGTATCGTTAAAATAGAGTAAACACAAAGTTTAGGTCAAAATTTGATTGAAATGATGTGTATCTATCTATTTTTAAAGTACGTTATAATCTGATACCAAAACTAACTGACCGCGATATACCAAACAACGACGACGTATAGGTGGTGTAAATAATATTCGTCGATAGTATCAGTATAAATCAGATTACACTATAAGGACTGCATTGCTTTATTCATCCATTGACTTCCATTTGTGAATCCGCATTGTCATAATTCAATATCTATAGGCTTATCTAATATCCATGGGATGGAAAAGGTCTTAACTCATTATAAATTCAATGAGATAAAATAAGTTACAAATTCCCCAAATACCGAAACACGTCAAAAATCCTCAAATGTCCGAAACTTTTAATACATTTCAACAGACTGTCTTCGTGTTGTTAAAGACGCACAGTATAGGTCGATATAGTTTTATTTTATTTTAATGCATTTTTTATGTTTATCTTATTCGACTTAAATCATAAGAACAAAAACAGATTGATGAACAGATATTATCGATGCATTGGCGTTATGTGAAAAAAGCGTCTTCATTTCGACAAAAATCCTAAACGATTACGGTTCGAGACGGTCCTGGATATTTCAAATCGCTTGTCAAACACAGTCTAAAAAACTAAACTTAACATGCAATTATTCTTTTTCAATAATATAGTTTTAAAAATCAAAATGGAGGAATTAAAAAATGGTTACACAATACTGAATAAATTTCAAATACATTTAATGCAAAAAGGCAACACTTCCGATTGAAAATGCCAATGCTATAGCTTCACGTATTTGACAACTTTATGTTTCCTTAATATTCATTTTAAATCCAAATGATTTAAACAATCAAAAACTTAACCTAAAAATAAAGAGTTCCCCGTTCATTTTTCAAGGAGACCATGTTGCATCAGACCGGAAGACAGCCAAGTTCTGTTCCAGCAAAATAATATTTTATCTCTGAGATATTTATCATTTATTTTCTGTCTGAGTGCAGGTATGGGACTGGATTTAAAGCATATGAATTATGTGCATCGCTTAGACGTAAACAAAATATCAAATCTAAAGTAGCATTGTCAAGTCTAGATATGGAAAGTGCATCCTGGAACACTTACTGTTGTTTAAAGCTATGCAGACTGTTTTCAAGAAAAACACAACAAATAATGTGCATCAAAAACAAACATTATGAAGTTGTGATAAGGCAACTACATATTTGGCAATAGCTGATAACGATCCCTCCTTGTTTCTGAAAGGAAGGCATGTTGTTTTTGTCGGAATTCTTCTTTTCTATTCAAAACACTGAAACTAGTTAAAGGAATTCAAGAAAACACCAACATATGTTATATGTTTTTTATCATTGAATAAAAGCCATCAGCAAAAGATTTAGTTTCTGACTCTTTCTTATAAATAATATTGAACACCAACTGCTCCACAAAATGCTGTGTCATCTGTCGAATATAAGGTGAAGCAGTGCCAAAATAAATTAAGTATTTGCGTCAATGATGCATGATATATGTACTATAATTGTACAGTAAAATATCAATATTCTTGTTTATGTTTTTCAATCTATTATGACTACTTGATTTCTTTACTTTCCCGTATATATTTATTGCTTTAACTATAAACGTGTCTAAAGAGATTGATATCTGGATTGAATAATTTAGACATCAATTCAATTATCTATATGATAACAAATGCTATGCCAAAATGAATAATGACTGTAATTTGATTGTCTGCTTTTGATGTTTATATTCTTCTAGATAAATATAATTAAGTCAGAAGTTAAGCTTCTGCAATCAACATATCCAGCCATTTATCACTGTGCCAATGGTAACATTATAAAAAATATAAACCCTTTATAGGCTGAGATCTGTTTTGATATTTTTCAATATTTAATATCGTTCATTTGATATGAAGAAAATGTGGAAATTGCATTGCATTTACATAACAATTAAAATAAAGAAATTTAAATAAGTCAAGACTGCATGGAACAAAACATATTCAGTAATTAAATTGAAATATATTTTCTTTAATAATGCACGTATATATGTACACTACATTTATAGTATACTTACAATAAACATGCTTTAATTAAACACTACCCGTAGTTTTAAGTATATGGGCAGGTACTCATAAATAAAGTGACACTTTTGAATTGTTGATGTTGGTCTGGATACAACCGGTGGACAAATCAGATTTCAGAATAAACTTTACACCATCTTTCAGTGAAATAAGCACTCTATTTCAACAAGCTCAGTAGTCGAAAGTTTAAACATAAATGCCATCTAATGGCATAGGCAAAATGCCATAGACACACAAAAAGAAACAATCACAAACCAGACACATGGAACAACAGCACAACAAAATCAGCGTAGGTCATGCAATGCCCTTGCTATGCTGTTCACGAAATTCAACGAGCTTATGGTCATTAACAATTTCTACCACATGCCAAAAAAATGTAACTCCGCAATTAAAGCCTCCTCTGTGCAAATATGCGAGAAAAGAACACCTAGGCCTCATCAAAATGTCTAAAGTAGCCTGG
The DNA here is from genome assembly GCF_026914265.1 of Mya arenaria. NCBI lineage: Eukaryota > Metazoa > Mollusca > Bivalvia > Myida > Myidae > Mya > Mya arenaria. Next base: position 39,699,382 of record NC_069122.1, on the reverse strand, counting down.
TGGCCGCAGTAATATTTTAATAGAATTTCCCGAATAATACGGTCGCATTATCCTGAGCCGGTAGATTTTTGGCTGGAGTCTTACATTTACGATTATGTCCCTAGTGTTATCGTATTCCTGTGTTGTTGTTTTGTGTTTTTTTTAAATATGTACAAGCTGTAATGAATCCACGTCTTATCAAAGGACTGATTATGTCAGATTATCAAAAGATCGGACTAAAAATAATGTCCTCACAGTTTCACTGCAGTATTTTTAAAACACAGAGCGTTTATAATACAGGAGACATATCTCAACTATTTATTGCCAAAATGACTCCACAAGGATGTACCTAACAATCCTTGATACCTAGCCTAGTTTTTTATATGATATATATGTACTGTGCTGTTTGTGGAGTTTTGTGCTGTTGTTTCATGTTTCTTGTATGTGATTTGTTTTTTGTTCTATGTTTTCTGTCGTTTACCCTGTGCCATTTAACAGTGTTTCACATAAGTAATGTTAAAGTACTGAATGCTTAGACAACAAAGAACAAACTGAAAAAAGTAAATCGGCCGTCGGCGACAATAAGAACTCCAGTCGTTGGATATTGAACGGTAGAGGTGATGTATATGCCCAACGTGTCCATTGAGGTATATGAATGTTTAGTCTAAAAGGACATCAGTATCGTTTTCAACACCGGAACCGGATACGAGAGTGCTTTATCAAAGCTTGTACCTGTCGTCCCAATCGTCCTGAAAACGTCTGCTCGAATAAATCATCTACAACATAAAATTGCATATTAAATGGTGGTTTACATAATAATGTAATTTATTACATTGATTTCTTGTAAAACAATCTAGCTTAAAGTACGAACGGTTCTTTAAAGTTCAAGGTTTTGCAAATACAGCAATTATAAGATCAGGAAGCACTATCAATTACAACAAATAGGTTTTAAGTCGATGTTGTAATTGAGATAATGACTAAACACATTATTAAATTCCTCCCGGAATTCTACTGATGCACACCGTTTTAGTTTAACATCAGGGATTCGAAATGCATTTAAGAGAAGGTAGTTACTTGTAAAGGAAGTAAACATGTTTTAAATGTCTCTTAACAGAAATTAGGAACTGTATTGTCACAAATAATGCTGTCGTTGATTCACAACCCCAATTGAAACCTTCAACAACTTGAAAATGATTCAATAATGCATCGCTCGCACAGTGGATAAGATGCTGGACTTTGTTTCCTGTCAAGAGTCATGGTTGATATTCAATATTTTATACATTGGTTTTATTCACTGTATGCTTCCGTTATTTATAGCAAGCATTACAATCAGTTAAATACTGTATAGACCCATTTAAGACCAATATGGTTAGAAATATCATTTTTATATTATATGATTCGACGGCAAAAGATAATTGCATTTTTCATGTGAATTTAAAAAAAAAATACGTTTAAGGCGTATTTTGGACGTTTTTCAGCCGGGCAAGATTACGACATTCATTTCCCAGAAGCTGACCAAAGCGAAAAGCAAAATGGCTGTATAGAAAGTTGATCTTCACGAGCACATGACTACTCAAAGCAATCCAGCAGTTAGGCAAGGCACTTTAATTTATCTTTAAATAGTACACATCAGTATAGCCATATTTCTCAGTTAGGCTACTGAATATTTGTTAGCGCTTTTGAATACGTAAACCAGATATGTGACCACGGCCATTCTTTGCTCAGCGTTGAAAAAATGGTCGTTTGTGTAATCTGAACAAGTGTTGTTGTTTTCTATGAGGGTACTTAAGTTCTGATTTAACATTCTTTAAGCATTTAAATGTTAGATCCAATCAACGTTTTAAAACCCGACACTGCTGAACTTCTTCATACCTGTGCTAAATATAAATATATATTGTTTAGAACCATACATTTGAAAAGATGAAGCCCGAAGTGATTGAATCAATTGAGAAAATGAGATTTGTATCGCAACAATAAGACAAGTATTTTATTAATCAGAAATTATTATGAAGTCGAAATCCCAGTGGGAACTCAATGAAGGTCGGACCTTCAACGATTTTGGACAGAATGTTTGAAATATTGTCATATTTAGGGACATATTCTGAGCGGAAATAAACTATAGGAGGTCCAATCACGGACAATATGTCTCATCGGTGATGCTTGGTTTGATTCATCCACGGTTTATTAGACATTTTCATATGGTAAGCACGTTTTGGAATTGTTATTAAGTTCGGATATAAACTAAAATTCATCATTTACGTACTAAGGAAAGTGACCACACTGAAACGATATTATGCGTCTGTGCATAATTTCATATTTTAAAGCTGCACTTTCACACTTTACGTTTTGATATTTATTTTTTACATTTTGTAACAAAAATGCATGGAAACTAATGAAATGATACTGCTGACAAAAAAAAACAACAGATCGCAGGTTTTCAAATTTATGTTAAAAAAATCTTAGAGCGTTAGGAACGCTTGTAGTCCTAAAACAGTTGTTTTCGAACGGAAATATGAATATCTGAGATCCGATCTTTTGTCAGTAGTATCATATCACTTGTCTGTAGATATTTTTGCAATCATTGGCTCATTTCCAAACTAAAATCAAATTGGTTAAAACGGCAAATCTATAAGAGTGCAGCTTTAAATACCAAACAGTTCCATCTGCTTCAAAAGTTCCATTTCATCAAAATTATAAGATTATTTATTGAATTGCAATAACAAAGAACATGCACCTATTCCTATGATTAAGATACAGGAGATAAGTATATCGACATGACGTTTATATGGATTAACATGTATTTTATTGGTGCAACATGTCAAAGAAAAAATAAATATAATTTTGTTTCGCCGCTTCTAAAGGATATTTAATAAATAATAATAAATGATAACTTTGACATACGCACTAAAGGCCTATACAATCGAAATGTGTCCCGTTATGGACTCGACAGCATAGAAACAATGTTTTTATGTTGTTGTTATGATAAAAACTGATGGTATCTGAATTTTCCCCGTAAGTCTGCAAATGTGATCAATTTAAAATGCAAATATTTGATGAATAGTCTTCAATAACGAATGAAAGGATAATTTACGAAGGTTAAGTACTTTCTTAAATTAAAGCGAATACGTATGTGCGTTGTAGTTCATGGCTGTAGGCGGTATTCTGCATAATATTTTTAGACCATAGCTGCAAAACAAAAATTCGTAGGCAAAATGAAGTCCTATAAATTAAATATAATTGGAATGCCGTCACGCAAACCACCAACTAATATCTTTACTTTTTATATTAAACATTTCTTGTATAAAGCATTAACGATGTGGTGCTATGAAATTAAAGGGAAAGTCTTATTGTTTAGTCTGTAGACGAACTTATTTCCAATAAATGTCATTAAAAACCCTTACTTATAGTTCTTTCTTCCCAATTAACAACGTATTGAATAGTGCTATCTGGTCCTAGTTTACTTTTTATTATATGCCTATCAAATTCCTTTCCATATCCAACAATGTCAATTGTATACAAGTACGATTTCATAAGTGTACTCTACCAGGTCATACTGGGCCTTTAAGAAAGTCACCTGAAATTCAAATTTGGTTTTGACTTTTTGCGTGCTATATTTAAAATATAATTTTGATGTGTTGAATGTTTTTAATTGCAATATATGCATTTTTTATCAAACAAGTCATTTGGATATCTATACACTGAAATAAGTCTACATTAGATAAGCATAATGGGCCGTTCAAGGCCTTTGACTTAATAGTTAAGTAACTTTCAGATATGACGTGCCCGTTAACAATATTTCTAGCAAAAGGCAGCGCCATAGTTCATATTAATTATTACCATTTCTAATTCAATCGAACCAATATGTATTTTTTAATCTTAACTTTTATATATTTCATTTGCAAAAGAAATACAACATCGATTAACTTTGATATAATAAGACATACATACGCGAAAAAAAATAATTTAACTGTCATAATTATGATTTAAACCATAATATATCAGTGAAAGGTTATCCTTAACCACTTATCGGATTTTGACAAAAGTTTACTAATATAAAAACTAGTAAACATTATAGATATACTTGGGCTTTTCACTTTCAACCGAAACCGTTACATTTTGCCAAGTTTGCATCAATGTCTGGAAAACAATAATATAAGACTGCTGACAAAAGAACTGATCGCAGATTGTCATATTTGCGTTCAAACTTCAGAAATTGAGGTATTATGGCTTAATACGCTACTAACGTTTTAAGAAATTAAAATGAAGTATTTCCAGTTTACTAATTAAATATTCTTTCGTGAATTATCTAATACGACTTAATAAAAGGTTTGCCAAACGAAGCCAATTCTGACAAAAAAATCAGTGCAGCTTAAAAATAAAATTGTCACATCAAATGTTTTCAATGCGTCTGCTGTCAGATGCGGCATCACGAAAAATCTACAAGGGATTAAGTGCCGGATATAACTAGTTCCGCTAAACATTGCATATTTCCCATTGTGTTTACAAATGGAAGGCAGGCTTTTAAGACTAATGCCGTTCTCTGCAAGTTAACGCCATTGCGTAGTTAATATGTTGCACACGAAAACCGAAAACACGAAATCTAGGCTTCCAAATCAAGGACAATCCAATGGGTGTTTTTTTCATAAGCGTCACGAATGTTCACAAAATCACAAACTTTCACAAAGTACACAACCGATCACAAAGTCACAAACATATTTAAACTTAAAATCACCGTCCGCAGCGAACCCTGGTTATCAGCGGTACCGGACCCCGTAAGGCGGTTTCCTAATTATGTAAAATATTATGGCACATCGAAGCCGCCCTTTTTCAAACGACCCTAGTGGGTAGCGGCACGGTAAAGTGGTTTTAAGAATTGTTGTGATTAGAGCTCCGTCCCCAACTTCCGCAGCGGTTCAAGTCTCCGTATGGCGGTTTGGCGCTGTCCTAAGCCCTCGTTGACACGAGTAGACTAAAGCCGTGTGGAAATATGTCATGCCCCCAGTAACACTGAAAATAAACGACAAAACAACCAGCGCAGATTTGGTCAAACAAATAATGAATCCATTATTATCATCCGACCTTAACCTCCTGGTCCCATTTTCTCGAAACTTTTTAAGTCTCTTAAAACAGGATTAAGCTAAACTCAGTATTTTTGTTTTTCAATTAGTTGCATAATATTTACTTCTTTAAGAGTTGTATACTTCATATAGGAATAATCTGTATGCTAATTACATTCAATAATTTTTCATTAATTAAAATTTAATTTATGTGTGCTTTTTGGCTAATTGAAATTAGCTACTTAAGCCTGTTAAGCTAAAGAAGTTTCGAGAAATCGGGGCCTGGTCTGTAGCTATAACTTTATGATATTGCTTATGATAACCCATAAGAACTAACAGACTCGAGAATCAGACAAGCGTATAGAAATAGTTTATAGTTTTAACTTTCTAGCTTGAGTATTTAACCGCATGGATATAAAACTAACGCTCGGGCATGGGGCGGATGGGTCAATTTTTGGAGGAAGGACATATGTATTACCGTTTGAGTGAATTTTAAAAAGGAAAAGGAATTTACATCATCATTTCTTTCCAAACATTATGCGAAGATCACACATAACATATAGTTGACGTGTGGTTAGTAAATGATGCAGCGATAAAACAGTTCACTGATAGACGTAACCCTAAATATAAACGTGTCTAAAGAGACTGATATCTAGGTGGAATAATGAAGACATAAATTCAATTATCAATATGATAACAAATGCTATGCCAGGAAAATGAAAAATGACTGTAATTTGATTGTCTGCTGTTGATGTATGTATGCTTCCAGATAAATAAAATTACGTCACAAGTTAAGAGTCTGCAATCAACATACCCAGCCATTTATCACTGTGTCCTCGGTAATGCAATTCTATTTCGTTACGTAAAAACAGATTTGCACAAACTGTTGTATAGTTCAGCATCATAAAATCTTCGGTAAGATTGCGAACTTTGCAACATCTCTTGCAATTACCGGCTTTTGTCACACTCCTTTTTAAGTTTTATTATAGTGTTGTGTATATGCATATGTTATTGCAACATTCACTTTTGCATTGATAGGAATCGTCCCAACATTCATCAACACATTTTACATTACTAGGTAAGGACCGCAGACAAAAATATACATAAACAACTACGAAAGACAATTGTTTCTGTATAACAAGTTTCAGATAAAACAAGCTGTGAATTGATAATATTTAGCTACCGCCTTTTTATCGTATACTCCCGTGTTGGATCCTTTTAGCTTGGTAACAAAACTTTGTCATAGTGTATGCATGTAAATACAATGTAAACGTGATACGGACTAATTTAAACGATAGCAAACATTGCATAGAAGTGTCATACTGCCCATGACATATGCAGATAACAATGCGAAACAGGTTAAGTGTACAGGGAAACAGCTTAAAGTATTGCCCACTTTGAATCTGAATGTTCAACACTTGCTTTTATCAAACTCAAATTACAGACGTTAGCATCAAAAAGCATAAAAAACAATATTATATCATCGTTTATACCTCTTTTCGAACTGTTTTGTCTTTTAAGAAGATAATACGATCTGCCCGGAATTTCACACAACAATTACAGATTAGCTGATGATTGTTTACCCGACTTACGCCCCAAGTTAACTAAGAGGGATGAATAAAGTGGTAGGCAAACTGTTGGTTTTCTTCATAGTCTGTATATCAATGAAAGGTATATACACAGTGTCATTTATCAATGGTAAGTGGAACTGTTTAAATGCTTCATTGAACTGATGAAAATACTAGTGTACTTACAGTCGAGATCCTTTAAACTACGTAGAGTAAACCTATGTGGAAAGAAAGATATTTTTTTCTGGAAAGGAATAACGATAAGATAGAGGAAAATTATGTTCAAAATATATATTATCTGGAAAGGAAACACGAACACCACGATGTTTTCTATGTAGTGCGTTAATTTCATAAGCTCTTATATAATTTTGATATCTAAGACACGTCTACATTGCGTCAATACGTGACGAAATCTAATTGAAACCCTCGTTGTTACTGACACACAGCTAAGTATATATAACTAGCCTAACTTCATACTGTCATACCAAACAGGCAGTTGTCATCATCAGTTTCTATTGCTTAACAATATTTAATGAGACCGTTGTAAATCGGTTAAATGCACCCATATTTCGTTTTTAAAAACGTGCATATATTTTGTTGAGAAAATTCAAAGACGTTAATTCTGTCAGATTAATCAAATCACTTGAAGGAGCTGAACAGAGAATGCCCAATGTTCTTAATTTTGAATTTTAAAAGATAACGTTGATATCACTTTTCGGCATGTATTAACATTCGTAATGATTTGAATCTTTTGTATTTTAATCGGTATTCTTTGATTTATTACCGAAAGTATACTAAACGCCTATGGAATGTCGAGCTCATTCTCTTACACAAAGTTCAGGTAAATTGAATACCTAGATGTGTTATACAACATTGTAACTGTTTTTGTTTTCTTTTCAATAAAATGTTCAGAAAGAAATGTTTGGGCAGACAAGATCACCTAAAATAAACGCGAACTATCAAAAGTCTTCTTAAGCAGTTTTTTTACTAATATAATTCAAACTTCAATGACAAGCCCTGTAGTAAAACAATTTATAAATATAAACCCTTTTAGGAGACACAATGTCAGGACCCTACAACACTGAAAGAGAGATACAAACACCACAACAGACAATACACGTACTATGAAAATGGCTGATAAACAAGTTCACACAATTCGAAATAGTGCTGGTCGAAATGCTACATTTTTTTGACATCAACAAATGTTCGAATGCTTGGATCAGCTTGGCTTTCTCAGGAGTTGCCCCTGCTTTTTTTGTTCATATTAAGGCAAAATTATGTACATCGGATGATGATGATGATGATGATGACGATGATGATGATGATGATGATGATGGTGATATGATGACGATGCGGATGATGATGATGATGAATAATTTATTATGGAAACATATAATAAATCGCAATGCATGCAAAATGAAATAATGACGGTTAACACAGCGTGAAACAAAATTATAATCAGGTATTTACGTTTACCAAGTGCCATTTAACCTGGTTAATGTTTAAACGTTTTGCTGCTGAGCTTATATCTGTAGCTTTTTGCATTACTATTGAATTGAATTAGATTGCTTTTAATAATGCACGATATGTGTACACTACGTTTATAGTATACTATCAATAAACATGATTGAATTGAACATTCCCCGTTGTTTGAAGTATTACTTTTCATTTCAGCTCAATTCGCAGGATTTCGTTCGATATTAATGTGTTCATGATCATAATTGTTTGATACAAGTTTGAATTTTGTAGACATAAATCCAATTACCATTATGATATCCGGGTCAGAAAATGAATAATTACGGTAATTTGACTGTCTGCCTTTGATGTATATATTTTCCATATAATATAATTAGCTTGTGATGGTGGAAGTCGGAGTACTGTTATCAGCATAACACAGCCATTTGTTAATGTGTAACCGGCAATGCAATTCACCTTTCGTTACGCATCAATAAAGTTACACATAACATATAATTGTGGATGTTGGTGTCGTTACAGCCGGTAGGCAAAGCAGTTTGCAGAATAAGCATATTTTTGCTTATCAGAGAAAACCTCTTACCATCTTTCATTGCCATAAGCCATTTATTTCAGATTAAATTGGATATATTAAATGTATTACGTGCAACACATTGACACGTAGTATACAATATTTCAACATACACATGCTTATTAATTTTGTTTATCTAATACTTGTTGGAACTGCTTGAGTATTTTTTAACAACTTAAGTTGTTTTGCCCCAGAGGTTTACAGTGACGACGTTGCAAGTTCTCTTGGGACTATTTTCGCTTCAACCAGGGGTTCGCCAAAAACAACTTACATATTATTTTATTTACGGAAATACTTAACAAACGGCTTACCACATTTATTAATTATGAAATGTTATTTTATTGCTATATCGACAGGATAAGACATTTGATTCCAACATATTCAATGAAAGGGGAGTCAAGGTTACTGGATTGGCAATTGGATATTTGCGTAGTGAAACAGCATCATTAATACGACGTATCTTTGTAGTTGTTATTATGACAATTCTGTCACCATGTTAGCACTCATGCAAATACAATTGAGATGTGAGATATCTGAATGTATATATAAATACGTTTAAGAAAAGCTTTGGAAGATCAACATTTCTAAGCAATATTACAAGTATGTGCAATGTAATGTTAGATAATATTTTTCAACTTTGGGCCAACAAATCTCTTATACTTGCATTACAACCTTAAAGGGCGTCAACTAATGGGATAATAATAACACATAAAAGCAATGGTTGTACGAACAAGCAAAGACACTTTTATCATGACTGTAAAGTCCATGTAAGAATTGCATAAAAACGGTATTATATAAGAGTATGTTTGCAATTTAACCCTTTAATAATTGTATTGACTCCTTGAATAATGTTTAGTTCGATAAATACACGCAAAAACGCACACACGCACTCCCACACGAACACACGTACACGGACAAACATTCAATATATGTGTTGCTTTTTCAATGATGTCGCGCTGCAGTAAATATTCTTCTAGTATGAATGTCCTTATAGTTTACAATTGACAATTTACCGCATCTTAAACCTGCTAAATTCCGGTGATCGCTGATAAGCAAAGACATGAGTATACTATTCACTCTTATATCACAGGGTTACATAAGTAGGAGTTATCGGGAAATCATAGTAAGGTTTAAGAAGGAAGTTAATTAAAGCGGTCGTATTTGGAGAGTATCGGATTATGTAATGTATGGTAAAAGAAGACAAGGAGGAAAATCTGAAACCCTCCTGTGAAGGTTATTTAAGATATTTTACATTTTATTTAAAACAATAATTCAACCAATATATGCATTTGTAAAATTCGAGTATCTATCTTAAAAAATAAAAAAGTAAACCTCACAGCCAAATCCAATTTTCTCTGATGTTATTTTTTAAGGTTGTATCTTGACGCTGTTTCAAATATTACATATTCAGCTAGCAACGTACCACTTTTTCTACCTGATACTAATTTTAAAGATTTGGTTTCAATCGGAAATATCAGAGGGGTGTACCGCATCCATATATAGCAGAAATACTATATCGATAGATAGGGTTATTTTCTTCTCGACCCCAAGGGTACCGCATGGTATCCTGTAGTCGGACGATACAATAGAGGAAGCACTGATATACAGGTACGACTTTTGAACATCGTTCATGGCTTGTGAGGGTCTCACACGCACTATGTTGGATTTTTAAATGATCTCAGGGGCTTAAAATTTCGTCACTTAATCGTACGGTATCTGCAAAAATGGACCACAGGCTGTGCAATGACCATGCTATGCTGAACTTCTATGCAAATCATCGCAGTCATTTGTGTAGTAATTGCATTGGATCAAAGCAAATCTCGTGATTTCAACATTGAGTAAGGCAATAAACAAACACAATCACGAAGTATAATATACACACAGCCAGGCACTACAACTTTAAACGATACATTAACTGAGGAAGAAAGAAAATGTGTATATTACATATTTGGCAATACAAAAGTAAGTTGTGGCATTATAGTGGTAATGATTATTTCCGCTGCGAATATCACGCTGTTTACTTTTGAGTATGCAAACCTGACAAAGAATATTTAAAAGCACAAACATCCGAGACGTGGTATTTTTGTTGTTATTATGACTTCTAACGACTTTTTATTTTAAAAAGTTAAAGTAATATGATAGTAAGATAACAAGTATTAACAACATGCTGAAATTTAACCGGAGTGTCTGTTCTTAATACAGATATGAAAACCAAACAATATATTGAACATCTTGTTAATTCAATATCCATTCAATCATTTTAGTTTCAGTGTGACCTGTTAAAAACCTGTCTCACATTGGAGTAACTAAATATCATGAGGTGTTTTATTCGATGTCCAATGCCTTCGATAATTGGCATAAAGATAACCGGTTGAAATAACAATAAACCATGATATGCAGGTTTTTGTTTCGTTTATGTTTTTATTTGCTTGGGCCACACCAAATTAATGTTTAGTTTCTCGGATTTTTGCCAAAAAAAATTGGACGAGCGAGCGAAAAAAAAATTGTCAGTTTTGATAAAAACCGAAGCGAGCGAAGAGCGAAAAATATATTTTTCCTTCTATTCAATATAAATAAGAAAGATTGTTCAAAATAATTGCCCTTAATCCCATTTTATTGCCATCTTGAACTGAACCTCTAATGGACATTGAGAAAATGTCGGAATACATACTATTTATTCATCCGTGTTTAGTACAAAAATTATATGGATAAATCTAATTTCTTATATAATAAAAACGTACTTTAATATGACGATCATTCATAATAATAAATAACCCTGCTTTAAGTAAAAAGACTTATATAAATCTACCTGAATCAGTTTAACATCATATGCAACTGTATTTACACATAACTTAGGATTGATTTTGGATTTGTAAAAAATGATCACTTACACAGGCATCATCAAACATCAGACACCATATAACATAGACTAAATTTTGTTTTTATTATCACAGGAAATGCAATGACATGTGCTTATTAAAACAAAAATAACAAGGGTATTTTTCAGAGAACTGTTTTGGTTATTTAGATGTTTTTATGCACCAGCCAATTGTATATGCCCCCACCCCCAAGTCCGGAATAGCGTGGATTTTGACTTCCGGTCTCTCAAAACCTCTCAAAACCCGGGTTAAATACCCGACCTGCAGGGACACACTGCTGGTAAAATCACTGCCAAATGTCCCCGCAACCCCGAGGCCCATTCCCGACTATTTCAATATGAAGACAAAACCACATTCACTAGGCACTGCGGGGCCACCTGAAAGCTAAAAACACAGCCCATTGCCTCTGCTGTCCCTGGATTACCCCTGGAACAAGGGCGAGGGGTGGACGGGGCAGTGGTTACAATTGACAAGTGCATTACAATCCCGGATTATGCTGCAAATTAGAACAAAATATAAGGTGATAAACTTAGGCTTACTTATGTTGAGGTATATCCAGACCAGTGTTTATATCGCTATTTGTGAAAATATATTTGTTCAAAACTGTTGTTTTGTCAGAATTTGATCAATAATGAGCTTGATACATCAATTTGGACCAAACAATGACTCATGTTTCAGTTAAGTTGACCTGTTATCTTCAGCATCGTCGTAACGAGGTAAAATTTTGGTCCCTTGTATTATGACTTGAATAAAATAGTACGAAATTGATACTTTGGATTTCCATTCAAAACGAGTCACTAATTACGCAATATAATAGCTACCAGTCTCAGATACACATGCTTTGTTGCAAAATGATTGCTTTAAATAATGATTCTTTAGTGCATGACATCAATGATGATAATTTATTAATTGTACTATTTCCAGGAGAGGGGAGCGCTGTATGATAAAAAGCATGTTTGTTTCGTAAGCTCTTGTTTCCTTACGCAATCAAAGACACATCTATCAAATTACGTCAAGAAATGACGGAATCTTTCCCAAACCTTCGCTGTGACTGACATACGGCCAATCAAATATAAACAGCTTAACATCGTACTGTCATGTCCGTACTGCATCTGTCTAACACCGTTCCGATTATCAGAACAGAACAGAAGCTTATTTCGACTTATGCAACAAAGCATCTCGTCAAACAAATATATACAATTAAACAAAATATTCATGCGTGTGATCATCGTTACAAGGTAGCCAATATCAATCACAATTCAAGATAGCTCAAGAAATATGGAGAATGTTCACGCATAACAATATTGATAATAATATATATAAGAAGCTGTTTATCTAGTTATTTAGATACATTATGGAAATGCAGATGATTAGTGGTCACGACAGTGATTGTACGGTTACGACTTAAACAATATCATTAATAAATAGGTTTCTTCTATTATTTGCCTGTACCAAAAAATTACAAAAATTTACAATAGTTGTTTTGTTATTACTACTAACTAGTTGAGTAAATTTAAACATGCTGGGTTTTACATAAAAATACTTTTTAATAAAAACTATACATAGGTCATCGAAACAATTACATTTTATAACAAAATGAAATTCATCTTCAATTTCCTGTGGATGGCATAATAAACATAATCTTTCATTATCACACACAATTAAATTACAACTTTCAAAAGCTGTCATATTCACAACCTTTCTGTTACATTTAAAATGTACGTGTTAAGTCATCGTTATTTAAAGAGACAGATTCTGTCAGATTGTCAAAGATCGGAATAAAATTTAGTCCTCGCAGTTTTATCACAGTATTAAAAAAACACAGACCGATTATACCACAGGAGACATATCTTAACAGTTTTATGCTAAAATGTTTTACAATATGTTTTGTAAATAGTAGTACGTAGACAAAGAAGAAAGATTAAAAAAAGTAAATCGCTTCTCGACCATAGTAAGAACTCGTGTATTTGGGTATTGAACATACACCGATATTTTAACAATTGTTAAATGAGACGGTAAATGTGATTGTGTGCATTTTGCATATGAATTTAAAAATATGACATATTTAACGGAAATGACTATTTTAGACAATTAGAACATTGCTCATTTGGGACCATGGTGTGCTTCCGCGTGGGTAATACGTCAATTGTTTATGCAATTGAAATATAGACTTGATAAATGCTTCATTCGTACATGTTCAGCCGCACAAGATCAATGTTTACGACATGCAGTTAGTCTACGTGGGCACATATTGACTCAAAGCAGTTAGACATGACACTGTTACATTTATGTTAAAGACACATTAGAATAGCCATAGTTTTCAGTTCAGCTACTTAAAGTGACACAATTTTTCATAATCAATACATACACATGTAAAGCAAACATAAGTTTTGACAAATAAACCTTTAATTTCTTACTAAATTATGCATTTATGGAAAATATTAATTATTGATAACAATATTGTAACCGTGTATTTAATAGCTAAAAACGAATTTTTTTTTTAAATGATTGGTGAATGCTAAAAGATTAACTGTGATCAACTATTGTGTCAAAAGGAAGAACTTTCATGTTTTCCGCATCTTTATTTAAAAATAAACTCGGTATCCTTCATAACAACCATTGTTTTCGACATTTTTTTATCCTTTTATGTAAATAAAAAAAATGTATTAATTGTGGTAACTCTTATTTGGGAGAAAGAGTGCATGTTCAATAGTTCTAAAACCGCTTTTGAATACGTCATCCGGTGGATATGTTTAACGATCATCCTGTGGTTAGCTTCGTAACATAATTCGTTTGTTTAATCTTGAACAAGTGTTGCTGCTTCTATGGGGTTACTTGAGTTTTGATTTAACTTTCTGTTATCATTTGAATGTTAGATCAAATCAATGTTTTAAAACCCGACACCGCTGAACTTCGTGAAATATGTGCCGAAAATAAATAACGTTTACCAACTATAAATTTGAAAAGATGAAGCCCCAATGTGGTCCAACCAACTGAGAAAATGAGATTTGTATAGCAGCAACGAGACACGTGTTTTATTAATCAAAAATTATTATGAAGTCGAAATCCCAGTGGGAATTCAATAAATGTCGGATAGTCAACGATTTTGGACAGAATGTTTGAAATATAGTCAAACTTGAGGACATTTTTGACCTGAAATGAAATAAGGTGGTCCAATCACGGACAACTTCTCGCAAATTCATACGTTTGATTCTCGTCTATTAAAACTTTTCTTTCATCCCCGGTTTATTAGGCCTCTTCATATGTTAAGCAAGCTTTGGAAGTGTTTTTTAGTTCGGATACAAACTGTAATACATCATTTACTAAAGGAAACTGACCATACGGAACAAATGTAAATTTTATGAATGTCAGGTTTAGCCAACTTGTTAGTTTGTGCGTATGTGCATATTTCCATATTCTCCTTAAATTCCAAACAGTTCCACCTGCTTGAAAAGATCCATTTCATTAAGACTGCAAACATGATTTATTGAATTGCAATAAAAAGAGCATGCACCTATTGCTTTGATTAAAAGGGACATTAGTTATTTGACAGGAAATAAGTATGTCACATGACGCTTTATTTATTAACTTGTCTTTGAATGATGCTATAGGTCAAAGCAAACATAATCATAATGTTGTTTCGCCGCTACTTTGGATTCGGGATTAGTGAGAAATACAAATGAATGGTCACTTTGACATACGCATTTAAGGCCCTTAAAATGGAAATGTGTCTCCATAATGGACACGATAGCATTTAAACAATAGTTTTATGTTGTTGCTAATGATAAAAATGATGTTTGTTAATTCACTGTGCTACGTGAGGAGTTTTGTGCTGTTCTTCCATGTTTCTTGTTTGTTATTTTATGTTCTATGTCCCAGTGCCATTAAACCGGGTTTATGTTTAAACTTTTTGCTACTGAGATTGTTTCTGTAGCTTTTCGCATAAATATCTGTATATTCCTGTAAGACGGCAATTAAGATGAATTTAAAATGCAACAGTTTTATGAATGTTCTTTAATTGCAATTAAAACAATAACTTTGAAAATAAGTAAATTTATATTTGTAAGAAATTAGTTACGTGAGAAACAATAAAAATGTGAGTGTAAAATACGTAGGAACGTCTGCAAAGTTCAGTTGTGCAGTATTTAAAATTTTGGAATAGTCCTTTTTGCTACACTGTAAAACATTAATTTTCTTGCAATATTACCAATTACTTTTATTGTTAGACAAATTGAATTGTTAAGTTAATACTAAAACCTGGATAACTGCTCTTTTCCTTCCCATACATGCAACTTAATTAACATCTTTATCGAATATATTCCATGCACTGATATGCATTTCAAAATTATAGCAAACAATTATTTGCGTTGTAGTTAATGGTTTAAAGCGATATTCTGCATGCAAAATTATTACATCAAGTTTAAGAACATAGCTGCAACACAAATATTCTTAGGCAAAACGATATTCTGTAATATAATTGGAATGCTGTCACGCAAACCTCCAACAAATTTCTTTATTTTTTATATTAAACACATCTTGTACAAGGCACTTTCGCTGTTGTGCTATGAAATCAAAGAGAACGTCTTATTCTGTAGTATGTAGATGAACTTATTTGCAATAAATGTCATTAAGAAGTCTTGTTTTATTCTGTAGTATGTAGATGAACTTATTTGCAATAAATGTCATTAAGAAGTCTTGTCTTATTCTGTAGTCTGTAGATGAACTTATTTGCAATAAATGTCATTAAGAAGTTTTGTCTTATTCTGTAGTATGTAGACGAACTTATTTGCAATAAATGTCATTAAGAAGTCTTGTCTTATTTTGTAGTCTGTAGACGAACTTATTTGCAATAAATGTCATTAAGAAGTCTTGTCTTATTCTGTAGTCTGTAGACGAACTTATTTGCAATAAATGTCATTAAGAAGTCTTGTCTTATTCTGTAGTCTGTAGACGAACTTATTTGCAATAGATGTCATTAAGAAGTCTTGTCTTATTCTGTAGTCTGTAGACGAACTTATTTGCAATAAATGTCATTAAGAAGTCTTGTCTTATTCTGTAGTATGTAGACGAACTTATTTGCAATAAATGTCATAAAGAAGTCTTGTCTTATTCTGTAGTATGTAGACGAACTTATTTGCAATAAATGTCATTAAGAAGTCTTGTCTTATTCTGTAGTCTGTAGACGAACTTATTTGCAATAAAGGTCATTAAGAAGTCTTGTCTTATTCTGTAGTCTGTAGACGAACTTATTTGCAATAAATGTCATTAAGAAGTCTTGTCTTAATCTGTAGTATGTAGATGAACTTATTTGCAATAAATGTCATTAAGAAGTCTTGTCTTATTCTGTAATATGTAGTTGAACTTATTTGCAATAAATGTCATTAAGAAGTCTTGTCTTAATCTGTAGTATGTAGATGAACTTATTTGCAATAAATGACATTAAGAAGTCTTCTCTTAATCTGTAGTATGTAGATGAACTTATTTGCAATAAATGTCATTAAGAAGTCTTGTCTTATTCTATAGTATGTAGATGAACTTATTTGCAAAAATTGTCATTAAGAAGTCTTGTCTTATTCTGTAATATGTATATGAACTTATTTGCAATAAATGTCATTAAGAAGTCTTGCCTTATTCTGTAGTATGTAGATGAACTTATTTGCAATAAATGTCATTAAGAAGTCTTGTCTATAGTTCTTTCTTTCCAATTAGCAACGTATTTAATGGTGCCGTTTGGTCCTAGTTTCCTTTATATTATATTCAAAGTAACTTAGTCGTATTTATTTGAAATATTCCTGTCTACAGGTCCAATAGAAAAACATCATGTTACAAGCTGTGATCACAATAATTAATATGTAATTTTACACATTGGGATACTTAAATAGCTCTAAATTTAAAGTCCATTAACACGTTGTATTGACAGCGCTCGACCACTCGAACTAAAATACGCATTTCTAATTCGACAGGGACAGGAATATATCATGTAAGATGTGCCTTTATTTAAATATTCTAAATCATTCTTTGGATAATAAGAATTTATTCATTTTGTGTTGTAATAGACTTTTGCCAACTAAGTTTGGTGTAGATCATTTCAAATAAAGCTTTATAAACATTACCAAGTATATCGCCTAATATGACAAACACTTTCCAATCTTCCAGTCTTTATTTCCACACATTCGTGAATAATTGCTTCTGACACAGTGAATTTCACTGCATATGATTATATCATTTTTATTATGCCCAAATGATACTGCCCCTAATGGTATAATCAATTCTTTCAATAGACAAAAGATAGTTCATTTCAATTGTGTTGTTGTGGTTTCAAGATAAAAAACATACACGAACAAGAAATGTGTTGGTTACAGAAATGATTACATTTTGCGACATCATTATGAAATATTATTATATTTGCAGCAGACGTATTAGATTAGAGAAATAGATATTGTCTAGTTTTGCATAACGCAGCAATTGTTTTTCCCTAACTCAGTCTCGCTGCCGAAATCATGTTTTAATAAAAGAAAATAAATAAGAGACTAATTTAGTCTTGGTCCTCGCTACTTTATTATCCAGAGCACAGCTAAATAGTCGTTCAGGAGGCATTATCGCAAACACTACTTGCGTTTATATGGTAGCAAGTGTGGCTTATGGCTGCAAAGTATAGTTATAGTTTATGTTTACTTTAAAACAAACAATTTTAAACGTAAAATTGGGGTGTGCATATGCATACTTGATCAGTTTGTGTTGTATATGTATATACCAGATGTCATTACGAAAATACGCACATGCGCATGCTTAAAAAAGAACGGACACATGTAGAAAGTTAATAATATCGTCCATCTTCAGAAAAAAAACATAGTTGTTTTCTTTAATATTGTGAAATATGTACGATCTTTTTTCAGATAAATCGCTCAAAGGATAATCGAGACATTTTATCATTGGTCAAAAAAAGCATTTTTCGTTCTAAAACTGTGTCAAGAGTTAACGACTAATGTCATTACAATTAACGCTGAAAATAAAAGAACTTTAAATACACATCCTGACACTCGTCAGTGAATTGCTTGGTGTATTTTACCCCGGATGTGTTTACTTCAAGTCGGCGCGTGAAATGGTCAATTATTAATAGACGAAAATGACAAGCTTTAAAATTGCTTAACATTAGAACTACAGAAGAACTGACATGGAATACGTATTTGAAAACAATTAGCGTTATGATATTACTTGGTCTAAGTGGTACAGCCTGATATCAAGAAAACAAAGTAATCAATGGGTTTAGTTCAATATTTATTTTAAAGGTTGTGTTAATATATCTGAAATGTACGAAACGATTTGATATCAAAACTAACAGATGTCGATATATCCTACAACGACGGTGTACATGTGGAAAAAATATATCTAGTATTCGTCGACAGAAAAACTCCTGCATATCAAATTACAAAAGAATGACTACATTGCCTTATTTGTACATTAACTTACAATGGTATAATTCACATTATAAACGGCGATGACATTTTATTCCAAAACAATGACTTCATTGTCTTATTTATACATTGTATAACACTTGTATAATTCACATTATCAACGGTGATAATATATTATTCTAAAATAACGACTATATTGCCTAATTTATACATTGACTAGCATTTGTAAAATTCACATTATCAACGGTGATGACATTTAATTCCATTTTCCTAGGAGGCCTATCTAGAATCCATGGGATGGTTTAAGTCCGAATACGTTGCAAATTCCTCAAGTGCCCAAATGATATTTTTTAAAACATATTCAATACGCTGTCATTAATGTCTATTTGAACGGACAATGAATTGCCCTCGCCTCAGAATTTTAAAACATATTCTAGAAGGTTGTGATCGAACTTCCAATGTATCAATACTGTATTAGCTAGGTAGTTTTCTTTTATTCTTTGGTTTGTAAAAATACCACTTAATTGTTGGTCAAGGAAATCCCCAAACACGCTTATAAAAAGAGCATTTTACGAGCAAATCAATAATAGTTGTGTCACTAATTGCAAGACTACGGGTTTCTGGTCTAAAGCTGTAAATATTAAGGTCCCTTGATTGTTACCTATATCTGGAATGTGAGCATGCTGATCTATTGTATTTTGCATAATTAACAATGACAATATGCCCGATGAGTATATTCCGCATTGGACTTTTGAAAATGAAAGGGGGTCCCAGGTTTTAGTCACCACGACCCCCACCCGCACCCTCCCCAGGCTTCCCCACCCCTCTCCAACCTCCAACAATTACGGCATACAACATTCGAACACAATAAAGTAGTAAATCCGGGCGTATTAAAGAAAACGCTATATACCTCAGAGAATGGAAGGGATTTTCGGTATTTACGGGGATTTTCGGGATTTCGGTAATTCCACCGACCGGACTGAGACCTTTCATTTACAAAGTGAGCTAGATTATTACAAACCATTTAAGTGACATTTTCAGTTTGAAAAATATAATTGATGCAACTATGAAATATAAATTTAGAAAAACATTCTCTAGATTGTGATTATATTATTTCCCGGAAATACAAGATGGGAGGTTTGATATGTTGCACGTTTACACGTTAATGTATGTTGAATCTGAATATAACTTTAGGTCGTCCATTTTACGCTGATTTGCAAACGTCTTCAATACCGTATTTACAGATCACCGAATTTTTGAAATATACTATGTTTATAATGTTTATATTGCACTCAAAATTAATAACTCTATATGATATGTGTTTACATATATTTACAATGTTATGTCATGACGTTAAATCAGCATTTACGCAGTTGCCTTTGAATTTATACATGAAATAGTGTCTGTTTCATATTCAATGTTTAATGATTTTGTTCATGGCTAAAGTATCCGATATATTGCAAATACAAGTTGAAACGTGAAATTAACGTACTAAAATTCAAAAGATTCCTACGAAACTAATCTGTATAGAAATTAAGGTTAAGCATCGACCAAATGATGTTAGTTTTTGCTTTCAATATATACGGTATATGTAATTTAATTATATAGTAAAATGCCAATAATCTGTTTTGAATTGTTTTCTATCCGTAGATTATTCTACAATATCACTTTATTTCTAGAGCTGCATTTGTATTATTAATGCTTAAATGTTTACGTGCCAAAAATGTTTAATATTGGATGGAATAATATGGACATAAACTCGATCATCAATATGATAACAAATGTTTTGCCGAATCAGACAGAGAATAATGACTGTGATTTGATCGTGTGCTTTTGATGTATATATGCCTCAAGATAATATAATAACGCCCTAAGTTAAGATTCTGCAATCAAAATAACACAGCCATTCATCATATCTCAATGGAAACGTAATTTACAATTCGTTACGCAAAATCAAATTATCACTTTATTCAAATAATTGTATTAAACAACTTATATTGCATAGGTAAGGGTACTTTTAAAACATAGATGTTTTGGCGGATAAGGTCGTTTGAACGCTTGATTTCAAAATAATTCTTTACCAGTTGAATACATGTAATATGAAAATGGCTGATAAACAAGTACTCAAAATTTGAAGTGCTGGTCGAAATGCTACCAACTAACATTTGACGAAAACGATCTGATGATGATGATCATCATCATGATCATTTGCAGCGTTTCGTTCGATATTAATGTGGAAATGATCACAAATGTTTGATATTGGTTTGAATTTTACAGACATAAATTCAATTACCATTATTATAATACATGATACGCCGGTACAGAAAATAAATTATAACGGTAATTGGATTGCCTGTCTTTGATGTATATATTTTCTGTATAACATAATTAGCCTGTGACGTTGAAAGCCAAATTCCTATAATCAGCATGACACAACCATTTATCACTGGCTAACCGGTAATGCAATTTAAATTTCGTTACGCATAACTACAGTAAGAAATCTTAAGTAATTGTGGATGTTGATCTGGTAAAATCCGGTTGACACATTTATTTTCAAAACGAACATTTTTTATTCTTCTGAGAAAGAATTCACACCATCCTTCGTTGGAATTAGTCGTCTTTTTTTAAGAATACACTGTATGTATACTATGAAATGCGTGCAACACATTACCATTTGTTCATATAAATATATTAAATAAATGACCTTTGTCTACTAGTTTGAACCGCTTCAATATGTTTTAACAAATTTAAACTGCTTTGCTCGCAGAGTTCCACGGTGGCGACGTTGGGGTGATTTACGCTTCAATACATGGGTTCGCAATAGACAACAACTAAATTAGTATGTGCATTCACAGTAATACATACAAACGGTTTACTATGGAGATGATACAAAAACTTATATGCACTGCTATTTCCACGGGGGCAAGGCATTCAAGATTTTTCAATATAAGGGGTTTTCTAGTTACTGGAATGACAATAAGGTGTTTAAGTAGTAAATTAAGTTGATGTACTTGACTCATCTTTGGTGTTGTTACTCTTACAAATCTGTCAAACTAATACCACTTGTATTGTAATGAGCATTCAGTTTAGATATGAACTATCTGAATTGATAAATGAATCAGAAGGTGAATCCAAGATAGAAAAGCCTTCGAAGCTCAAAATACATAATAAATCAGCTCCATTTGAGCAGACTGCTATTGTTAGCGACTGAACATTGAAGCAATGCATTGTTTTATATAATATGTGGTTTTAAGAAATAATCGATAGGAATGACAATGTCGTTCGAATGATAGTTTATGCACTATCGATTTCAATACATATAATACAAAAATAAAAAAGAAACATAAAACAAAATTACAGAGAATGCAATAAGAAGAAAGATGGCAGAATATCAAAATAACGTTTTATTTCTAGATATCAATATTCAACTTTAGGTCTTACATTTACCTTACCACCAAAAAGGGCGCCTACTTGTATAATAACAACACACAAAAGCAATGGATCAACATTTTAGAAGAAGCGAAGACACTGTTTTCATGACTGCAAAGTTTACGTCAGTATTGCATTGAAAATAAAATACATAAATAAACGTAATAGCGCACGCACACACGAACGAACGCACGCACGCACGCACGCATACACGTGCACTACCAAAAATGCAATAAATTTTGCTTCTTTTTTAATTCCATGACGTCGTGCAACAATAACTATTATTCATGTATAAATGTCTTTATAATTCCCTTTTGATCTTTAACCGCAGTTGAAATATGCTTAATTGCGGTGATCGCAGATCAGAACACTCAGTCAGAAGTATCGTATCCAAAGGAGGTTAATTGAAGTAGTCGCCGATGGAGAGAAACAGATTATGTATTGTATGATTAGTGAAAACAAGAAGCTCGTGTGAAGGTTATTTAACATCTTTTACTTTTTTATTTTATAAATTAATTTAACCAATACATTTATGTGTAAGATTCCAGTATCCTTTTTAAAAATAATTAAGACTGTAAACTTCACAGCTGAATCCTAGTTTACGTCTTAGCTTTACGCTGTTTCTAATTTACATATCCAGCGGGCACCGTACATATTTTTCTACCTTAAGCAGATTTCTATGATTTCGTTTAGTCAGCGATATCAGAGAGATGTGTGGCATCCATATCCAGCACACACACTTTCGACAGAGGGTGTTATTGCCCCTGTTTTGCAAATTGACCTTGAGCAACAATGTACATCGTAAACTGATACTAGTCCAAAGTAACCATTGTGTTCTTATATGCATTGGATCAAAACAAATCTTAGTCAAGATATTTACATTGAGTTAGGCAATTTTCAGACACAGGCACCAAGTGTAATAAACAAACAGCAAGACACAATAATTATCAACGATACATCAACTGTAGGCAAAAGAAAATTTGTATATATCTTATATGGCAATAAGACAATAATTTGCGTAATAGTCGTAAAGTAGATCATTTCCGCTGCACTTTTACGCTGTTGACTATGCGAGCCTTACAATGCATAATTAAAAGCACAAAGACTCGAGACGTGCTATTATTGTCGTTGTTATGGCCTGCTGTGTGGGATATTGGGATTTGTAACGATAAAAGTAAATTATAACAAAAATAATTAAACAAGTATTAAATACTTGCAGAATGTTTACTGGATCATTGTCTGTGTTCTAATACCGATATGTGAATCAAACAATAAAATTGAATATCATAATAATTCAATATCTCGTTTTAATTTGCGTGTGAAGCCTATACTGTTAAAAAGCAGTGTAATTGTTTGATTAACCAAAAGGCATTTTATTATTAAGTTTTTTTATCCGACGGTCAATGCATTTTATAACTGGCATAACGGTAATCGGTTTAAATAATAATAAATCATGATATACGGGTTTGTTTTTACTGTTCGGCTACTGGGCTTGTCCCCGTACTTTTTATTCTATTATAGATATAAACGTCCTTAAGAGAACCAAACGAAAGAAAAAATATTGGTAAGATGTCGTTTACAGTCGAGCCCGTTGGCTCGAAATCGCTTGGCTCGATTTCCTCGTTGTCTCGAAATGGATGTATAGGACCCGCTTGGCTGAAATTACCCGAGGCTCGAATTTTTTTCGCCGGTTCCTTGGAGTTCGAGCCAACGGGGGTCGACTGTAATTATAAATATGCTTGCTCAATAGTACTTGTCTCTTCACAGGTAATGTAATGGATATCAGTGATGAGAAATTATTTATTGTATTGTTTTCAGGAGCGGAAACGCCGTATGACATGTAACGTGTTTGTTTCGTAAGCTCTTATTTTACAATAGACACGTCAATCTTACGTCAAGAAATGACGGAATCTAACCCAAACCTTCACTGAGACTGACATACGGCGAATCAGATATTAAGAGTTTAACACCATACTGCCATATTTATCTTGAATCTGTCATATACCATTACAATTCTCATAAATCATTGAATAACACCTTTCAATAGCTGTCATATACACTAATTTACTACCCATATGTTACGCTCATTAAGTGCATGCTGCATCGTCGTCATTTTAAGGGACCGATTCTGTCAGATTGTCAAAATATCAGAATACAATCCAGATCTCACAGTCTCACTACAGTAGTCTTTAAAAAACAAACAAACACAGAATGTTAATACTTTAGGAGGATTGTCTCAGCAATGTAATGCCAAAAATATCACAAGCTGTTTCGTGAAAAGTAGTACGTTGACAATCAAAGATCAAATAGAGAAAAAGAAAATCGGTTCTCAGCAACACTAAGTACTCTTGTCTTTGGATATTGAAAGGTAAGCTTAATGTATATGCCCAACGTGTTCATTGAGTATATGAATGTTCAGTAGTAAACGACATCAATTTCGTTTTCAACACTGGAAACGGACTGAAGAGTGTTTAATCACAATTTATATCTGTCTTCACAATCTATCTATATTAGACTTCTCGAATAAACTCAAAATTCATCTGTGACATAAAGTTTCAAATTGAATGGTGGTTTTCTGAATCATACTAACCATGAAATTAATTTATTGTAAAACAATCTAAAGTATGAACGGTCCTCAAGAGTTCAGATTACAAATGAAGCAATTTTAATACCTGCATATCACTATCAATTACGATAAAATAGGTCTGAAGTCGATGCTTTAATGGAGATTACGAAAACAGATCAATAATTAATTCCTTCCGGAATTCTTATGTTGCACTCCGTTTCAGTTTTTATAACAGAGATTCGAATTGCATTTAATAAAATGAAGTTGTTATAAAGGAAGTTAAAACGTCATTTGAAAGAGGGAACTGTTTTTTCACAAATTATACAGTCGTGGTTTAAACCTTATGAATTTACAACCCAAACGGTTAACCTCAACTTGAATATGATTCAATATTGCACGCGCAAAGGTTTAGATATCATCGTTTGTGTCCTGTCAATGGTTGTAAGCTCACCTTGTCTGATATCCAATATTCGTCTTATTGGTTTCATTCACTTTATACGTCCGTTATTCATAGCGAACATTACAATCAGTTAAATACTCTTAAGACCCAATTAAGACCAATCTTAAATACTCTCAAGCACAAACATGAATTTCTTTCTGTTGTGTTTGTGATTTAATTATAAGGTATATCTTCAACAGCTTTGTTAAGAAATTAGGGTTGTTGGTGTGTTTGCTTTAAAGGGTGCACTCTCACAGATTTACCATTTTTACAACTTCTTTATGTTTTTGGTTTTGAAAGAGCATTTTTTACGTATATATCTGCAAACCAATGATACTTGATTAATGACACAAATCAGGTCGTACATGTTCATATTTCTGTTCGAAAATTAATGTTTCATGACCTAAACCGTTACTCACGGTTTAAGAAAAAAAGCATAAAACATCAATTTTTAAACATAAATATAGAATTCTGCGATCTAATTTTTGTCTTATTTAACTGGTTTCCTTGGATTTTCAAAAAAAATGGCTAGTTCCAAGACAAAAAATTAAAAAGTTTTCAAAACGTTCAATCTGTGAGAGTGCAGCTTTAAAATACACATTTCGAATTTTGTTGAAGACGGAACAATGTAACAGTAGAAAAGTAGAAAATGATATTTAATGGTTGATTTAAAATCAAGGGGGAAACGTTTGTTATTCTATTGTTTTTTCCCAACCCTGACAAGTATAACTGACGCAAGTCTTTTAATTGGCTAAAAGTATAAATTGCAAACCCAAATTTTGTTTCCGCTAAAAAATTAAAGCGTTATTCACCTTTTCGAAATAATTTGAGTTATATTTATTGACTTAGTGTACAGGCCTTGATTGCGTTTTTGGCTAAACTAAATAAAACATATTTAGTGAAATAGTGAATGACTTGCTCTTCCTGGCAAGCACATTCTCATACTGTCTAAAAGCATCGAAATTAGGATATGGCTTACAATATCATATTTATATTTATATGATTCGACGGGCAAAGATAATTGCATTTTACATGTGAATTAAAAAAAAGGAAATGAGAAATTGAAGGCCGTTGGGACACCACGTGGGTTAAACGTCATATTTGAATCTTAACTTAATAAATGGGGATTCCGGACATTTTCAGCCCTTCAAATTTTCATGTTTACGACATTTATTTACCAGAAGCTGTCTAACGCGAAAATAGAAAAATAAGGTGGCTGTATAGAAAGTTGGTCAACGTGAGCACAAGCCTACTCAAAGCAATTTAACAGTTAGGCAAGGCATTGTGACATTTATGTTTAAATTTAACACATACTCCTCAGTTTAGCCACTGAATAGTTTTTAGCGCTTTAGACGTAAACCAGATTATGTGTTCACGATCATTCTGTGCTCATCTTTCAAGTATTGTTCGTTTGTTTAATCTGGAAAAGTGTTGCTGTTTTCTATGAGGGTACTTAAGTTCTGATTTTTACAATATTTCATCCTTTGAATGTAACATCCAATCAATGTTTGAAAACCTGACACCGCTGAACTTCTTCAAATGTATGCCAAATACAAATACTGTTTAGAACCATTAATTTGAAAAGATGAAGCCCAAAAGAGGTTGAGCCAATTGAGAAAATGAGATTTGTATCGCAGCAACAAGACAAGTGTTTTATTAATCAGAAATTATTATGGAGTCGAAATCACAGTGGGAACTCAATGAACGTCGGAGTGTCAACGGTTTTGGACAGAATTATTGAAATATTGTCATACTTTGGGACATTTTCCGAGCGAAAATAAAATATAGGCGGTCCCATCACGGACAATATGTTTCATCGTTGATTCCTGTGTTTGCACGGTTTATTACATCTTTTCATATGTTAAGCACGGTTTGCATTTGTTATTTAGTTCGGATACAAACTAAAATGGATAATTTTCGAAAGGAACTGACCATACGGAACGAATTTGAACTTTATGAATGTCGGTATGATGTATAATGTTCAGCCAACTTGTTATTATGTCTGTCTTGACAAATTTCTATATTCTCCTTATAGATGCACACACACACACAATTAACGTTTTTACAACTTGTTTTATTTTGTCTTGAAACGAGCCATTTTTTCGCGATATTGCATGGACATCAGTGATATAATACTGCTGACAAAATCACAGATCGCAGGTCTTCATATTTATGTGAACACATTGATATTTTATGCATTTTTCTTAAAGCGCCAGTAAGTAAACGCTTTTAGCAATAAAACATAAGTTTTCGAGCGGAAATTTAATGACAAAGATCTGATTTTTTGTCAGCAGTCTTAAATCAATTGTGCTCAGATCATTTGATAAGAAGTCGCTCTTTCATCGACTTAAAAATCGGTCAAAACGGTAAGTCTGTAAAAGTGCAGATTTGAATACCCAACAGTAGCATGAATATGCATCTATTAATGTGGTTATCAATAATATGCGCACAGCGATTCCGATTATGTAAATAGTCAAATCGTTCTTTAAATAGTTCTGAGGAGAGTTCAGCATTATTTCTTGAATGCAGCGTGAAAACTTTTTATGTTGCCGTTTGAAGCGAGAAACAGCTAGATGGTACAACATAAACTGTCTTGCAATATGACAAATAAGTTTGACTTTAACACAAATGGACAGGTTAAGATAATACTTAAACCTGAATTATTATTCTGTTCCCTGTAATACATGCAACTTAATTAACATCTTTATCATAAATATTCCATAAACTGACAAAAATTCTAAAATTAAAGCAAATACTTATTTGCTCTGTAGTGCATGTTTGTAGGCGTTTTATACATGCGAAACTTAGTTTAACAACATAGCTGGAAGACAAACAATCTTGGGCAAGATGAAGGTCAAGAGTATAATTGGAATGATGTCACGCAAACCTCTGACAAGTTTCTTTACTTTTTATATTAAACACTTCTTGTACAAGGCATTAATGAAGTGTTGCTATGAATTCAAAGAGAAAGTCTTATTATGTAGTCTGTAGACGAAATTATTTGCAATACATGTCATTATAAACTCTTATTTATAGTTCTTTTTGTCCAATTAACTTCGTATTTAATGGTGCTGTCTGGTCCTAGTTTCCTTTATATCATATGCCAAGTAGATTAGTCGTATTTATCTGAAATATACCTGGAAACAATCCCAACAGCAAAACATCTTGTTTACAGACGTGACCAAAATAATGAAGAGGTAATATGGAACATTCGGATACACAAATGCCTCTATGTTAAAAGGCCATAAACACGTTGTATTGCCCGCGATCGACCACACGACCTCTTGAGTAAAATCCGGATTGCTAATTAAACAGGGATAGGTAAATATCAATTAAAATGTGCCGTTATCCAAATATCCTTTAGCATTGTTTGTATAATAAAAATCGGTATCTTTCAAGTTTTTTGCTTTTGCAAAAGGATTTTTTTGTTGCAAATGTCATTCAGTATAACGCCAAAATATAATAAACACATACCAATCTTCCTGTCTTTATTTCCACACACATTTTTGTTATAAATTGCTTCTGACAATGAATTTCACTGCATATTATTATATCATTTTATCATGCCAATATGATACTGCCTCCACTGATATAAACAACACTTTTAATAGACAAGAGATAATTCATTGCAATTATTCTGTTGCGATTTTAAGATAAAAGCCAAGACGAACACGAAGGTAATTGATAACAGGACTGGGTTTATTTTGCGTCATCATTATGAATTTTTATTATATTTGCAGCAGACGTATTAAGAAAAAGATATTGTTTAGTTTTGCTTAACGCAGCATTTATTCGCCTAGCTCAGTATCGCAGCCGAGGTTATAGTTTAATTATTAAATTTCCCTCCACACTGACAGGACTTGATATAGTGGCCTCCACACTGACAGGACTTGATACAGTGGCCTCCATACTGACAGGACTTGATACAGTGGCCTCCATACTGACACGACTAGAGACAGTGGCCTCCACACTCACAGGACTTGATACAGCGGCATCCACCCTAACAGGACTTGTTACAGTGGCCTCCACCCTGACAGGACTTGATACAGTGGCTTCCAAACTCACAGGACTTGATACTGTGGCCTCCACACTGACAGGACTTGTCACAGTGGCCTCCACACTGACAGGACTTAATACAGTGGCCTCCACACTGACAGGACTTGATAAATCGCCTCCACACTCACAGGACTTGATACAACGGCATCCACACTGACAGGAATGGTAACAGTGGTCTCCACACTGACAGGACTTGATACAGTGGTCTCCACACTGACAGGACCAGATACAGTGGCCTCCACACTGACAGGACCAGATACAATGGCCTCCACACTGACAGTACCAGATACAGTGGCCCCCACTATGACATGACTTGAAACAGCGGCTTACACACTGACAAGACCAGATACTGTGTCATCCATACTGATAGGACTTGATACAGTGGCCTCCACACTGACATGACTTGATAAAGTGGCCTCCACACTGACAGGATTTGATACAGTGGCCTCCACACTGACAAGACTTGAAACAGTGGCCTCCACACTGACAGGACTTGATACAGTGGCCTCCACATTGTCAGGACTTGATACAGTGGCCCCCACTATGACAGGACTTGATACAGCGGCCTCCACACTGACAGGACCGGATACTGTGGCATCCACTCTGATAGGACTTGATACAGTGGCCTCCACACTGACAGGACTTGATACAGTGGCCTGGCTGCTAACAGTATTTTATACAGATTCCTGCACACTGAGAGCACTTTGAACAATTGCCTGTACACTGACAATACTTTGTTCAGTTGCATGTAGACTGACATGGCTTTGTTCATTTGCCTGCGTACTGACAGGACTCTGGTCAATTGTCTGTACACTGAAATAACTTTGTTCAATTACCTGCTGACCGACATGAGTTATAACAGTATCTGCACACTGATAAGACTTGATACCGATACAGATGCACGTAGACAAAGCATTATGCATGTGTTTACTTAAAATGCCATCACAGATTTTTTCTTTCATTGATGTGCAGCTTAAAACAGAACATCTTCAAAACCTTTTCTACATATTTTATGTATATTTGAAACTAATAAAATATCATCTCACAACAAAATTGATTTTTGTTTCCAAAATTTTACAATACGTCCAAAGAGTAAAGAAATTCTAAACTACATCTAAACTACATATAAAATAATCAAAGAATAAGAAATTAACTGTCTTGAACACAATTAAGTCAACTTCTTATGAATCATCAACTTAAACGAACTAAAAAAACATCAAAATATTCAAACAAATAGGAAAACAAGACACTTCGAATTAACAAAATTAATCGTTATCCATATTCTACCTCCAACATAAACAACATCGTTTGCTTCAATAAACATTCATAAAATAATTTATATATAAGATGCTATAACAATTCATGCATATATTAGATTGTACAATTCTGTACTGTGGTCTAGTCCAATGGAAATACTTGATTATAAAATTTATAATCAAGTAAAAATTAATATGTATACTATATAATTTTACCTTTAAGCCTAAAAAAGAAAAAGAAATAGAAAAACTATGATGTGACTATTTTGAAGAATGCATATGGTATAGATTATATTTCCTAGTTTCTAAAATTAGACAATAATTCTAATAGAAAGCTGCAAAAGTAAGGGAGACACTAAAGGAACAACCCTTGCTTCAAGAGTTTACTTTATAAAGCTATAAGATGTTCAAAATATGTTCAGCAACATTTGGAAACTTGTTACCTCCCCCCCTCCCCCCCCCCCCCCCCCTCCGAAGCGAGACCAGTTTTGACCAAGACACAATGCCACAAGATATGTTACCCATTCTTCTACAAGGTCAGTAAGGGTGACACTAAAGCCAAAACTCTTGCTTCAAGAGTAGGCTTATATTACTATCAGATTTTAACAAAATGTGTGTCTTACGTAAATGTATAGGAAGCTTGTTGACCTCCCCACACCTCCCCGAAAACAAGACCCAGATATAATGTCATTGGATTTGCTCCCCCTTTTTCTAGAAAAAGGTAATAACTTTATGAGTTTAATAAAATGCGTTTCCTATAAAGGTTCTTAGGAATCTTGTTACCCTCGTGGTTCGGCCTTTTTTACCTCTCGGACACGACTGTATCAATTTCATATGACCTCTATCTGATGATACACACAGAGTATCATGCCTAACGATGCTAGGCAAGACACACTTTTCCTTTATAAGTATGTACGAAATTTGTCATTTGACAATGAAACACACCAAATATCTCTATGCATCAATTGAGCATATGGCTTTTTTTCAAGATGAAGCAATGCCGGGATCTAAACACCTATGGTACAGAATTAATTACAATATATATACATATATACATGTACCCTGATAATGACGTTAAGAAAGACAGCGAACATATATTGACACCAATAACTACATTTGAACAATCTGACCCAGTACCAATTACCAATTCATCAACTGAAGTCAATATGTACTTGGTAATAACATATATTAAGGTTATTAGAAAATAAGTTACGCGATGGGCCACCACTCTGTCATAGTCGTATATCGTGTAATTTCCGCTGCAGTACTGGTGCTGTTTATCTTTGATTAAGCCAGTGTGACAACGAATACTAAAGAGCACAAAACATCAGCAGAGGCATAATCATATTGTATAAGAAAATCCACTTTTAATTGGTTGACGACAATAAAACTAAAATGAAATGAAGTAAACAGACAGTACGTACATACACACGTTATTGAGGACCACTTTGTGTATTTTAATTGTTGAATTACACAATACAGTCAAAATCCAAAATATTTTATTTTTTAATATGATTTATATATAGAACCTCTACATTTTAAAACTCGTTTGATAGCTTTATTTACATTCTAATGAAAACAATAAGCCTTAGGATGGTTCAGTTGATAGCCAGTTACGTTATACTGAAGTAATATGTTATAATAAGACATTGGAGAAAATGCATTCTTTCAATTAAATGTAACACAGTTTACTATTTCATTTATCAAAGAATCGGCAAGAACATGTGGCCGTTTAAAACAATCAGCAAAGAACAACAAGAAATAAATGTAATTATGTTTGTATTTTGTACGATATGAACTTCTTTAAACGGTGACAGTTAAACCCATTATCCTTTCGTACTTCCAATGACGTCAGTACGACAGCGAATGACAGTGCCTTGGAAACAGATTTAAGTTTAGCCCATTGAATTGATATAAAGAATATAGGAGTGAGATATAACACTGTTAGTCCTCAGTCAAGAACGTGTACTGCAAAGATCGGACCAATATAGAGAATAATAGGTTAGTGATGTGGGAGGTGGAAGTTTATCTGCCAATGCGGGCGGAGGAATTCGGGTGACCCATCCAGGACCGTTTAACGTAGTATTTTGCTCACCCGATAAATTCGGCGCATAGCCAGAAAACCCTATTTTATCTACAAACATAGTCTTCTTTTTATCGTGATTCTTTGGGATTTTTTAAAACACGATAAATTAACGTATAATCAACAAGTACCTTAAAAACAATTATAAAAGCTGTTAAATTTTAATCAATACGTTTTAATTCAAAGTTAATGCATTAAATCAATATCAATTCAAACATCAAATAATTTGAAAGTCCATAAACGTGGATCAGTCACCAAACATTATCTAATTATTATATAGCAATGATTCCGCAAGTCACAAACTACGCAAGTAATGATTAAAGATCACATGTTTCGACAACAATCGCCACATGTTCAATGGATTTAATTAATATGGATGTTAAAGAGTGAAGTGTTGGATGTTCTGCAACGGCAAAGCGATAATTAATTTCTTTTTTAGTGAGAGTTTGTTATTCGACACCGGATGGGAATCAACTATCGTTTAATGTTGCACATTTTTCAGCATGTGCAGTTGGGGTCGGTCAACAAGTAGTTAGTATGGCCGATTTTCTTTGCCCGTTTGATTATCTGCAGAATGATGGAAATTTCTGGATGAGAGGTTGATGAGGTCGGGTTGTGCCGGACTAATAAGACTCTGAGGCATTTTTTTCTGTTTTTCCGTTTACATTTCAGAATAGAACAAATGCATGTTATCGCTGTTCTAATCACCAACTGACTGTTGATAAACATCACATGCTCAACTATCCTTATAAACTTGTACAAGGTCCCTTGTTTTTAAAACCGATTTGTTTGCAAGGCACAATACAAATGTCGCAAGATCGGGGGAATATGGTGGATGGATAGCTCGCTTGAACCGTAACACATCGATCTCTAGTTGTGCGTTCCTAGCTGTATAACTTTGGGCGTTGTCCTAGCGCAATACTTCGTTTTTAATCTGAGCAGCCATGTCCTGGCGCTTCTTCCACAACGCATACATGAGATCGCGGCGAACCGTCTGGAAAGAGACAAAATACAATTTGCTTAGTCTGATGAATAAGTTTAAATAAGATTGTTTATATTTATCTTTTAAACGTTTAATCAACTTCAACCATGAACGTTTCTATTATTAAAATAATGTTATATTATTTTATATTTCGTCAAGTGTGACATAGTCAAGTCTGATGTAGGTACGCGTTGTGCTGTAGACCTACTTATATCGGCCATCTCATCAACTTCTAGAACGGTACGTCGTCTGTCACAGTCGATAAGTGTTATGCCGATGATCGATTATAATCGACAATTGATCAGAAAGGCCTACGTCGGCGATAATCGATGGTGAAATTTGAACAATCGATTTAACAAACAAGGGACGTAACCGCTACCGACTAATTTTTCTTTTTCTGGATAATGCCCGTTTATGTTCAAATTTTAAGGTGTTACTATGTTAAGTTATCTGGTCATATTTTTATCAAGTCAGTAAGTCTCTACAGTACCTTATTACAAGTTTTCTTTGTACTTAAACTGCTAAAGGATTGGTTTTCAACTTCTCTTGGTTGTGGTATAAAAGTGATTTTTAAATCATGTTACCGTTGACTCCTTACCATGTAAAACTTAAGCTTTTTCAGTTTTTTGAAAGAAAATGTTTTTGTAAAACATACAGAATAATCAACTGCTTGTTGTACTTGTTACTGACAGATTTTTAAAAGAAATCTTGCTTTGTGTTCATTTTACACATGTATATAATACTAAATGTAAGACAAAAAATAGAGCCTGTGGTCTCATGTTCTCATAGTAAATTTTAAACACAAAAAGAAAGGTGCGTTCTGAAAAAATAATGTAATTTATACAAAGAAGTGTACAAACAATATTGTAAGGGAATACTGGTGCATATTCTGTATCTGTATGCCTCAAATATGATGACCAAAGGTTAAACAAATCGATTAATAATCGATCATTGATCGGTTACAAAAGCCAATAATCGATAGTATTTTTTTCTGTCCGATTCCCAACACTACAGTCGATGACATCCTGCATTGAGTTTACTGTTCTGCAATCCTTGTTCTTCGGCCCCCACGAGGTGTACTCTCGGTATTTCCGGCGCTAGACCTAACATGCCATTTATACACAAAGGCTCTTAAATCATTCATGTAACGTTCGTGGATTTCATCTGGCGTAACGTGTTAATAGGCGTCATTCCTGATTGCACACAGAATTGAATAGATGTTCTGTGCGACACGTCTTTGTCTGACTTCGACATTTTTTGCTTAACACAATTTGTGATGATGTAATATAAAAGAGCGTATCTTTGTCATTGATAACGTCAATTGTTTGAATATCAAAGTGATGACGTCAAAATAACGTCGCCGTCATACGATATGACCTTTTCCCGGAAAATGTTACGTAAACGTCTGCTCATAACACTTTAATCAGAACACATGAATTCTCTTTCGTCTGTTTATATGACTGCGCCGGTAAGGTATTCTTGTGTATTGAAAACAATGTATGAACAATAAACTCAACAATACCGTTTCTTTAGGACAGCCCTCGAATATACAAACAAAAACAAATGCTTGCCTTAACATTAAAACACTCATTATACTTAATTTGATCCATCTGCATTAATAGTGAAAAGCAAAACTGATAAAGGGAAATGTTCGAATTTAAAGATATAAGATAATTATGAGTATGCCTGTTCAACTACACTAGAGTGCTTTTTAAGTGAAGTAATAGGCAACAATGTTGAGCAATTACTTTATACTTTCTGGAAAGGAAACGCGAGCCGCACGCTGTATCACTGCATTTGTTCGTTCTTTTTAGCATTTTCGCTATCAGAGACACGTCAGGGTGTCTGAATCTAGCCCAATCCTTCGCTTGCACTGACATACGGCCAATTAAATATCACCAGCCTAACGCCGGACTGTCATACCCGTCTGACATCTGTAATAGACATTTTCCACTTTTAAACGCTATTGCATAACACGTCATAAAATGTCATATTCACACAGTTTCTGTTCAAATCGTGCATAGCTTTAGTTGATGGATTTTGTTGGAGAAATTGTTTTACATTTTTAAGAGATAGAAATGATTGTTTTCAGTTACTACAGGTCTTTTAACAAAAGCCTAAGCTTTAATATCACTTTAGAAGCGGTTTTGTCAACACCGTTAGAACGGACGTGTGTGAAATACATACTGATGAGAAAGCTTACATATTAAACCTGTACTAATGTGTATATTCTAGTAAACACATGTATAATATATTGAAAACGAGGTGTGAGCTATTCTTAATGTCTTCAATGTGTCCAACGTGTGTGTTTATTTGTTTTGTTTTTAAACTTGTAGTCCTAATGCTATAAGACAAATTGTATCGTTTCGTATTTTTTCTCCTTGCAAAAATAATGACAAATGACAAGGACAACCAACGTGTACGGATTTCTATAGTTTAAAGTTCAATTAGGTATCTGTGCGTTGTCTTGTGACAAGACCTCTGTCCCTCGTCTTAACAATGCTATGATGTTTGCGCCGTTAACAGGGATACATGACCAACAATGCCATGATCATTGTACCGTTAAAAATTACCAATATATTCATAAACATTATATTAACATATCATTTCAAATCACGTGATATGTAAAAATAAAGGGATGGAAAAAATTAATACAAGACATTTAAACCCTTTGCAATATGTGTCGTTATTTTATTGACATGTACTTTTGTGTGATTCTTGGCTTGTGCTATACATGCTAAATACTAAAGGTAAAGTAAAAAATTGTGACTACCAGGTTTTGGCATTATGTAATTGTTCGCTGAAATATTGCAGTAGCTGTGGTTTCTTATTCGGTTCAATGATAGCTTTCTTATTCTAAGAACACTGTCAATTGTATGAAAAATATGTTTTTAAATCTATTTGTACGATCAAAACAAAGATTTTGAAACCCAAATCTGCTAAACTGCCTGAAAACGTGCCGAATAAAATTAATGCTTAAAGAACCATAACATTTGCAAATGTGTTAAAACACTGAACTTCATTGAGAGACATCTGACGCTCAACGAACACACAAGTTATCGACCAACTTTCAGCTGCCGCTCAATGGAATGTGGATTGCCACCTTTTATGGACTGAATGTGTAAAATAGTGTTCAACTTGAAGAATATTTGTCAACATTAGTTGACCGCTTGTGTGAACTATAGCTAAGCCTGACAAAATTTCTTAGCGGGAATGAAATATGGCGGTCTCAATTACTAGCCACATATCAAAGATGTGCTGTTTAATTATCCTCAACAGCAAACGACGTTTCATCAACGGTTTATTTTACCTCATCAAAGTGAAAGAAGGTGATGTAATTATTACTAATTAGAATGTTAACCATCATATATCATTTCAGAAATCCTACGATAAGAAACCCATCGTTTTATGAATGTAGGTATTATTTTGTACGTCTGTACATATTTTCATTTTATCATTAAATACATTAATGTGAAGATTGCCATTTCATCTGTGCCAAAATTCAAATATTTTAAATTTACAAACATATTATACGAAAAACAATGGAAAGAATTATGCCTTGTTCCAGTCAGTTTCTTTTATAGAATATGTGTACGGTGTTTTGCAACGTGAACTATATACGATGTACCATGCTCATTTTGATACACGTATACATAATTGATATATTTCAACAAGAGCAAATTGCACTAGCAAATTGATATTGTGTAACAGAGCGGCGATAACACGAAAAGGTGACAAATGATCACATCAATTGTTTCAGTTTTCTGAACCTTCGTAACGTAAACGAACACAACTTTCGAATTTTACTTCGCTACAAGTGAGACTAGGAGTCCTTCGGACGCGTTTTTTGACAAATATTGCGGCTTGTTTTATAATAAAAATAAAAGAGACGGGGACCATGCCAGCAATATACAGGATACAATAAGACTTATACACAAGTCCACAAAATAAATATAAATACTTATAAGTATGTCATAATTACTTTATATATATGATAACACTTTGTTTCAGTGCTAGATAGTAATTTGTTCACCGAGTGAGCAACAAAGCATTAATACAAGAGTGGCTTTCTCAAAAGTGAAATAAATTATTTTCGTGATCACGAACTAACGTATATTGCAATATAACGGTTAAACGAAACGACTGTTTCGATTATTAAAAGAAAACGATTAAATTGAAATTGTTCTAGGTTCCAATACTTCGGTAACTTCCTGAGTTGTATCTCAGGCGTTCAGTCGGATTTCACCTCATGAATATTCTATGAGTACGATTTGTCTGCAGTGAATTCGACAGGGGTTATTAGTTTATTTTCACTAAATTAGTAGACTGGGTACCGAGGATGGATTTTATTCATAATGACCATGGTTTGAATACTTAGTCGAACCTTACTGCGCCGTATCAATAATCAGTAGTGTGATAGTAAACGACTTTAGCATTTACGTTACTGTCTATTTATCCTTTGTTTGTTTACAAGCGGTTACAAGTATATATATACAATGCAGAGTTAACCCTTTGATATTAAAGTTTATTGATTTTCATTCTACATTTACAAGCTATAGAGATGAAGAAACTACCAAACAAGAAAATATAAACATTAAAAGACATAACCAATAAGGAATATACAATAACAATAATACGAACACTAAAACGTGTTTATTCGAATATCAGTAATGGGACTGTCACATCCAAAAGAAAACAACAATACATCATATTGTGTCTCGGTGTCATAAACGTATCTGGTTAAGTCACGTATTTGCAAGAAGTTCTACGCTGTGATCCAATCCATCACAATATAACGTAATCATTTTTTGTAACAATGAGGTAATTTGAAATACTATGACATAACTTGATAATACACAAACCATTGTCTATATTTTTTTATCATTTTATATCGGCAAACCTTTCTTTTAGTGCAAATTTTAAGTTAAAGGAGTGTAGTGAAATTCCAGTCATTACCGACAACCGTTGCTATAAGTGCAAACAGTTGGTCAATATAATATAGGACATCCGATGATAAGTAAACAATACAGTGAAACGTGTAGTCGAAATACTACTGGTTAAGCAAGCCAAGTATCTAAATACCCTTTTTTGTACATATATATAAATACAATTTTATAAACGTTGAGTTAGCAACTCAAATTATTTACATTAATAATTGTTTTGAGAAACCAGCTTCAAAACAGTCACTAAAGCATCAATTTAAGACAAAACAAAGCCTGTGCTATACATAAATCAAGGAAATTAGAAAATAAGTTGCGTGATATAATCTACATCTGTCACGGTCGTAAATTGTATAATTTCTTCTTCGATTATTATGATGTTTATCCTTCATTATGCAAGCCTGACAACGAATACTTAAGAGACCAAAACAGCATACCAGTCATCATCTTATAGCTCTTGCGATAACTAGCTGTATCAGATATTGCTACTTGATAAATTAAGACAAACTGAAGTAAACAAGTTTTATGTGCTTCCAAATATTTAACCGGCTCCATTTTTTCACGTTAATACAGATAGTTGTACCTAACAATTTATTAACATTATTTTAATTCAATGTTCACAATAGTCTATAATTTTAGTATGACACACGTCAATTTTAGATTTTAGCCATCGGATATTTTTCGCTACCAAATAGGAAACATTATAATGTTTTTGCGATGGCCAAAGTCTTAGATAAATGGTATATAAAAAGTCTATTTAGTTTATACTGAATAATTATATTCAAGTTGACGAACTTTTGGAG
This sequence comes from Mya arenaria, assembly GCF_026914265.1. NCBI lineage: Eukaryota > Metazoa > Mollusca > Bivalvia > Myida > Myidae > Mya > Mya arenaria. Next base: position 39,659,886 of record NC_069122.1, on the reverse strand, counting down.
GAGGGTGGGGGGGACAGTGCAATTTGTCAATCAGAGGGAGCACTGTCGACCAATGTTATAATCTGCACGTTCCTGCAAGACTGCAAACTTGATAACCGTAATCATCCAGCTAAAAGGTCAGGACATCAGCCACTAGAGATTCGAGTAAATTGTTGTAAATACATATTTTTCTTTTAAAAAATCAAATCAGCCAAAGCAACTACAACACATTATATACTGTTTTTAAAATTGTTATCCTTGCGTCTGTTCGATGCGGGCTATGTGATACGATAACAGTGTATATGTAGACAGGTCCATGTGCTTAAAAACTAAACACTTAAAACACACGTGAATTTAAAGCAAAAAGCTAACCTTGAAAGCATAAAAAGTCGACAACTGCATGGAAATTACGAATATGTCTTTTCAATAATAATACAGTTCATTCAGGGAATCACGCTGTACCGCAGCGTTTTTATTTCGTAAGCTCTTATTACTTATGTGCCATCAAAGATATATCTATCTGACTTCAGGCGTTGTCTGATTCTTGCCTAAACCTTTTCTTGGACTGACATACTGCCAATCAAATATGACCAGCCTAACACTGTCCTGTCGTATCCGCCTGGTATCTGTCATGGACAATTTCCATTCTTTATACAATATTTAATGGCACCGTTATAAATATGTCATATTCACACACTTTCCGTTAAGTTACAAACGTGCAACGTCATTCAAGGCGACCTAATATGTAAGATTGCCAAGAGTTGAGATCGCAGATCAATCCAAATAGAAAGAATAACACAAACCGAGTATTTGTTTTATGCAGGCTTCGACGGTATAGGTCCAAAACTCACTGCATTACACATTTACTTTTTTGCCAAAGTATCTCAGATGGCTTCGACCACAATTGTGATGTGATTATGCACGAAAAACGGAAGACGTACTGATCTGAAATTCATCATAAATGTATGTATGTGTGTTATTTTCATATGATAATACACTGACAACAGAGGCTTAATAGAAGGATGTTTAAAGACATTAACATTAACACTGAAATTAATACATATGTACGAAAAAAAAAATCAATAATATAGTTTATAATAATATATATGAAAAAAATAATCAATAACTTTTTTCAGCGATGGCAAACAACTTTGCAAATAGCGATACTAATTCCAAAGATTTAATATGATTTGAACGCTTCACATCATGTATGCAGATTGTTCAAGGTCTACAAATCCCCCTTTTGATATGCGAGTCGCTACAATTTCAAGGTCATGGAAACTTTTCTAAAACACATGCCAAAAAGATGAAACCTTATATTTTGAGTTTAAATGTTATGTTGATGGTATTTAGTGTGGTAGTAAATTAGGATTGCCAAACATTTGCGCAGCCGACAAGTGACGTATTGATTATTGTGTTTATCATTTGCTCATTCTGCTGTCAGACCATTTGCTGGTCTGCTGTCAGACCAAAAAATATTTTGTAGTACGGGTTTCACTACTAAACTTGTCTCCAAAGTTTCTTTTGCAACAATGGGCAAGGAAACAATATGTCCAGATACCTAACATATGACGTAATTACACTGAGGGCTCGAAGCAAGTGCACCCAATATGACATTATATCGAGATATGAACGTGTTTTAGGGCTATTTTAAGTCTTGTGACTCGTATTGTCTCTCGTTGAGTACCTGGCACAAATATCGCAATAACACTGAATTCATCTAAATTTCAACTTTGTTTTACCTTATAGCAGAATAAATTGATTCAGAATTTTATGTTGTGCAATTACTTGTAAAGATAGGTACATTCATTGATTGTGTCGACTGTATCATGTTTTCCAGCAATAACTCAATACATGTAAATTATTGCGCTGTAAATTCTTTAGCAATACTGAAAATACATCAATACAATCGATTAGAAAATACGCTATTCGAATCTGACCAAAATGTCTTAATGTGTAGAACGTGGCTTTCCGGTCCCGTTGTTTACAACCCATGTAATTTTACATCATAATTAAACATACTTTTGTTGGGCATTTCGGAGATGATGATGACAGCACTGGGATTTGATAATCATATCCACAAACCGTAGCCCACACGATAAATAAATCAAATGTACACTTACTAGTATGTAGCCTCCGAATTTAATGGTGTTAATTTAAATAAATGATTCTATTGCTTTCTAGCTACGGCGTTACTGTATTTCATTGCGGAAAAGTTCATCTGGCATTAAACCCTAAAACAATATGTTTTAAGTAGATGCCCACAATACATGTACATTGAACGCACGGGTTGATTGATAGTTATATCAAAACATATAATTAAATAAAATTGTTATTTACACAAGCTCAAATGCTAAGGCAAAACATTCTCATACTACAATATCTGAACCATCTGAAATTCGATGTAATACATTAAAATTGCATTTAATTATCGCTATGCATATTGGATGCACATTTGTTATGAGGAATTATTCGAAACACACGATAATGATATACACGGTCTAAATATACAAGACATTTTTGGAAATTTCGTTTTTGATAACTATGTTGAGAGGTTTTTTTTATTCATTGACTTTCCTGGACTTAAATAACGAAGTGTAGGATATGTTTTTTATAAGCTGTTATATCTTTATGCAATCAATGATTCGTCCAGCTTACGTAAAGAGGTGACAGGATCCAGCCAAACGTACGCTTGGGGTGACATGTCATATCCGTCTTGATCCGTGAATCTCGTGCAAAATTGAATAAGAACGTCATAACTCTGTCATATTCACACATATACTGCTAAAGTGCTGTATAAGTTCAGCAACACTCGTATTTTTATGCAGAAGATGTCTCAGGCGGTTTTGTCAACAACACTTATATAACGTGTATGACATGCGTAACACCTTCTTATCGGAAGTTCTGTTTACATCCTTGTGTTATTTCAACACTATACTCTTCATTGAATGAAGGCTCATAAGCGGTATGTTTTAGCAATATAGTATTATGATTGTTTGGCAAGTATAAAATAATTATATCAGTTAAAAATTATTTAAGAACAAAGATAAAAAAGAAAACAAATGAAACCTATGACCAGAGAGTTTAAAAGTAGGATACTGGATGTTAACATTTAATTCAAACGATTCATCGATCTTGTTGTAAGCTAATTGAATTGTATATCCAGCTTTATTTTGTGTCGCCTGTGACAAAAGGGTTCCCATTGTATCGCGTCTTCATCCGCGTTATCATTCGCGTCTTTATCCGCGTCATGGTCCGATTCGTAAACGTCACTCTTTTGTTTTTTATATGTTTAACTTGTTGTGTATGAGTTTTTATGTATGCAAACTGTTTATGGTATGAAGATGAAATTGTTAATTTTGGAAATATAGGTCATAGGTCAGGGTCGTTTTGACCATTTCTTGAAAATGATTTACGTTGTATATGCCATTTGTTCGCTTGTCACTTGATCCGAAAACAATATTGAATATGAAAAATATATTACCCTTACTGCTTTTATATTTAAAGTCAAGGGCATGGTAAGAATATTGGTACTCAATTATTATTTGCAAGGCCGACAGATTATAGTGTATGTTTATCTTTGGTCTCTTTCGCAGACAGGATTCTACTATATTGTACGTGTTTGACTTCTGGACTTGTTCCTTCGTTACTTTTTGCAGTCAAGGACAAAGGCCAAACATGAATGATATATTTAAAAATCTGAGCTTTTCCAAGGCGTTTGACCTAACATTAATCCCATCGACATTTTAATATAGTTTGTTGACTGGTGACAGTTTGCGTCCCTCCAATATCGCAAATAATATTATGTCAGTTTTGAATCTAAATCTGAACTCTTTTTACAACATTAAATTATTCAAAATAGTAAATTGTGTCTTTTCGAACGCACATTCTCTTATAAGATATGTTAAATTAAACAGTTTTGTCGATATTCATAAAAACTGTTATTCTACAGACAAAAATAAAGTTAATGAAACTTATTGTTTTGAAGCTATTGATCAAATTTGACCTTACCTCTAGAATAAGTTTATTTGTTTGCAATATTGATCAAAAGACACATCACTTAAATACTCCATAATGGGAATTGATTAAGCCCGAAACTAATTGAAAAAAATCAGAAAGTGTAATTTTGTCTCGTAGAACCCAAACAAATGATCATTAAAGGATTGTTCTTGGTCTGTAAATCAGATGTTATCCGGAATTCGAAATCCCAACTGGCACTCAATGGACTGCTGACTGTCAACATCCTTTGCAGAACGTATGAGGTATTGTCAAGCTTTAGTAAATTTATAAGCGGAAATGAACTCAAGGGGTTTCAATTGCAGACAATATGTTAACCTTGTGTTTGAGGCGGTTGATTTGCGTCGACAGCAACGTCATTTCCGTCAATGGTTTATTACACCTCTTCATATTGTAAGCGCGTGTTAGAATTATTATTCAGTTAGGATATACAATTTCATACATCATTTAACGAAAATGACCGAGAAGAAATTGACCATTTCGTGAATGGGGGTTTGATTTATTAGGTTAGCTCCAATTTGTCAACTTACTTGTTATCTGTCGGTCTGTGCATATTTTCATATTCTCCCTCAATACCAAACTTTGTAAATTGACATTCATCCTTAACCGATAGTTCCTGAAAAGGTAGTTAAGAGCAATAAAAGATAACAAACTTATTAAAATTAGTATATATATTTTTAGGAATGTGTTAACCCATTTATTCCTTCGTATATAGCCTTCAATATGTAATTTGTATTCGTACGATACCACTTTACATAACTAATTCTACTATTCTGTTCTATTCTAGAGTGCATTCCATTTTCTTTACATTCGCGTAATACAATTTAAAACTACGTACGTCTAGATAAAATTTTATATTTGAGGGAACTTTTCATATGAAAAGAGCATAAATGTATTTGTGATGTCATTCAAGTAGTTCACCATACATTTTTTTTCACTTCTTTTTCTCCCTCCAACCCCCCCCCCCCCCACCACCTATTATACCGTTGTACAGGTTAGTCACTGTGTAGAAACCCCTTGTCCATACAGCTGTTTGATCCTGGTATAACATGAATTTAAATACGTTTTTGTTTTAAATTTGTTTGTAAGTTGCCTAAACTTTTCTTTTTTCAGGTGAAGTTCATGAAACTCTCCGACTCACTTCATTTCTGTCGACCAACTTCAGAAGCCTACACTGCGGCTTATTGTAGTTTAAGTATTGTTCATTACAAAGAACAGGGAGTTCACGGCAAAAAGACGTTCTGTACGCTGGCTGACATAACTTAGACATCTACGCCTTTACTGGAACATAGTACACCCCCGCTCATCTACTAAATTATATGGAAAGTATCCATATGTGGGTCGACTTGTTTTCATTTCTAATCTGTATTTTGAAACAGAACTTGAATCTATAACGCAAAGGAGGAAGAACATATACTTTGTTTTATTCTACAAGACATTTTACTCCCTTACTACACGTTTTTTGTTCAGAGTTGGTGGTATATCATATAACGCTCTTCGGAAATATTTGTTTCACCTTCGTAATATGTCTGGTAAAATCTAGTTGTTATTGAATTTACTTATGTCATCCACAATTTCTCCATAAATTACTAACTCTAAAGAAACAAATTCGCGCCTTTCCATTTTTGCGTTCCCTCAAGTATGATTATAACAAGAACAAACAATAAGTTGCTTATTTTTACTATAAGTGTGAAGCCAATTGAGTGTCACTTATGAAAGCCTGCGGATACACTGCAGTAATATTTTTGAAAAATATGAAAATATTATCAATAAGACTAATTACCAAAGTGGAGAAACTGAGGACACCAACCATTTCTTCTTCACCTGTCCCCAATATCATGATCAAAGACATTACCTATTCTACTAACAGTCTGATATGAGGTCTTTGTCAATTTAACCTCTACACTTTGGATCAGAAAAAGTCACGAATTTGACCAACTCAACAGTATTAATCCAGGTTCAGCACAACATCCGCAAAACAATTATGCCAGCATGATGGTATTATTCATAAACATGTCTTGGATTATAAACACAATGTTAAAGCAAACGACTTAATAATTCCCCGTAGTTTTTATTCGTGTTTAGTGAACTTAATGATCTCTTTGACAAACGTTTTTTGTTCTCACATGATTTCAATTTGGCTGCGTAATAGAAAAGAGGTTTTAACAAACGTGTTGTGTTGTGCTAATGATACAAAATGATGTAATCTTGATATGCACCGTGAAATTGCAATAAAGATGGATTTTAAATGTTGGAAATTGTTGAAAACTCTTTATTTACGATTAAAGAGATGAATGTGTAAAATTAAGTATAATGGGTTTGAAAGCCCATAAAATGTCTGTGTGTAAAATGCAAAAGAATGTCGTCAAGATTAAAACGTAATGAGACGGACGCGGTATTACCCTGAATAATTTATAACTAGTTTGTTCAGCGGTTTAGAATAACATCAAAGTGTTATGAAATGTTAAGATTTTGCTATTATCAATAACCTAGAATGTCTCAAAAATGAATATGAGTAGTTTATATAATAATACTAATAAAAAAGTATTGTATGTATGCTTTTTGACTCTTGTAAACGAGAAGCTTAAATCACATCTTTCTTCATATGAACTTATTTTATGCGTCATGAACTGACTTTTAGGGTGAGAGTTGTGAAGTGTAATAGGTGTATGGCTATGATACAAGAGGTTGCTTTTGTTTCCCACCAGAGATACTTTCTTATCGCTTCTTAAAGTGACACTCTTATTCAAAATCAATACATACACATGTATAACAAACCTCAATTTTGACTTATAAACCTTTAACTTATTACTAAATAATGCATTTACGGAAAATATTAATTACTGATAACAAGATTGTAACCGTGTATTTAATAGCAGAAAGCGCAAAAATATTTAATGATTGGTGAATGCTAAAAGATTTACTGTGGTCTACTATAGTATCATAATTTAAAAAAAACCAGTTTTATATTCATTTCTTTCAAATTAAACGCGGTATCCTTCATAAGAACCATTGTTAACGACATTTAGTTATCCCTTTTGGAAAATTTTAAACAATATTATCAATTGTGGTAAATTTTATATGGGAGTAAGAGTGCATCTTTAAGAAAGGACAGAGTACTGGTTTCTACTAAGGAAAAGAACTCGACAGTTATCTTCTAATCAGCTTCCGTCACAATCGAGCTAAAATTAATTTGTTTAAACTATGAACTGAGATTACATATAGGATAAGGATGCATGTTTTTTTTGCATTTTTTTTTCATTCATGTAGGCGATATTCCGCTTGCATATACGTATTGTCTTAACAAAATTCGAACTGTATCCATAACTTACTTTCACGAAATGAAAGACTCAACTGAAAATAGAATGGTGTCACGACAACCTCTAATACCTGTAATAACCTTTTATTTGAACCGCTTTCTTTACAAGGCATTAGCCATCAGAGATAATGTCTTGCGTGTATAATCTTCAGACGAACTGATTTGCAATAAACGCCATTTTGAACAGTTTGGTTTATAGTTCTTTCTTTCCAGTTTGCAACTTGCATTATGTCTCTGTCTGGTCTCTGTAGATATTTGTATTTTATGACACAAAGCACTGTTTCATTTATTCGAAACTGATGTGGTTTTAAGTACAAGATGTACAAAAGTTGGTAAAATAGTTGAAAACTGTAGAGCGAGCAAAGCATTCGAGCCCTTCTAAGTTTATATACTTCTGTAAAAATTCTAATTGTCTTAAAATATGACGTGCTTTCCACAGGCTGTGATCCCAGATAACATGTCTTTTAGGTGTCAGATATACAAATGCCTGTGAGTTTATTAAGGTTTCGGCGATAATGTTAAATTTGTTGTTTGGTGACCCTTGTAATTTTGTCATTTTTTGCAAAGTATTGTTTACATACTACCTACATCAAATATATATAATGACCAAACATACATTACATATAAAGTAAACACATTATGGCATCTCTTGCAATGTTGTTGTTTTTTACACTTTCAACCAGTCAAGCCCTTTAAAACGATATTAAAACTATACGGTTTTCACCGGACACCAAAGTTCACATACGTGAAAGTAATGTACCAAAAGTTCTATATCGGCAATCCATCGATTTCATCGGCTTGAAATATAGGTATTAGTCTGAATATAAACTAGACAATAGTAGAAAGTTGGCTACTGGGATTGTGTTTTTTTTCCTCTATTGTGCCGATCCTCATTTCATTAAATGAAAACTACTTTACAAACACACTAGACAGACATTTAACAATGACCCTGTTTAAAAGCAAAATATCAAAGCCCAGCAAATACGTTACATTTAATCACAATAGATAACAGTTCCTCGAATCATCCGCCTGCTTGATTAAGTATTTTTATATAATGGATATAATTCGTGCTGCTTCAGATTATTGCGTTCTAAATATTCGGAAGCTCATTTGACATATAGCTGCGCAAATGTCACTGAAATATAATGGAATATGATACCTTACTAGGCTGACAATATAATTGCCAATCTTGCCTTTAGTTTAACACGCTAGAATTGATGTTTTTATTATGTTACGTAATACATTAACGCTACACATACCACAAGTAAGTTCCTTTCTAAGCAAGCCTAACCCTTACACAGCGCAAGGAGGCTGTCCCGTCCAATAAATAAATGTTAAAACATTTTTTTTGCGCATATGAATTTATCATTTGTATCATATCCAACAAACTTAGTAACTCAATTGAAGTAACATATACCTGTCACACAAAATATCGTGGTCTGCTAGACGCAAAAAAGATTGAAAAGTTCTTCCTTGCAGTCAACTAGTTAGATTTTATGACATAATCATGCAATGATAGCGACTTACATACTGGGTAATAGTTATCTTGTATGTTTGCTTTACTCAAACATTCAAATATGTGCCAGTACGCATCCCGCTGCAAAATAAATGGCTTAATAAAGAAAACTAAATACGGCAAAGAAAATGCAGCAGGCGTGCTCTTTTGTAAAGTGTCCTCGCCATACCTCGAATCGTTCCAATTAGAACTGGGGTGTGATAAAAATAACCTTAATGCATACACAAAGTAGAATGACAGATAGTGGGACAGCCGCATTAATTAACAATACACCAAAATAAACTCGAAGTCTAAACGGTTTTAATCTAGACACGTATTTGTTCGAAAGTCTACATGGTATGCCCATACATTACACTATGACGTAATATGCCCATTCAACACTGATGTTAGGCGAAATATTATGTCATAATATGACAATATACAGACGAGTATCTATACTTCTTGACATTTCAGTCAACAACTACAATATTTATATGACAAACTACAGACACAACCTCAGTAGCCTCAATAACAATGGCATTAGTGCAAACAATATATTATATCAATTGATATTTTAGACAATTACAACTAGCGTTGCTTTATGAGCAAAGTATTGGCTATATGAATACTAAGTATATGTTTTCTCCTACCCAAGAAAAGATGATCCAAATATTTGGCCATGCTGGAAAACTTTATCTTGCTTTTGGAACACCTCGCACATTTTCTATCGAAGACATACTCGGATTTATATGAATGATTATAATGTCAGAATTCTTTACATTTAACTGCGCTGCATGTAGATCGCGAAATAATGTCAATTTAGAGATAAAATTTTATGACTTTACGCGTGGGAATTTTAAATATTTATCTACTTCTTCTGACGTACCGGCATACCTTCGAGGTTGTTTTCGTTTACAAATGGCCGAGGTGCTCCTAATGCCTTATATTGCCCATGGTTAAAGACAATGAAGTACAAGTATGGAACTTTCGATTAATTGTCATCATTCAATAACCTCCCTTGTTTAAGACCGTCGTCTATAGCACTATGGAAATATGATCTTGTGGCAATATTTGAAATCCAAATACTTGATTTATCGCTTCAAATTTCCAGGAATGCTACACTGTCCTCAGAAGTAATTCAATAACGATTTGAGTATTTTCGTATTCGCTTGCGCATATCTATGCCATCCTCAAATTATCATATATCTGAACGTGAATTATTTTAACTACGCACAAAAGAGTTCCAGCGAAAAGTTGTTTTTTTACTTTATTTTGTTTAATTGAGGTGGGCGAAAAAAGGGTCTACCATGGCCGCTTATGTAAGATATGTTCATCCGACTTCTCGAAAAGGGTTTTCTGCCGAAACTCGGAAACCTTTTTTTGCCCAAAACACCTTACGCTCGGGATGTTGGGATGCACTTATAATCCAATGTTTAATCATTGACAAAGTGAAATGTGAATATTTACATTATGATCAAGCCAAGTTTACAAATACGTGTAAGGTACATAATTTAAATCCCCTATGAACTCTTGCGTCTCTAAACACCTTTCCAATTTGTTACCTCAAGCATTCACTAATGAATATATTTGGAAGCATATATGTTTACGTGATGTGTACGTGTTTGTGTCTCTCGTTTAATGTATATAACGATGTAAATTGTTTCTTTTAACTGAATAATCGTTGCATGTTTACATACTTGGTATGCCTCTTTAGTTTGCATTGAATTCTATAATCATAACCATTGGTTATAAACGGATATCAGCTGAAGTTATGTTACAAACGTTGATTAAGGCAACTCCCAGATATAGGCACCTATAAATATACACCAGCAACCAACTTCAATAACAAAAAAAAACCACTTCATCAATTCAATATTTATGCGAAAAACTACAGAAACAAGCTCAGTAGCAAAAAGTTTAAACATAAACCCGGTTTAATGGCACTGGGTAAACGCTAAAGACATAGACAATAAAAACCAAAAATTACGAACAAGAACAGCACAAAACTCCACAAACAGAACAGTGCATATATACTATATAGAAAAAACTAGGTATGTTTATCAAGCCTACAGAAGTTTGAACGTTTTTTCGAACTCTTACATAGTGGTTTTTGTATAATTGTATAATTTCCGCTGCGATGTTTCTGTTGTTTATCTTTGAATATATGTACCTGACAACGAATAAGTAAGAGCACAACACACCAGACGAGACATGATATCATTGGTGTTATTATAACTTGCTGTGTATGATATTGAAATTTGATTTGATAACGATTATAGAATATAGATTTATGTTAACTTAAGTTTAATAGCATAAGATTACAAATCAATATCTAGACTATCGTTTTAATTGAAGTGTGAAAAAGGTTATGCTTAAAAGTATCCCCACCAACAAACTTGTAAGCATTAGGGCCTTTGTATCCGATGGTCCATGCCTTCCAAAACTTGAATGACTTCTTCTGAAGTGTACATCATAACTGGTATCTGGAAAAGCTTGACAGATGCATGAATATATTTTGAATGTGTTGTTTCAAGTATTCATTTTTTATTTATGTTATGGACAAAAAAGCTGATAAAGTTTATATTTTTTTCTGAAAAATGAAACACAAACCTTACACTTAATCATATGCAATCTCTTTATTTCGTAAGCTCTTATTTCATTTTGCCACCAACGAAACATCAATAAAACATCTGAAGGTGAAGGAAGCTATCCAACAACTTCGCTGGAACTGACAAAAGGCCATTCAAATATTATTAGCCTCACGCTATACTGTCATATCCGTCAGGCATCAATCATTGACAGTTTTCATTTTCATACACTATTGAACAACACTCATATAAACATGCCATATTTGCACCCGTTTTTATAAATGCAAACGCACGTATTTAATTGACGTAATAAATAAAGACTGATATTGTCAGATTGTCAAAAGATGAGAAAGAAAATAACTTGTTCATTGTGTGTTACTACAGTATGTTAGTAAACATGTGTTTAATATAAAACCTTTAAAATATATCTCAATATAATAAAGCTTAAAGTATTTGAAACAGTTTGCCAACAAGATTAATATGAGTGTGTGTAAAATACCATATAAGAAAAGCAGCTTTCAGATTACAACATTTGTTTTTTCTTATATATTCATAGTATAATAAAATGCTTACCAGCTCATTAACAATACTTTTAAAGTATTAAAAATAAAAATAAAAGTAAACGAAAAATTTATTACGAAAGTTACAAAAAATGTAAAGTTTTAAATGAAAAGACACACAAAGAAAAAAATAGAAATAAAAGAAAATCGTTTCTTGGCGACAAAAAGAACCCATGCACTAGGAAATTGTATTTTAACACTTATCTTGGCGAAACTAGACTTAGGGTGGTATTCAATATTCAACTTAGGTCAATCTAATGGTCGTACACCACTGACTTCATTCCATTTATTGGTTAATATTGAATACCATCCCACGTGTATTTGTCAACGTGTTTATTTATTTGTGTGCGGGTTTATCTTTGTTCTTTAGGCTATCAGACTAGACTATACCTTGCGTTAGGTTATGTGTATATTATTGGACTTACCCTGTTTTTATTCAAGCAATTTTGAGAATGCCATGACACCAGGAAAAGCCCAAGCCGGTTAGTCTTAAATTTGCTTATATCGTTAACTAAATATTAACCAAATGTTTATGGAGTGTGTTATGTTTGTTGTTTTGTGATAAGTCATTTATTGGTTACAGCGTTCACACAGGAATATTTTAATCTATAGGACTCCAATTTGTCTGTTTTCGTTCTAAAACATGAGATGCATTTTTATCAACATTATTATCATAACAAACTTATTTTTGAACTACATGATTCCATTCTATAATTAAAAAAAAATGTATATTGACTAAAAAGGCATTTGAAGACTATATGCCTCTTGTTGTATATGAGTAAGTTGTCTTCCAATGACAAAGTCTATCCGCGTTCAAGCCCGTCATCTTAACGTTCTCGCGACAAAGCAGAGAGGACAATAGTAAAGTTTTCAACGAAATAGACGCCAGAGAGTTTCCCCACAGCTTGAAGCTGTCTACAAAATCGCACTGTATTAGACTAATTGTATTTAATTTATCTGAATCAGACACTTCCCAAATTGGTTGGCGGATTTTTGAATCATTTAAACATTACATTCTATTCATTGTAAACACAGGCGTAATTAAAATAACATCCTCTATGTCTCAGGGGTTTAAACAATGCAGTAATAGATGCAACGTCGATAACAAATACTAGGTTTGAAGTCGACGTTTCAATAAAGATTGCGAACACAACGCAATAATTTATTTCTACTGGAATTCTTCTGTTGCAGACTGTTTTAGTTTAAGGGATTCGAGTTACATTTAAGATAAGGTAGTCAACACGTTTTAAAGGTCTTTAAATTGATATTTGAGAACGGTATTTTTACAAAATAAAATTGTCGCAGTTTAATCATAAATAATTCACTATTCCAATGGAAAACTTAAATATGTTTTATTAATGGATCTCTTCCGCGATGTATATGATGCTGGACTTCTAGCGTGATGTGTTTGTTCTTGTCGTCGGCCGTGAGTCTAGGTTCGTATTCAATATGCGTCTTTAGTCACACTTATGGTCATATATCAAGGACTTCATTCACTTTACTTGCCAGTTATTCATTCCTTTATTCACATTTTACGAGCAGTTACGTCCTTCTATATCCAATTAAGTCCAACATTGAATATTTCCCCATCTCAAACAGTTATTTTTTGGATTTTTTATTTCTGTTGACGTGTTGCTTGTTAAGATACTATATTTGTATCCAAACTTCTTGTTTAAATTGATGATGATGATAATAATAAGAAAATATGTTCTTTCCAAAATGCAAACAAAAATCAAGATAATGAAGGAACAATCTAGCAGTAGCCACTTGCAAAAATTTTGTTTTCGTTTTGTTACGATTCTTTTGTGATTGTTTTCCAAAATGTCTCAAGTTGTGCTTGAATTAAATGCATTTAAGTGAAACTTATGTCCAACTTATGTCCAACTTATGTCCAAGTCATATCATTGATACACTGTTTTAATTGTTGTAAAGTCAAATTATTTCATCGAATGAGAAAGTAGCTCGATATCCTACATGCGTAAATTATTTAGGTAGGATTAATTAACTTGTAAACAATGTAAAGGTCATTATTAACAACAACATCATTCTTAACTTATTCGACGACAAATTGTAATTATATTTTGCATTTCGAAAAGAATGATTAATCTAACGGAAATGATAAGTAAAACACCATTGAAACCTTGCTTATAAGAGGCCATTTTATACAAACCACGTGGTTAACTAGTCATATGTAAACGAAAACTTGATGCGTATTTCCGGCATATGTCAGCCGGACAAGATCAATAAATACGAAAATCTTCTCGAAGAAAATGTCCAATAACAAAATGAAGTGTAGTTTTACTGCATGGATATTTGTGGTTGTTAGAACGGGCTCACTTAAAACAAAATGGTAGTTATGCGTGACACTGTTACATTAACCTCTCGCTTTTTCTTTTTGAGCTACAGCATAGTGTTTTATACGTGTACCTACATATTGCTTTCCAGTTCTTCTTTACTCGGTTTTGTACCCTTTTTTAGTTTCTAGGTAATAATAAGAAAAACGATAATAGTTATGTCATGCCGAAAAAAGTCCCAAATACCCATTAAAAATTGTTTACAAATACAGTAAAATCACGTGGTATGCGGTGTTGTCGGTTCGTTCCTTACGAAATGTACCGACATGGCGGACAGTGGTTCAACACGTGTATTGAAACACAATTTGAGTTTAAACAGAAGTTCAGAAGTAATGGCTACATGCAGGAGCTACACTATGTTGTTTAATCTGTACACAAAACCATGCATTTGCTTCTTCAAGTAAAAATTTGAATCAAGTTTCTAAACTGCCGAAAGCAATGTAACCAAAACTGAAACTAGTTTGGTATCAACAACAACGCCCTAGAACATTCAGCACACTGTATCGATATTGATGTTTATTTGAAGTGTAGTATTGTATGTGTTTGACATTAAGTATTGGTATCACATACTAAGGGTATAGTACTAGCTTTTGGCTACCAAGTTTGTCGTGAAGTTTATATTGCATTTTAAATATTTCGTTCAAAACATTTTATTCTTTCAGATCCATCTTCGTTTATATTCAATCAGATTATTTTGTTATCTTAAAGATGCACTCTTACTCCAAAATAAGATTTACCACAATTATTATTGATATTGATTAAATATTGCAAAAGGAATAAAAAATGTCGAAAACAATTATTATTATGAAGGAAACCGAGTTTTATTTGAAAGAATGAACATAAACCACTGTACTTCTAGCTATGAGACTTGACTGGACCACAGTAAATCTTTAAGCATTCACCAATCATTTAATAGTTTTTCGCTTTCTGCTATTATATAGTTATATATATTGTTATCAGTAATTAAAATTGTCCATTAAAGCATGATTTAGTAAGTAGTTATAGGTTTATCAGTCAAAATTTATGTTTGTTATGCATGTGTTGGTATTGATTTTGTATAAGAGTGCCACTTTAAAGTTACTGTTTCTAATAATGTTGTTTCCTTTCAACACTAGTTAACAATCTCAAATGTTTTAAATGAAAGATCAAATCAATGCTTAAAAACCCTGAACCGCTGAACCGCCTTTAATGCATGCCCAATCCAAATAATGATTAATGTTGACAAACCATATGTTTGATACGGATGTAGCCCCAGAAGTAAATTAAAGACTTTCGCAAAAGTATGTCGTCTGGCAGCAACTAGACAAGTGATCGTCTAAGGATTTTTTTTAACCAGAACTTATCAAGAAGTGCAAATCCCAGCTGGCACTTAATGCTCTGTGGACTGTCAACATATTTGAACAAAAAATATAAACTACTGTCAAATTTGGGGACATTTCTGAGCAGAATTGAAACATTAGAGTTTCAATCACGGAAAATATGCCAAACCTAGACGGTGTTGATTCATTCCCATGGCTAAAACCGATTCCATATTTTATATGATTAAAATACCTCTCATCTACGAGTAGAAAAGGACAATATCCGACCAATTATATTTTGCGAATATGGCACTATGTGTTACGTTGGCGCTAATAAGTCAACTAACGAGTTACTTTAACGTCATTGCATGTGTTCATATGCTCACTAAATAACGTATTGTAAATGGCCGTTTTGTGCTGATATTTCGATTTCATGAGGATTACAAAATGTTTTTTTGTGAACAAAACAAAGAAACACTCACTTTGACTAAAAACGGAAAGTACACAATTATTTTTGTTTAGTCGTAACATGTCGATTCAAAAAAATGAATACTACTGTTTTCCTCGATATTTTTGATTCGTGATTAGTGAGAATTTTTCACTTAATGATCAGTTGACAAACGCAAATAATTCTCATGCATCTGTTACGTGACTCCTGTAGTGAAAACATCATTCAAACATGCTGAGTAGTTGATAATAATTAAAAACGACGTAATATTGATATGCACCGTGAGAATTTAATATATATTTATTTGAAAAGCCGGATAATGTTTAAAACTCTTTAATTACCATTTAAGGGATGAATGAGCAACATGAAGTACAATGCTTTTCAAGAAACATGTGGTGTGAACTACCATAAAAAAGTGCGCGTGTAAAATTCAAAAGATTGTCGTTAAGATGAAAACATTATGCGACGCACGCGGCATTTTCATTATTAATGTATATTTGTTTTGCGGTTTAGAATTGCAAGGTGATCAACATTCTGAGAACATTCTTCTATTAAGACTGCTCGACGTTAATTATCTTTGGATATTACCAGTAAATTTGACTGTTGAAAAATAGTTTGTTTAATTTAATATATAACAACAGCAAAATATTGTGTTGTGCACTTCTATTTATCAAATATATACTACTTGAACAACCTCTTCTTGTTAGCTTTGTTCATCATACATCAACTGACAAAATACCAGATTTAAGGCTCGCATTTATATGTGTACTAGTTTGTTGCATCTAGGTGGTATTCTGCATGCCACAATAATCTGTCTTTGTGTATCAAATATAAAGTTTTTAAGCGAAAGGTCTTTGTCTAAATGAAGGTCTAGAACTTAATTGCAATGCTGTCACGACATCCTCTAATTTTTTCCCTTACTTGCTCTTTTTCAAGCACTGCTTGTAATTTGTGTTTTAAATTTAAACAGAACTTGTATTTGTGTGGTCGGTAGACGAACACTTCTATGCAATAAATGCCATTAGTAATCCTTGTTTATAGTTCTTACATCCCAATTAACAACTTGCATGATAGTTCTGTCTGCTCGCTAAATCCATATAAAATGATTTGCTCACGCACGTTTTATATGCCTGGTCTCTGTTGTCTCCTTCGCGTCTTCCTCAACACGCCGAGTGACGGGGTTGTATTCTTTGCAATAAACCTTGTTTTAGATAAAATATTACAACAGGCTGTAAAACACACATCACTGCTGTTTCTGACCGTTCTAATCTAGTAGCATTTATTGCTTTATTGGTATTTAAGTATTTTCCGTAAGTATTATGTGTTGACGTTCATTTTTTCATTGGAACGAACTTAGTAAGAAAAACAAGTTTACATTGATTTTGATAAACTAATTGCTTCAAAAGGTGAGTTCATACGGTAATGACCAACTGTAATATTTAAATACACCACCGAATATCAGGAAATATAAATAAATATTAGATTATTTAGAAGGTTTATTTCTTATGATTTTTAATTGACTGACGTTTTGAATTTGATCGCTATATTTCATTTATTAATCAGTCCGGAGACATTAAAATAGCAAAGAAATATGGTTCCTTATAATACGTTACTGTGTGAATTTTGTGTAAATCATAAATAGTATATTAGGTAAGTGATTGTTCTTTGAATGACGACCTGCTTACCGATAACATTCCTATGAATAGGCGCCATTGATTCCTACCATTTTTTTGAAACCGCCTTTAACATTCACAGCTTACATTACAACCAAATATTATAATCGCTTTAATATGTTCGTTAATGAATTGGTTTTTTTTCCATCTCTTCCCCTAACCATTAATTTACGAGAGCATTTTTTATTTAGGAAGGTTCAAGAGAAAGAAATTCCGGCATCGTCATTTCTTCATTTCATTGTCAGTTCTTACAGGTAATGCAATGTGAATCAACTGGATCATTGTGCCACTATACAGGGTACTCGATTTAATCCAATGATTTATATTATTTTACTTTATTTCAAAGCTAATGAATTTTCACTGCCATGTATCATGTTTAGGCCTGTTTTTGCCGCAGGCCTGCATTCGTTAATACCGCTAATCGAAATCAGGTCGTCAGACCATCAGATCGTACTTTTTATATGACCTGTGAATTAATTAATGTGCCGGGGTTACATCATGGGCAGAATGGTGTTTTTTGCAGTTTAAAATTATGCGAATGAGGACGACATTATTTTGATACGCTTAAATAACTAATATAAATAGTTAGGCATAAATTTGAAATAAGTTTACTTTAAGACCCTGTCCTACTTTATCTCTTACTAATAGTCAAAACGTCCTCAGCCAATATCAGGTTTCTTTCAATTAACGTTTAACTAGCAATATACTTGCGAGATGAAAGCAATGTTAATATATCCTTGTTTATCAGTTACTGTTAGTAACTAGCTAGTTGTATTAAAAATCAACATTTTACATTATCTTTTCTTTGGTAATAACATGATTTATCGGTTACAGTTTAGGGCTACGCGAAATAATGTTTTTGTATTATATTTTTATTGCCTGTGAACAGAATTGTCCAAACTAAAATCACTTTTGTAGCGCTTTCATTCGCTTAAGAACTAGATGCTTATTTTTTAATTACATGTTCTTCTTACTATTTAATATCTTCACCAAATCAGTATCGAAATGTTAGAATCCTCTAATTGAAAGTGCCTTTGTTGATTTCAACGACTAAAGATATCGCATGCTGCAATTTTTCAAACGTGCTCTTGTCCGTTTAGAAAACAATAGTGGATTTTTTTTTTGTTATGGCAGGAAACGGACTCATTACATAAGAGCTTTACTAAACTACTCGTATAAACGATAAATTCGTCTGAAATAATCAATTGCAAATTGGATGGCCATCCTGGATGTTTTTTGAATCATAACATTTCAATAAGTGTTAAAGCATACCAGCTATAAGTACGAGTATAGTTCTCAAGGTTTTAAAAATGTAGCAGTAACAAGATCAGTATGCAATGTGAATTACAATGATTAGGTTTGAAGACGAAATTTTAATGGAGATTTCGAATAAAACACAATAAATGCCTCCTATAATTCTACTTTGCCTAAATAATTTACGTTGAAAATGGGAAACATTAACCTGAATTTTCTGCAATGCTGTTTCGTTAGCATGAAGAAACTCTAGAGGTATGTGCTTTACCTGGCCCTCGCTATTACCAAAATCTGCCCTGCGTTAACCTATGGATGTTTGCGGCTTGCAATTTGGTTTCCTGCTTGCAGTGTAAACTACACAAGACCACACACTTTCCGCTCTCATTTTAGCTTTTAGTGTTGCATTTAGTCGTTTTATTCAGATGATATAAGTGCTTTCCAAACATATAACAGATACATATACCATACCAAGATAAAAACGAAGTTCACTTGTTATTTTAAGACATGGAACGAAACAACTATGAGACCTTGTGTTTTCAAATAATGACGGAACACTTAAAATGTTGCAAAGGGTTATATGGTAAATGTAAGTCCAAGCAACGTTTTGTATAGAAAAATAAAACAATATGTCCACGTGAAATCTCCGAATCTGAAAAAGGATTCGATGAATCGTCAAAGGAATAACAAGTACAAAGACTCGTCCTGCCTCATAATCGCAATCTACAACTACGGAAAACATCAACGGAGTAGTGGGGCTTTGATCCAGTTTACGTAAAAAAAACATTGTATAAAGATTATCAGCTAATTAGTTAATATCCTTTACTATTCAAAGGAGTGATGCCTACCAAGCCTAGCATTTTTATAATAGAGTTATTTTGATTTAATTTCATGAGATATTCAAGATATATCCGCGTTAAATCATTGCTAGAGGGATTTTGATAAACCTATACGAAGTATTTAGTATGAAACCTTGTTGTGTCATAACATCAAAATGTTTTGCTCGGAAATTAATCCACAGAGTTTTGAATTTGAAATTTGAAAGTGCAAATCGATATTGTTGTCTGCACGTAATTTCCAGAAAATGATCGCATGCATGTTTCTCTGTATTAGCACAGTGACTTAACATTATAACTGAAGATATGTGATAGACGTTTTACTAATGCATTCAAAATGTCTGAGTTTTTGGCAATCATTATGTTGGATTTTTCCCTCACAAGATTGGTTCTCGGGTGATTTCCTGTAATGATGGACTCATATGATTAAAGTTCATAAAAATACACTGAAATGATTAATAATAATCAAAGATATGCATGTATGAATACACTGTACGGTTATAAAGGAGAATATGAAAATATGCACATCTGTTCAAAGTAACGAATCAGTTGACATATGGACACTTACCCCGATTATAAAATGACCTAGGTCAGATATAGTCAGTTTCTTATCTGACAATTTCGTAAATGATGTATTATAGTTTAAATCTTATTAAGAATTATTCCACGCGCCTAAAAGAGACAAAAACATGCTTGTCGACAACAAGAAAATGCTTAAACCACAGTTTTTTTATATAAATTATATTTTTCGTAACTGAAACCTCACATAATTTTCATATCCGCTTAGAAATTTTCCCTTATTTTTTTTTTTAGACAATCTGTTTAACATTGTTGACACTTCGCCATTCATTGAGTGCCAACTGGGAATTTGTCCTCTGGATAATATCTTATTTACAAACCAAAGACAATTCTAGAAATATCACTTGTCTGGTTTCTGCGAGACAAAAAACAATCTCTCAACTAATTGAATTGATAAACAAAAGTAAAATAATAGTTTGTGTTTGCATATTTCTTTGAACCATTTGCTGTGTTTAAGGTGGTTTCTTATAGGCAAATTCTCAATGGTCCAGAGTATGTTTATTTCTGCTGGAGTCAACATGCATAATGTTATGAACGTTTTATACCATGCTGGCGAGTGATCAATTTTTCGTCCGTACAAAATATTAGAACGTGCCGTCATTCCTAGGTTTGGTAATTGCATAATGGTTTGTTTCTTCATTCCAACTATTTTACATCAGAAATTTTGAAATTTCATCAGATTGCACACTATTTATCCAGCGGGAGGGGGATTCTCGATGTTTACCACACAACAAGGTTGAAAAAAATCATCGAAAATATTCGTTAAACAAAACAATATGTTCAATTTGAAATGAAATACTTTTTATTTAGTAAGCCAAATTTTCTTTTGTTTATATAGTTGCAATTTTAAAAGTGAGCAAATAATTGTTACAGTGCACTTCCATTTCAGTGGGTGTGGATTGGGGATGGAAAGAGAGAGAAAGGGGTGCAAAACGAGTAAATTTATTTCGATTTTGCACCAGTGTTAGATAGTGTTTCAAGGGGATGAATTATATTTAATGCAACCTCAGTTTGGGGTTTAAACATACTGGAATCTACAGCATTGAACCAATGCGCTGAATACTATTATTTTACATCTGAAAGCGTGGCAGCAAATTAAAACTTAACGTAGGCCAGGTTGGGGTTTTATCACAGGACAGAAACAAAAACATAACACAACCATTCCAGCACCTTATCTACAACGCAAGCGATACAATTGTTAAGCTTACTCAAGGGGATATTCTTAAATCTCATTAACCGACCATAACAATATTGACTTTAAACATACCGACATCCTTTTGAAATACAAATAGTCTAACTAATTTAATTTGAACCATAATGTCAAAATAAGACGCTGTTCAAAAGTTGAAGTCCAGATTGAGTTTTATTCGTAATCTCCATAACAATGTCGAATTCAAACTTAATGATTGTAATTCAAATTGCATGCTAATATTGCCTGGGAGCAAGAGAACTGTTGCAACTGCTGCATTTTTAAATTCAGACAACTAGAGGACAGTCGTACTTTAAGCTGTTGTGATTGCACACTTAAGAAAGAATTATGCAATTTTAATCCAATATTCAAAACATATTTGAATGCCTAAGCCACTATAACAATCAAATCTTTGAAACAATTATAACAACTGGGACTATCCCAGTGGTCAAAACTTGAAATATTTACAATATTTTGTGGCACAATTCAAGGGCCTGAACGACGCAATACGAGGGACTAACGTGCAAACATCGCAAACAGTCCACACACGAATTGACATACTCAGCTAAATATAATGGAGATGACCGCATGGGATTGGTCAATGAAACACATTTCTTTATCTTAGCAATTACTGACACATAGCTGGTGCCAAACAAACAAGTCGAGAAGCATAATTATGCATATACTATGGGAACATTAACATATCAGTTTACATCGGTTCGGTTAAAGTACTAAATTTACATCCATGTTCGGTTACTGCATCATTGTACATCCCTCATATACTTCTACGCTATGCTTCGTTGTGTTCCGTCGGCGATTTGGCTGAAAAAAAACTCGTAATGCACAGACACGCATACTTATGTTTTTCAGTTGGAAAATATTCCGATGTATGCTGTACTTGTCACTCGGTCCGACTTTTCAGTTTATTGTTTAGTATAGTATTGGAACCTACGAATTCATTGGAAGAAGAGTTATCTCCCCTGTCTTATGCATATTCATAAAAAACTATATTTTGTTAGTCAATTGTCCCAAGGTATTTATAAGGGTATAACGGAAAACAATAAATGGATGCCAACAATGGATAATTTGGCGGCCTGTCCCTGTAGATTATAATAAATTATCATTTGTTGAAATGAATTTTACGGACATGTTCAGGGCCTATATTTACTAATGTGTTGAGTTTGAGTTTAAGACTATTTTCAGAAAACTGAATGCTTTGATGATTCAAAATATATATAATATAACTAATTATGACAATTATAACAGTGTCTGAATTTGTTTTATATTATTTGTTACTGATATAGCAATTTTGCCACATTTGCTCCTGTAGTTGCACTAATACAAGGCAACAGAATTTAGATTTTGCGTTTCTGAGTCGGAGTCTCAGAATTAACACGTTAATGAATTCCGACCTAGTAGTAAAAATAACTAAAACGTTGCTTCTAATTTGTTTAAACAAGGAGCAACAGATAAACACAAAAAAATAAATAAAAATAAATAAACTAGAACGTGTCTTGTCGACAACACCCAATGCTGTCGAACAAATCATGTAGATACACTCTTAATACAACGACCTGGGCCTTTGTTATCAAAGTCAGTAGGGTAGTCATATTTGTCATGATCAATACTTTCTTGCATTATGTGTCTAGAATATATAAAGTGAACACCGTATTTCTACAAGTGGTCACGATGACTTTTACATCTCTTCTTCTGACTACAATACCATAGGGGCTATCTGCTGAACTTGATAAAAATACTGTCAAAGCTAATACTTTTTGACATGTTATTTACACAGTATTGATCAGAAACTTGTAAAATATATTTAATTAAGATCAAAGCAATAATTAACTTCATCCAACTTAGCTTAAAATGAAAAGGGGTCATCTACAAACCATGGTCAACGTCTGTGGAAAGTTAAAAAGGGAGGTCGGAAACAAACATGTGACTTTGACGACGGCATGGACAATGACGCGTATAAAGACGAACGGATCCCTATATGTATGTGCTAATCTCCATGCTTTGTGTTGAAGATAAAAGTTTAAGCGATTTTTGGCGATTGTTTTACTGGATAACTTGTGGCTACGTAGCTATTAATGGAAACCCCCATTAATGATGGGTAACATTTGTACACAAACCATATGCTTTGTCTTGTTTTGACCATTACAGGCAAATGAAATAAGCATGATCATTCATTCAAATTAATACGTTTATTTTATACATGTCAAGTACAAACGAATATTGTACCCGTTTATCAAATAGCTTGATACTGTATGTTTAAAAAAAACCCATATATTTCAAATGAATAGAACTCCGCTTTTAGGTGCATGATACAAAAAAAGACAAGGCATTTAAGCCAGAACAAATTGTATATTGAAGCAGGGACCAAACAAAGCCATTATGCAAGGGAGATAATTTGGAGGAAAGAACTATGAACAAATAGTCTTATGACATTTATTGCAAATCAATTAGTATGCCGACTACACATCTAAGTCTTTTTCTCTGATTTTACAGCACCCAGCAGTGAATGCCTTACAAAAAGAAGTGATTTAAATCAGGTAAAGAAATGTATTAGAGAGTAGCGTGACAGCATTCCAAAAACATTGTAGACCTTTATTTTGCCAAAGAGTGTTTGTCTCCCAAATATGTGTTTCACCCTTATGCAATACGAAAATGCATGCACAAATATTCAACAGTGAAACAGTTATTTAATAAAATAGAAAATAAATGTAATCCCCCCGTATAATTTGAATGAACTTTATCAATTTATTTGTATTGGCCTAAGATATATTTTTTGTAAACGAAAAACTGCCTTCATGTATATAATACAAAGCAAATATGTGTGCATGTTATTCAAGTATTTTTGTCAGTTTTTAAAATGTAAATTTATGTAAACAAGGAAGAGATCATTAATAATGTATGTGTTAGGGTGAAAGGTACACACACATATAATACTTTACTTTTTGTATTAATTGGACCAAACCATTTTCACAACAGTCTAATAATTGATATCAAATATTGTAAGATAATTTACATTCTACAATCAGAACTCTTAGCACATTTCAGAATATTTTTATTCAAAACCGCAGTAAACCATTTTATTACACAAATTAACTATTTTTGAGTCTTGACATTTCTCTGCATTTTTTAAACACAGCTTTTGGTAGTATTTCACATCAAATATTTACGGCAAACACAGTCCGATTTTCTGAAAAAAAATACAACTTTTTAGCACACACGAACAATATAACAAGATCGTTGATTTGCTGGCACTGGCCCTATACATAATACACATACTCAAAATGTACAATAAGTCCGGAATGGTCAGTTTCCTCTGGTAAATGATGTACAATGGTTTATATCCTGACTAAATAAGAACTATAGCACGCGTTTACCATATAAAGAGGCTTAATAAACAGTGGATGAATTTGTTGTTATCGACGAAAATCAAACGCCGGAGTCACAGTTGTGTTATATTAACGTGATTGAACATTTGCATTTTTCCACATATATGACCAATATTATTATTACTAAACACAAGCTGTCCCAAATTGCTAACAGTCCGTAGTCCATTTAGTTCCAGC
The DNA here is from genome assembly GCF_026914265.1 of Mya arenaria. Taxonomy (NCBI): domain Eukaryota; kingdom Metazoa; phylum Mollusca; class Bivalvia; order Myida; family Myidae; genus Mya; species Mya arenaria. The sequence goes on along the minus strand of NC_069122.1, from coordinate 39,634,719 downwards.
TGGGATTTGAACCTCTGGATTTACAAGCAAGAGACATTCCTGAAACGAACATGTGTCTTGTTAACATAATATTGCTTTCAAAATGTTACTTTTGAACGTCATATCGGGGCAAAATTGTTGTGAATTTTTTTCGAAAACTGTTAATTTATTTAGCGCTATTTTAGCGGTTTGCGTTTTAAATCATTGATTGGATCTAACACGCAGTTAAATTTCGTCCACTTTTTGTAATATGATATTACAAGGTGACACCCTGTTATATAACAAAAATAAACTGTATGCGTATTTCGAACAAAATAGGCCTTCACACATCTATTTTCAAAATGTCTGTTCTATTCAACGAACACAAAAGCGAAATTAACCGAATGGGTATGTAACCCATGGTATGTAAAAACTATATTCTACCCATCTAGACTCAGCATATTGTTTCTTTATTGAAACTTTGAAGCGTAGTCAATTGTGTGTCATTGATTTTACTTTAATTGTAACAAACAAACAAAGCAGTACCAGTTTTTGGATGCAGGGCTAAGGTTTAACAGGTTTTTTGTAAGATTTTAATTGCATTTTGAATGACTCGCTCCAAGAATTCTACATCCTTGATTTCTTTTCTTCTAGATGTCATCTATCTATAGTTTAGATTTATCAAAATATTGCCTTATCAATTCAATGTTGTTGTTGTTCTTTATATTTTCTTAACAATCTTAAATAATTGGATTATTAGATCCTATTAATGCTTTAAAACTGTAGACAGCCTAACTATGTTGGTTATAAATCCTGTTACAAAATACGAAATAATTGGAATTGGTTCAGCCCGAAACTAATTGAAAAAAATCAGAAAGTGTAATTTTGTTTCGTTGAACCCAAACAAATGACCATTTAAGGACTGTTCTTGGTCTGTAAATCAGATATTATCCGGAATTCGAAATCTCAGCTGGCACTAAATTACAGCCAATATGTCAACCTTAAGTTTGAAACGTTTGATTCGCCTCGACAGCAACGTCATTTTCGTCAATGGTTTATTACACCTCTTCATATTGTAAGCACGTGTTATTATTCAGTGAGGATATACAATATCATGCATCATTTACGAAATTGTCCGAAAGAAAAGTGACCATTTCGTGAATGTGGGTAAGATTTATTAGGTTAACTCCAATTTGTCAACTTAGTTATTTGTCGGTCTGTGCATATTTTCATATTCTTCTTCAATACCATACTTTGTAGATTATCATTCAACCTTCACCGATAGTTCCTGAAAAGGTAGTGAAGAGCAATAAAAAGATAACAAAGTTAATAAAAATAGTATATATATATATATTTAGGAATGTGTTAACCCATTTATTCCTTCGTATATAGCCTTTAAGACGTTATTTCTATTCGTACGATAAAACTTTATATAACTAATTCTACTATTCTGTTCTATTCTAGAGTGTATTCAATTTTCTTCACATTCGCGTAATACTATTTCTATCTACGTAAATACTAGATAAACTTTACTCCAACCCTGTATATTTGCTGGGAACTTCTCATATGAAAGAACATTTATGAATTTGTTATGTCATTCAAGTAGTTCACCATACATTTGTTTTTACTTCTTTTTCTCCTCCCGCCCCGCCCTGTCGTACCGTTGTACTGGTTAGTCACTGTGTAAAAAAAGCCTTGTCCATAGAGCTGTTTGATCCTGGTATAACATGGACTTTAACTTATTTTATTTTCTTAATTAGTTTGTAAGTTGCCTAAGCTTTTCTCTTTTCTGGTGAAGGTCATGAAACTCTCCGACTTACATGATTTCTGTCGACCAACTTCAGAAGCAAACACTGCGGCCGATTGTAGTTTCAGTATTGTACATTACAAATCAAAACATTATTACATCGGTACAAGCAGCATAAAGGAGTGACAAAAACGAGGCATATTTTAAGTCCAAAAGCTTCATTCTCAATTTTGTTGTGATTATTTTATTTTGTGCATACATTAGTTATTTATTGTTCATTAAATATTTTGATTATGCTTAAAATTTTGTGAAACTTTTAAATGTGACATTTAAATTATATTGTTGAAACCATTGGAACGTTAATTGCACTTATGCTTTCAAATATTTTTACTTGAAACAATTATGCCAGCATAACGGTATTTTTCATAAACATATCTTGAATTAAAAAAAAATGAGGAAGCTAACAAATAAATATTTCCCCGTAGTTTGTATTCGTGTTCATTGAAAAATAAAACTTAATGATCCCTTTAACCAACGCACTTAATTCTCACACAATTTCAATATGGCTGCGTAATAGAAAATAGATTTTAACAACGTGTTGGGTTGTGGTAATGATAAAAAATGATGTTATCTTGATATGCTCCGTGAAATTGCAATAACGATGGATTTGAAACGTTGGAAATTGTTGAAAACTCCTTATTTACGATTAAAGGGATGAATATGCAAAATAAAGAATAATGGGATGTGAAAGCCCATAAAAACGTGTGTGTCTAAAATGCGAAAGAATTTCGTCAAGATTAAAACGTAATGAGACGCGGACGCAGTATTACCCTGATTAATGTATAATTAGTTTGTTCAGCGATTTAGAATAATCGTCAACGTGTTATGAAGTGTTAAGATTGTGCTATTACCAATAACCTTGACTGTCTCAAAAATGAAAATGTGAGGTATAAATACTACTACTATTGTATTGTATATGTATGTGTGCTTTTCTGACTCTTGTAAACGAGTAGCTTCATTCACCTTTTCCTTCATATGAACATTATTATATGCTTCATGAACTGAATGTTAGGGTGAGAGTTTTGAAGTTTTATAGGTGTTTTTGGTTGTGTTTCCCACCAGAGATACTTTCTTATGGCTTCTCAAGAAAGGACAAAGTACTGGTTTCTACTAAGGAAACGAACTCGACAGTTATCTTCTAAGTTATCAGCTTTCGTCACAATCGAGGCAAAATTAATTTATTTAAACCATGAACTGACAGTATATATAGAATAAGGACGCATTTCTTTTTGCATTTTGTTCATTCACGTAGGCGATATTCCGCATGCATAAGTATTGTTTTAAAAACAACTCGAAGTGTTTACATAACATACGTTCACGAAGAGAAAGATGACAACCTCAAATATATGTATTTACCTTTTATTTTAACTGTTTCCTTTACAAGGCATTAGCCATCAGAGAAAATGCATTGTGTGTATAATCTTCAGACGAACTGATTTGCAATAAACTATAAACAGTTTGTTTTTTGTTCTTATTTTCAATTTGCAACTTGCATTATATTATTGTCTGGTATCTGTAGATTACTAGTATTTTATGACACAAAGCATTGTTTCGTTTATTTAAAACCGATGTGGTTTTAAGTACAAAATACAGAAAGTTGTCAAATAAGCCTTTGTAAAACAGATACGAGATAAAAGTATCAAAGGATCCTTACGTATAGCGCTCAACAGGTAAACACCTATTACCAGATATCTTTGTTGTTGTAACTGACCGTTCCAACGTGATAATCCCGACATGTTTTGATTAAAAAATATTGGTTGAATATTTAGCTTTGTGTCATCCGCATTTTGTTTCGTTTGGAAGTTAAAGTATGAAAAATGTTTCAAAATAGTTGACAACTGTAGAGCGAGCAACGCATTGGGAGGTCTTCTGAGTCTAAATATTTCTATAAACATTTTTAACATATGGCGTGCTTTTCACATGCAGTGATCCCACATATCAATGTCTTTAAAGGTATCCGATGTACACAAGCCTGTAAGGTTTTTAAGATTTCGGCGATACTGTTAAATTTGTGTCTAGGTGACCCTTGTAATTTTGTCATCTTTTGCAAGGTATTGCTTACCTGTTACTTTGTAAAACATGTATGATTAAATATACATTGCATCTAAAGTAAGAACATTATTGCATTTTTGTTATTTCTTTTCATATACTTATTATACAAGTCAAGCCTTTTAAAACGATATCAAAATTATACGGTTTTCACCAGACATCTAAAGTTCACATAAGTAAACTTAAGATACCAAAAGTTGTTTATCGGTAATCAATCGGCTTGAAATGTGGGTTATAATCTAAATATGTACAAGACAATAGTAAAAATTGGCTTCTGAGACTGTTTGTTTTTCCTCTGTTGTGCCGATCCCCATTTCAATAAATGAAAACTACTTTACAAGCTCACTTGACAAACTTTTAATAATGACCCGGTTTAAAGAAAATATATATCAAAGCCCAACAGATACTTTACATTTAATCACAATAAATAACAGTTCCTCCAATCAAGTGCCAGTTTCATAGAGTTTTCGTTTACCTTAAACTGCTGACAATATAATTGCCAGTCTTGCCTTAAGGTCAACACGCTAAATCCTTAAAGAGACACTCTTATTAAAATAATCAATACATACACATGTATTACAACCATAAGTTTTGAGAGATAAACCTTTAACTACTTACTAAAAATGCATTTATGGAAAATGTTAATTACTGATAATAGAATTGCAACCGTGTATTTAATAGCTGGAGACGCAAAAATATTAAATGATTGGTGAATGCTAAAAGATTTATTGCGATCAACTATAGTGTCATCGGGTAGGAATATCGTGTCTTCTGCATCTTTCATTCAAATTAAACTCCGTATACTTCATAAGAACCATTATTTTCGACATGTGTTAATATTTTAGCATATTAAATCAATTGTATCAATTGTGTAAAATCCTATTTGGGAGTAAGAGTGCATCTATAAGAATTCATGTTTATACTATGTGACTTAATATATTGACACTACGCATACCAAAAGTACGTTATTTTCTAAGTCATGCCATTCTAGCGCCTTACGTACTACGTAATAGTTAGTTTGTGTGTTTGCATTATTCAAACATTAAAACATGTGCCAGTGTGCATCCCGCTACAAAATAAATGGCTAAATTATGTAAACTATATATGACAAAGATTATGCAGTCGACGTGCCTTTTGTAAAGTTTCTACGCCAAACCTCGATACGTTCGATTTTGGACTGGGATGTGATTTTCATCGGAAATATCCCTGTCACTTTCGTCTTCTCCGTTTTTTTAATGTTAAAATCGTTTCAAGTTTTATCTTTTCAATTTACGTTAACAAGCCATATATAACGATAAAGAAACTATCATGGTATAATCAAAACGCAATATTACAAATAAAGAATTAAAAAAAACCTTAATGCATACAAGAAGTAGAATGACATATTAACGATAATTGGACAGGCGCATTAATTAACAATACACCAAAATAACCTCGAAGTCTAAAACGTTTTTGATCTAGACACGTATTTGTTCACAATTATACATGGTATGCCCATACATCACACAATGACGTTAACTGCCCGTTCAACACTGATGTAAGGCGAACTTCTATGTCATAATATAACAATATACAGACGAGTGTCTATACTTTTTGACATTTCAGTCAATAACTGCAATATTTATATGACAAACTACAGACATAACCTCAGAGCCTCAATAGCGCAAACAATATATTGTATTAAACCTCACTTTTGTCTACAATGATAAATCCTATAACCCGAAAAAAAAGATATTTTAAATGTCAGAAACATTTGCAACATTTTGACACGTGACCAAACGAAAATTCAATGTCAGGTCATGTGACCGCAGTAACATTTTGAATGTCATATAAGGGCAAATAACTGCGTCAATATTTTAGCTAAGTCATGACGTGTTGCGTCCCTTATACACATACAGTAGTGACGTCACTATTCAATGTTTACACAAAAACATCAGACGACAGGATATTGACGGTGGAATTTTGTTCTAGATATAATTATTTTTACCTTGTTAAACTTGTTTTATAAATTTAATTAAAAACATTTTAAAGTTTTTATGTGCTTAATTTTGTTCGGTGTAATAACATAAATATCATATGGCAGCATGTGCGACATTGCTATTGTCAACCCGAGACAGAATTTCGCAAATGCTGCCATATAATATTTATATAAATTATCATATCAAATGATTTTGGACAATTTAAACTACCGTTGCTTTATGTTCAAAGTATTGGCTATATGAATATATGTTTTTTTATCTCACCCCAGATAAGATGATCCAAATATTTGGCCATGCTGAAAAACTTTATCTTGCTTTTGGAACACGAATGGAACTTTCGTTTTATTATCATCATGCAATAACCTCCCTTGTTAAAGACGGTCGTCTGTAGCCCTATGGAAACTTTATCGTGTGGCAATATTCGAATTCCAAACCATTTCTCGCTTAAAATGGCACCAAGAATACTACACTCTCCTCGATTTGAGTATTTTCATTTTTTTAAATTACTGTGCGCATATCTATGCCGTCCTCAAATTATCACATATCTGTAGACGAATTATTTTTTCTACGCACAAAAGAGTTCCAGCGAAAATGTGTTTTTTTACTTTAATTTGTTTAACTGAGGTTGGCGAAAAAAGCATCTACCATGGCCGCTTATGTAAGATATGTTCATCTGACTTTTCAAAAAGGGTGTTCTGCAGAAACTCGGTAAACTTTGTTTGCCCAAAACACCCTACGGTCGTGTTGGAATGAAATTATCTTACACGAGTGGTCATGGAAGTTGCTTATTAACCAATGTTTAATAATTGATGTCGTGAAATGTAAATATTTACTTAAGGACTTAGCCATGTTTACACATACCTGTAATGTACCTAGTTTAACTCATCTATGAACTCCTACGTAAACTGACCTTTCCAATGTGTTAACTCAAACAGTCACTTACAAATATATTTGGATTAAAGTTTGTTTTGTTTTGTCTGTGGGGTGTTGTATGTGGTATATATCTGTTCATGTGTACGTGTTTGTGTCTCTCGTTTAATGTATATATTGCTTTACATTGTTTCATCAAACAGAATAATCGTTTCATATTTGCATACTTGGCATGCCCCTTTAGTTTGCATTCCAATATCATAACCATTATATATAAACGGATCTTAGCTGAAATTATGTTTTCTACGTTGACTAAGGCAACTCCCATATATAGGCACCAAGTAATATACACTAGCAACCAAATTCATAACAAAAAACACTTTATCAATTGAAGCCTACAGAAATTTTAACGTTTTTTCGAACTCTTACATAGTGGTTTTTGTATAATTGTATGATTTCCGCTTCGATGTTTTTGTTGTTTTTCTTTAAAAATATATGAGCCTGACAACGAATACGTAAGAGCACAACACACCAGACGAGACATGATATCATTGGTGTTGTTAAAACTTGCAGTGTATGATATTGAAATTTGAATTGATAACTATAAAAGAAATATACATGAATGTTAACTTTAATAGTATAAGATACAAGCAAACGGGATAAACAAATTGTAACTAAATACAGATTCTTGAATCAAACAGTATATTATAAATTTCATATCAATATCTAGATTATCGTTTTAATTTGAGGGTGATAAATGTTATCTTTAAAAGTAACCGCAGAGATTTACTAACAAAATTGGAATCATAAGGGCCTTTGTACCGATGGTCAATGGTCAATGCCTTCTAAACTTCTTTCAAAGTATCAATCTCAACTGGTATCTGAAAAAACTCGACATATGCATGATAATTAATGAATATGCCTTTTCAATCTTTTTACATTTTTTGTTATTTATGTTATGAACACAAATTTTGTATTCTTTTCTGCAAAAGAAAATACAAATCTCACACTTAATGATATGCAGTGTCTTTATTTCCTAAGCTCTTATTTTAGTTTGCCATCAACGACAGGTCAGTCCAACGTCGGGAGTTGAAGGAAGTTATCAAAACTTTCGCTGGCATCAATCATTGCCAGTTTTCATTTTCATACACTATTGAACAACACTAATATAAACATTCCATATTTTCACCCGTTTTTTATAACTGCAAACGGACGTATTTAATTGACGTAATAAATAAAGACTGATATTGTCAGATTGTCAAAAGATGAGAATGAAAATAGCGTATTCATGTTGTGTTACTACAGTATGTTTAGTAAACATGTGTTTAATATAAAACCTTTGAAGCATATCTTAATATTATAACGCTTAAAGTAGTAGATAGTTTTGCCAACAAGATTATAAGTATCTTCCATGGCTGAGAGTGTAAGATAGGTTCATCCCGACCCGAGCGCAGGGTGTTTTGCGGAACGAGGTTTAACAGTTAAACAAAATTGTGTAAAAATGTATTTTTTGCTGGAACTCTTGTGTGAGTAGTGAAAATAAATGCGTGTGGATATTTGATAATTCGTGGTTGTCATGGATATGCTCGCAGTGATTCAGGTTATGTTACTAGTCAAATCGGTCTTTAAATATTTCGGAGGAGAGTGGAGCATTATTTCTTGAAATATGCGTAAAAACTTTTTATGGTGACATTTGAAACGAGAAATAGTTAATTAGCATTCTAAATATTGCTACAAGACAAGGTTTCTATGATGCTACAAACCACTGCCTTTAACAAGGGAGGTAATTACAATGTGGCGACAATTAAAAAGGAATTCCATACGGGCATTTTATCTTCGCCCGTGGGCAAGATAAGAAATTCTAGCATGGTTAAATTATTGGATCTACTTATCTGAGAGGGGAGAAAAAAATATATGTGTGAGAAATACCAGATCACACAAAATCAGCTTTCAGATCACAACCTGTGTTTTTGTTATATACACACAATACAATAAAATGCTTAAAAACGTATTACCAATACTTTTATCGTATTAAAAATCAAAAGAAATATTCAACAATTACTTTACTTAAGTTACAAAAAATGTCAATTTTTAAATGAAAAGACACAAACAGAAAAACATAGAAAACGAAAATATTTTCTACGCGACCAAAAGAACCCCTGTAGAAGGGGGATTGTATGTTAACACCAATCTTGGTGAAAGAAGACTTCTGTAGTTTTACACATAAGTATCGGGTTGGTATTCAATATTCAACTTAGGTCAATCCTATGGTCTTATACCACTGGCTTTATACACTGTATTGTTTAATATTGAATACCATCCCACGTGTATTTGTCAACGTGTTTATACATTTGTGTGTGAATTTATCTGTGTTCCTTAGTCTATCAGACATATACTATCGTTAGGTTAGGTGTTTATTATTGAATTTACCCCTGTTTTATTGATGCAATTTTGAGAATGTCATGTCGCCCTCTGGAAACAGCCCAAGGCGGTCAGCCTAAAATTTGCTAATATCGTAAACTAAATATTTACCAAATCTTTATGGAATGTGTTAAGTGTGTTGTCTTGTGATTAGTTGTTTTGGTTACATCGTTCACACAGGAATATTTCCATCTATAGGACTAAAATTTGTCTGTTTTTGTTCTAAAACATGATATATTTTTTGAACAACATTATTATCATAACAAACTTATTTTTGAACTACATGATTCCGTTCTGTAATTAAAAATTGTATATTGACCAAAAAGGCATTTGAAGACTATATGTCTCTTGTTGTATATGAGTAAGTCGCCTTCAAGGACAAAGTCTATCCGCGCTCCATCCCAGTCACGTGGACGTTCTCGTGACAAATCAGAAATGACATTATTTAAGTTTTCAACACTGGAAATGGACGCAAGAGAGCTTCCCCACAGCTTGTAGCTGCCTTCACAATCGCACTGTATTAGACTAATCGTATGCAATTTAACATAAACAGACAATTCCTAAATTGGATGGCGGTTTTCTGAATCATTTAAACATTACATTCTATTCATTGTAAACACAGGCGTAATTAAAATAACATCGATTATGTCTCTGGGGTTTAAACAATGCAGCGATGCATGCAATGACGATAACAAATACTAGATTTGAAGTCGACGTTGTAATAAAGCTTACGAATACAACGCAGTAATTTAAGCCTACCGGAATTCTTCTGTTGCACACTGTTTTCATAAAAGATAAGGTAGTCATCGCGTTTAAAAGGTCGTTTTGATTGATATTTGAGAACGGTATTTTTACGAAACAATATTGTCGCCGTTCAATCTTAAAAAATTCACTATCTAAATGGAAAACTTAAATATGTTTCAATAATGGAATGCTTCCGCGATTATATAATTATGATGCTGATGTTCTTGCGTGTTGCGTTTGTTTTTGTCGTCCCCGTTGGTCTTGGTTCGTATTCAATATGCTTCCATAACCAAACTTATGGTCATGCATCAATGTATTTATTCACTGTTTATGCCCGTTATTCATAAATATTTCTTAATTCACTAGAAGTAACGTCCTTCTTAGCTCTAATTAAGTCCAATATTGAATATTTCCCCGTCTCAAACAGTTTTTTGGATTTTTTTTATTTCTGTTGACGTCTTGCTTGTGAAGATACGATATTTGTATTCAACCTGCTTGTTTAAATTGATAATAATGATAAAATATGTTCTTTCCCAAATGCAAACAAAATGCAAACAAAAATTAAGATAATGAAGGAACAATCTAGTAGTAGCCTCTTATATTTTTTTTTTTTTACGATTCCTTTGTGATTGTTTTCCTAAATGTTTCAACGTGTGCTTCAACAAAATTCATCAAAGTGCAACAAATGTCCAACTTATGTCCAAGTAATATCATTGGTGCACTGTTTTAATTGTTATAAAGCCAAATTATTTCTTCGAATGAGAAAGTAGCTCGATATCATACATGAGACAAATATTTAGGTAGGATTAATTAACTTATAAACAATGTAAAGGTCATTATTGAAGCGCTGTCTAAAATGATAACTGAATACATGAATATAAAGTTTTTTGCCAAAAATATACGACGTACTGTCGTAAATATTATAAATTGGTTCCTCCTTTCAAATACGTTTTACACTTGTTCAAAATGTCGAAATATCGATATGGTAAAAAACAACAACATGATTCTGAATTAATTCGACGACCAATTTTAATTACATTTTGCATTTCGAAAAGAATGATTAATCAAACGGAAATGACAAGTAAGACACCATTGAAACCTTGCTGATAAGAGGCCACTATATACAAACCACGTGGTTAATGAGTCATATGTAACGGAAACATGATGCGTATTTCCGACATTTTTCAGCCGGACAAGATCAGTGAATACGGAAATATTTTCGAAGAAAATGTCCAATAGCAAAATGAAGTGTATTTTTACTGCATGGATATTTGGTGTTTGTTAGAATGGGCACACTTAAAACAATATGGTAGTAATGCGTGACACTGTGAGAAATACGTTTCAAATTAGATTTGCCTCTCGCTTTTTCTGTTTTAGCTAAAACATAGTGTTTTATACGTGTACCTACATATTGCTTTCCAGTTTCCTCGTTTTTGTACATTTTTTTAGTTGCTATGTAATAATAAGAAAAACGATAATAGTTATATCCTGCCGAAAAAAGTCCCAAATACCCATTAAAATTTGTTTACAAATACAGTAAAATCATGTGGTATGCGGTGTTGTCGGTTCGTTCCTTACGAAATGTACCGACATGGCGGACAGTGGTTCAACACGTGTGTTGAAACACTATTTGAGTTTAAACAGAAGTTCAGAAGTAATGGCTACATGCAGGAGCTACACTATGTTGTTTAATCTGTTCACAAAACCATGCATTTGTTTCTTCAAGTAAAAGTTTGAATCAAGTTTCTAAACTGCCGAAAGCAATGTAACCAAAATTGAAACTAGTTTGGTATCAACAACAACGCCCTAGGACATTCAGCATACTGTATCGATATTGTTGTTAATTGAAGTGTAGTATTGTATGTGTTTGACATTAAGTATTGGTATCACATACTAGGGGTATAGTACTAGCTTTTGGCTACCAAGTTTGTCGTGAAGTTTATATTGCATTTTAAATATTTCGATCAAAACATTTTATTCCTTTAGATCCAACTTCGTTTATATTCAATCAGATTATTTTGTTATCTTAAAGTTATTGTTTCTAATAATGTTGTTTCCTTCCAACACTAGTTAACAATCTAAAATGTTTTAAATGAAAGATAATCAATGCTTAAAAACCCTGAACCGCTGAACCGCCTTTTATGCATGCCCATAAATAATGATTAATGTTGACAAACCATATGTTTGATAAGGATGAAGCCCCAGAAGTAAATTAAAGACTTTCGCAAAAGTATGTCGTCTGGCAGCAACCAGACAAGTGATCAACTTTAGTTAGGATTTTTGTTTTAAATCAGAACTTATCAAGAAGTGCAAATTCCAGCTGGCACTCAATGCTCTGGTTGACTGTCAATATATTTGAACATAAAATATAAACTACTACCAGACATTTCTGAGCAGAATTGAAACATTAGAGTTTCAATCACGGAAAATATGCCAAACCTAGACTTCCGGTGTTGATTCATTCCCATGGCTAAAAACGATTCCATATTTTATATGATTAAAATACCTCATCTACGAGAAGAAAAGGACCACTTATTTTTTGCGAATATGGCACTATGTATTAGGTTGGCGCTAATAAGTCAACTAACGAGTTACTTTAACGTCATTGCATGTTTTATATTCTCACTAAATAACGTATTGTAAATGGCCGTTTTGTGCTGATATTTCGATTTCATGAGGATTACAAAATCTTTTTGTGAACTAAACAAAGAAACAAAGACCATTACTTAAAACAGAAAGGAAACAATTATTTTCGGTTAGTCGTAACATGTTAATTCAAAACAAAGAATAATATTGTTTTTCTCGCTACATTTGATTCGTGATTAGTGAGAATTTTTCACTTAATGATCAGTTGACAAACGCACAAAATTCCCACGCAACTGTAACGTGACTCCTGTAGTGGAAACATCATTCAAGCAAACATGCTGTGTTGTTGATAATGATTAAAAACGACATAATCTTGATATGCACCGTGAGAATTTAATAGATATTTATTTGAAATGCCGGATATTGTTTAAAACTCTTTAATTTCCATTTAAGGGATGAATGAGCAACACGAAGTACATTGCTTTTCAAGAAACATGTGATGTTAACGACCATTAAAAAATGGGTGTGCAAAATTCAAAAGACTGTCGATAGATGAAAACATTATGCGACGAACGCGGTATTTTCCTTATTAATGTATATTTGTTTTGCGGTTTAGAATTGCAAGATGATTAACATTCTGACAACCTCCCCTCCGTTAGGACTGCTCGACGTTAATTGTCTTTGGATATTACCAGCAAATTGGACTGTTGGCAAGTAGTTAGTTTAAGTTAATATATAACAACAGCAAATTATTGTGTTGTGTACTTCTATTTATCAAATATATACAACTTGAACAACCTCTTCTTGATAGCTGTATTCTTCTTAAATCAACTGACAAAATACTATATTTAAGGCTCACAGTTATTTGTCTACTAGTTTACGCATGTAGGTGGTATTATGCATGTCAAAATATTTTATATTTTTTAAAGTGTATCAATAACAAAGTTGTTAAACGAAAGTGTTCGGCTAAATGAAGGTCTGGAACCTAATTGCAATACTGTCAAGACATTCTCTAATTTGTTTCCTTACTTGCTCTTTTTCAAGCACTGCTTGTAAATTATGCTTTAAATGTGAACAGAAAGTTTTATTTGTATGGTCTGTAGACGAACACTTATGCAATAAATGTCATCAGTAACCCTTGTTTATAGTTCTTACATCCCAATTAGCAACTTTCTTGATGGTTTCGTCTGGTCACTACGTCCATTTAAAATGATTTGCTCACGCATACTTTATATGCCTGGTCTCTGTGGTTTCCTTCATATGACACGCTGAGTGGCGGCGTTTTGTTCTTTGCAATAAACCTGCAATATTGCAACGGCCGGAAAAACACACATCACTGCTGTTTCTGACCGTGAGATGAAACACAAAAAATAACACCTTTTTCCAATCATTAGCCTGAGTGATTAATGTATGTCGTTTTTAAGAGGCTTAAAGTACGTGTTATTGCCTGGTCTCTGACACACGACCTTTTGTATAAATTGCGAATTGATGTGCCTATTGATAAGCAGACTTAATTTACTGGTAAACCTATTTCAAACAGCTCTAAAATATCATTTGTAAAAATGGAATCATGATATTTCGTGCTGCTTTATATTGTTTTGCGTTTGCAGATTACGAATAAAACACACTTAATGCCTCCTAGAACTCTACTTTACCTAAATAATTTACATTCCAAACGGAAAACATTAACTTGAATTTTCTGCAATGATGTTTCGCTAGCATGTTGACATTCTACTGGTATGTGCTTTACCTGGCCCACGCTATTACCAAAATATGTCCTGCGTTAACCTAAGAATGTTTGCGGCTCACGATTTGGTTCCCCGCTTTCAGTGTAAACTACACTAGACCACACACTTTTCGCTCTTTTTTAAGCTTTTAGTGTGCATTTACTAATTTTATTCAGATGTTTTATGTGCTTTCCTAAAATATAATAGTTACATAGTTATACCATATTTATCACGATGCAAACGAAGTTCATTTGTTGTTTTAAGACATGGAACGAAACAACTAAGAGACCTTTTTGTATTGACGAAATTCTTAAAATGTTGCAAAGGGCGGTATGTTAATGTAAGTCCAATCTCCTTTTTAATTAAAAAAATAAAACAATATCTTCACGCGAAATTTCAAATCTGGTAAAGGTTTTGAATAATCGCCTTGCCTTATAATCGCTATCTACCTTTCCGGAAATCATCAACGGAGTTGTGGCTCTAAAATTCATTTTACGTAAAAAACACATTGTATAAGGATTATCAGCTTGAAATATCCTTTGCTGTTCGCAGGAGTGACTTTCAAGCTTAGTTGTGCATTTTTGTTATAGAGTTATGTCGATTGGATTTCAAGAGATATTAAGGATATATCCGCGCAAAATCACTGTTAGAGGGATTTTGATAAAACTCCACGAAGTAATTAGTAAAAAGCCTTGTTGTGTCATAACATCGAAATGTTTTGCACGGAAATTATTCCACAGAGTTTTGAATTTGAAATTTTACCTGAAGTGCAAATCGATTTTCTTGTCTGCACGTAATCTCCAGAATATGATTGCATGCATGTTTTTTTCTGTATTGGCAGAGTTACTTAACATTATAAGTGAAGTTATTTTTTACATAAAAACGTTTTACTAATGCATTCAAAATGTCTGAGTTTTTGGCAATCATAATGTTGGAATTTTTCCTTACAAGGTTGGTTCGCGGGTAATTTCCCAATAAGATGGAATCATATGATTAAATCTCATGAAACTACACTGAAATGATAAGTACTTATCAAAGCTGTGCATTTATGCATACACTGTACGGTAATGAAGGATAATATGAAAATATGCACATTTGTTCAAAGTAACGAGTCAGTTTACATACAGGCACTGACCATATCTTACCCCAATCATAAAATGACCTTTGTCAGATATGGTCAGTTTATTATCTGCCAATTTCGTAAATGATGTATTATAGTGTATATCTAATCTTATTAAGAATTATTCCAAGCGCCTAAAAGTGACAAAACCACGCTTGTCCACAGTTTTGACATATTTTCCGTATTTGAAACCTCATATAATTTTCATATCCGCTCAGAAATTTTCCCTAAATTTAACATTATTTTAGACATTCTGTTCAACATTGTTGACAGTTCGCCATCCATTGAGTGCCAACTGGTAATTTGTCTTCTGGATAATATCTTATTTACAAACCAAAGACACTTCTAAAACGATTACTTGTCTGGTTGTTGCGAGACAAAAATCATTTTCTCAACTACATTAGGGCTTAATATTTTTAGAATTATAGTTCATAACCAGTATTCACATTCGACACACTTTTAATGCAGTTCAGCGGTTTGGTGTTTTAAAACATTATATGGATTTAACACTCATAGGACTTAACATTGTTAACTAAGACCTATAAAACATCGTGTTTTTTTACATCTTATCTACTACGCAAGCTATACAATTAAATATAAAACAACGAACTAGCTAAACAATATTTTAAGGGAACTATTCATTATGTCCTAAACCTGGTATCGACAAACGTATACGTGGGAACAGAATCTCGTGAAAAATAAATTTTGATTGGCTGAAAAAGCTTCGAATTGATACATAAACAAATAAAAATAGAAGTTTGTGTTTACATATGACTTTGAACCATGTGCTGTGTACAAGTTTGTTTCTTATAGTCAAAGTCTCAATGGTCTATAGTATGTTTATTTCCGCTATAATCCACATGCACAATGTTATGAAAATTTTCTGTCCAAGTATGGTATTTTATACCATGCTGGCTAGAGATCAATCTTTCGTCCGTACTTTTTATTCGCAAATGCCGCCATTCACAGGTTTGGCAATTGCATTATGGTTTGTTTCTTCATTCAAATGATTATTATATTATTTGTAATTGATATAGCAATTGTGCCATATTTGCTCCTGTAGTTGCACTTTTACAAGATAACAGAATTTAGAATATGCGAGTTGGAGTCTCATTGTATTGAACATTACAGTCAAATGAAATAAACATTATAATTCATTCAAATTAATACGTTTCTTTTGTGTATATATCAAGTACAAACGTATACTGTGCCCGTTTATCAAATATCTTAATAATGCACTTCTCAAAAACACGTCTATTTCAAATGAATAGTACTCCGCTATTAGGTACAAAAGAAAATACAGAGAGAAGGCATATAAGACAGATATGCCCGAACATATCATTGTATGTGGAAGTAGAGACCAGACTGAACCATAAAGCTAGTTGATAATTGGGAGGAAAGAACTATAAACAAACGTTCCTTGTGACATTTATTGCACATAAATTAGTCTACAGACTACACAACTAAGCCTTTCTCTTTGAATATACAGCACCCAACTGTTAATGCCTTGTAAAAGAAGTCATTTAAATCAAAGGTAAAGAAGTGTATTAGCGGTTAGCGTGACAGCATTCCCATAACATTGTAGAACTTTATTTTCAAGAGTATTTGTTTTCCAAATATGTTTTTTAACCTAAATTATTGTAAGGGCGATTACAAATTGATTGCTAGATTTTCATCCCGACCTGCCTCCTCTTTTCCCGCCGCCTTTAGATGTTATTGACTCAAATAAAAATGTTGTTGAACTGGGGTCTTGTTTGCGTATCGGTCAGGTACTCTCCGGGGACGGCGTTTCGTTATACCTATATAGCTAATTGTATTCACATGTAAAAAAGGAGAATTGTTAAGTCGGCATGTGTTTCGTCTAGAAACACACACACATATATATATATATATATATATATATATATATATATATATATATATATATATATATATATATATATATATATATATATATATATATATGGATCCGTATGCAATACGAATATGCATAAACACATATTCAACAGTGAAACAGTTAGTTAAGACAATAGAAAATAAAATGTCACGCCGCCCATACTGAATTTGAATGTTTATCATTTTTTTTGTTTTGGCTTAAGATATTTTTTATGTGAACGGAATACTGCCTTCATGCATATAACACAAAACAAATATATGTGTACGTTAATACAAGTATTTTTGACAGTTTTTATAATATAAATGTAAGTAAACAAGGAAGAGATATTTCTAGATGTATGTGTTTGGGAGAACGGTACTGACATATTTAAAACTTTTCTTTTATATTTATTGGACCAAACCATTTTTCACAACAGTCAACATAATTAAAAAAATAAATATTGTAAGACAATTTAAATTCTACCATCATAACTCTTAGCACTTTTCAGAATATTTTTTATTCAAAACCGCAGTAAAACTATTTATAAATTATTACACCAACCAGTGAACATTTTTTGAATCTTGACATATCTCTGCATTTTGCAAACACGGTCTAAAGTGGCTATTCACATTCACAAATTATTCTTAAGTAGGAGTTACGGCAAACACAATCCAATTTGCTGAGAATATTCACCAACGCTTTAGTACAGACGAACAATATAACAAGATCATTGACTTGCTAGCACTGACGTTATACATAATACCCTCACTTAAAATGTACAGTAAGTCCGAAATGGTCAGTTTCCTCTGGTAAATGATGTATTACAGTTTATATTCTGACTAAATAAGAACTATAGCACGCGTTTACCATATGAAGAGGCGTAATAAACAGTGGATGGATTCGTTGTTAATATATAAGTAAATATCCTATTAAAATGGCTTTGCCATTAACTTATGGGGCAGTAGTAATTAATTTACCGATGCATTGTTAATTGCGCTGCTGCGGTTATTAAGAAACCACAGCTTGAAGTTGTACTTTTTGATTGAACTTGAAAGATTGGAGATATAAATTGAAACTAATTGAAATGAAGGACGTTGTTTTTCCTTGTTCCACATCGGTTATTTAGACGCCATCCTGCCAGAGATTTTAAGAGACTTTATACACATGGAACTAAAAAAACTAATGATAAAGTATTTAATAAAAACTGTTGTTTTTTTCTTCAAATTTTGCCGGAAGACTAAAAAGGTTGCAAAGAGAGATATGATAAATTTTAGTCCTAGCTACTCATTAGAAAAACAACAACAATATTTCCACGCGAAATATCCGAATCTGCCACAAGAATTACAAGTACAAAGACTCGTCTTGCCTCATTTTCGCAATTTACCACACAGGAAGTCATCAAAAGAGTTGTGTCTCTTAATTTATTGACATAAATAACACATTGAAATATGATTATCCCCTCGAAAACTTCTTTACTATTGGGGAAATGTTGATGAAACTTCAAAGGAATGGTCACTATTAAGCCTAGTTGTGCATTAACGTCGGCGTTTGTCGCTTGGGTATTTTTATTAAAGAGATTTGATTGATGATATATGTCACACAAATCACTGCTAGATAAACGTTTACGGAGTAGCAAGTAAAAAGCCTTTTTGAGCAATAACATGGAAATGTTGCGCTCGGAGTTATGACCTTTGATATTTTACATATAATGTAAATAGATATTCTTCTCTGCACGTAGTCTCCAGAATATGACCGCATGCGTTTCCCCTTCTTGGCAGAGTGACTCAACATTATGAGTGTAGATAACTGCTGAATAAAACGATTTTCTATTGCATCGATAATTGCTTACTGGTGGCAATGTTGGAATTTTTCATCACAAATTTTGTCCGCGGGGATTTAATCCGGTTGAAGGAATTGCATGGAACTAGACAGAAATTGTAAATACCAAGCACAGATGTGTATCGCCACAATCACTGTACGGCAATTATGGAGAATATAAAAGCATTGCACATTTGTTCAAAATAACGAGTCAGATGACTTATTAGCACGAACGATATCATACCCATAATGATAAAATGGCATTAGTCAGATATGGTCAATTTTTATCTGACAATTTCGATAGTGATGTATTATAATACAATCCTACCTTATAAAGAATTATAACACGCGCCTAAAACTGACTAAAAAGGCTTGTCGACTAGAATCAAATGCTGGAAGCTGACATATTTTCCGTAAATGAAACCTCACATAATTTTCCTTTCCGCTCAGAAATTTTCTCTAATTTTATTAATAACATGATTTTAGATGTTCTGTTCAACACTGTTGACAGTTCGTCGTACATTGAGTGGCAACTGGGAATTTGTCTTCTGGATAATATCTGATTTACAAACCAAAGACAATTCTAAACCGATCACTTGTCAGGTTGCTGCAAGACAAAAAAGGCATTCTCTCAACTACTTGCGTGCTGAATACTTTTAAAGTTATGGTTCATAACCAGTATTGATATTCGACACACTTTTAATGCAGTTTAGCGGTTTGGTGTTTTAAAGCATTGATTGAATTTAACACTCATATGATTTACATCTACAACATCGTTTTTTAACAAATACAGTTAAATATAATACAACAACTAACAAAGCTAAACAATATTTTCAGGGAGTTATTCATTATACACACAAAAGTATAAAATAGTTTGTTTTTACATTTGACTTTTACACAAAGTGATGTGTACAACGTGGTTGGCAAAGTCTCAATGGTCTGTTTATTTCCGCTGAAATCCACATGCATAATGTGATGAACACTTGCCGTCCATGTCTGGAATTTTTACCATGCTGGCTAGTGATCGCTTTTACGCCCGTACTTATTATAATATTCGCACATGCCGCCATTCCCTGGTTTGGCAATTGCATTACGGTTTGTTTCTTCATTCAAATGATAGTTAGTTTATTTGAAGCTTCAAAAAGGAAAACTATCATTTATCAGAAATTATGAAATTTCACCAGGTTGCACAATATTTTTTTCCAGCGGGAGGAAGATTTTCGATATTTGCCTTTCAACAAAGTTGAAATAATCGCCCCTCTCCCCCAAGATATTCGTTAAACAAAGCAATATGTTCAAATCTAAATGAAATAAAACAATATTGACTTTAAACATAACCGACACCCTTTTGAAATGCACATTGTCTAACTAATTTAGTTTGAACCCTAATGACAAAATAAGACGCTGTTCAAAAGTTGAAGTCTGGATTGAGTTTGATTCGTAATCTCCATAACAATGTCGAATTCAAACTTTATTATTGTAATTCAGATTGCATGCTAATATTGCAAATGCAAATTCAGACAGCTAGAGGACAGTCGTACTTTAGGGTGTTGTGATTGCACACTTAATAAAGAATTATGCAATTTCAATCCAATATTTAAAGAAAATATTTGAATGCCTAAACCATTAAAACAATCGAGTCTTTGAAACAATTATAGCAACTGGGAATAACCCAGTCGTCAAAACTTGAAATATATACAATATTTTGAGGCACAATTTAAGGGCATTAACCTCACTGAACGAGGGACACTAACGTGCAAACATCTCAAAAAGTCCAAACACGAATCGACACACTTAGCTAAAATAATGGAGTTGACCGCCTGGGAAACCATTCTCAGAAAACTGAATGCTTGAATGTTTCAAAATATCTATAATATATCTAATTATGACAAAATGTGTGTGTCTGAGTGGTGTTTACATTATTTGTAACTGATATAGCAATTTTGCCACATTTGCTTCTGAAGTTGCACTTATACATGACGACAGAATGTAGATTTTGCGTTTCTGAGTCGGAGTCTCAGACTTAACACGTTAATAAGCTCTGACCAAGTAGTATTTGTTTGAGATTGTTTATACAAGGAGCAACAGATAAACACCAAAAAAATAAAAAATAAACTAGAACGTGTCTTGTCCTTTGTTATCAAAGTCAGTAGGGCAATTATATTTTTCATGATCAATACTCTTTGCATTATGTGTCTCGAATATATAAAGTGTACACCGTATTTCTACAAATGGTCACGATGACCTTGACATCTCACCTACTAACTACAATACCATAGGGACCATCTCCTGACAAAGCTTAAATACGTTTTAACATGTTATTCACAAAGTATTGATCAGAAACTTGTAGCATATATTTAATTAAGATCAAATGAACAATGAACTTCATCCTACTTATCCCAGAACTTAAAGGTGCCGTCTACAAAACATGGTTAATTTGTATACAGCGTTTGTGGTAAGTTAAAAAGGGAGGTAGGAAACGAACATGTGACTTTGACGAAGGCATGGACAATGACGCCTATAAAGACGCCTGACGAACGTATCCCTATATGTATATGCTAATTTTCATGCTTTGTGTTGAAGATAAAAGATATTAGAGATTGTTGGCGATTGTTTAACTAGAAAACTTGTGGCCACGTAGCAATTAATGAAAAAAAAACCCATTTATAATGGGTAATACTTTCTATCTGTACACAAATGAAATGCTGTGTCTTGTTTTGATATTTGCAGTCAAATAAAATAAACATTATAATTCATTCAAATTAATGCAATCTTTTGTGTATATATATCAAGTACAAACGTATACTGTGCCCGTTTTTCGAATATTCTAATAATGTACCTCTCAAAAACAGGTCTATTTCAAATGAATAGAACGCTTTTAGGTGTATGATACGAAAGTAAATACAGAGAAAAGGCATATAAGACAGATATGCCCGAACAAATTGTATATGGAAGTAGGGACCAGACTTAACCATAATGCAAGTTGATAATTGGGAGGAAAGAAGTATAAACACAGGTTCCTTATGACATTTATTGCATATAAATTAGTCTACAGACTACACAACTAAGTCTTTCTCTCTGATTTTACAGTACCCAACCGTTAATGCCTTGTTAAGGAAGTGATTTAAATCAAAGGTAAAGACATGTATTAGAGGTTAGCGTGACAGTATTCCATTTTTTTTTCTAGACCTTCATTTTGCCTTGTTTGTCTTCTAAATATGTTTTTGTTACATTTAAATCATTGTAAGGGCGATAATAAATTGATTGCTAGATTGTCATGCTCATCCGCCTCCTCTTTTTCCGCCGCCCTTAAATGTAACTGACTCAAATAAAAATGTAGAACAGCGGTCTTGTTTGCCTATCTGTCAGGTACTGTCCGGGAACGACGTTTCGTGATACCTACGGTGTCGATGTATAATATTCACACGTAGAAAGGAGAATTTTTAAATCAGCATGTGGTTCGTCTGAAAACACATGCATATGGTGTCTTATGCAAAAAGAAAGTGCATGAACAAATGTTTAAAGTGACATAGTTATTTAAGAAAAAAATGAAAATAAAATGTCAACCCCACCACCCTTTTTTAATTTGTATGAAATCAATTTATTTATATTCGCCTAAGATATATTTTTTGTAAACGGATTACTGCCTACATGTATATAATACAAAGCAAATACGTGCGCGCGTTAATTCTAGTTTTATGTCAGTTTATAAGATATATTCAGTTAACAAGGAAGAGATAATTCAAGATTTATGTGTCGGAGAGAAAAGTACCGTAGTTCAACCATTTTATTACATCATTCAGTATTTTTATTTTAATATTTTTATTTTAATCTTAGCGTTTCTCTGCATTTTGCAAACACAGCTTTTGGTCTTTCACATCACATTATTCTTTAGTAAGAGTTATGGCAAACACAACCCTCAATTTGCTAAACATATTTACCAACGCATTAGCACATACGTTCAATAGAGCAACTTCGTTGCTTTGCTGACAGTGACCTTATACATAATACCCACACTCGAAATGTACAATTAGTCCGGAATGGTCAGTTTCCTCTGGTAAATGGTGTATTATAGTTTATATCCTGACTAAATAGGAATTATAGCACGCGTTTACCATATGAAGTGGCGTAATAAACAGTAGATGAATTCATTATTATCGACAAAAATCAAACGCCGGAGGTACAGTTTTGACATATTTACGTGTTTGAACACCTTTACTTTATTTCCACTCATAAAATGTCACAAATGTTATCAGTGTTTCACACATGCTGTCCAAAATATTTGACAGTCCGGAGTCCATTTAGTGCCAGGTGGGATTTGGACTTCTGGATAATAAGTGATTTACAAGCCAGAGACAGTCCTGAACAGATCACTTTTCTTGTTAACAAAATGTTACTTTTGAACCTTATGTTGGGGCAAAATTGTTTTAAAATAATTTCGAACCTGTTAATTTATTTGACACACTTTTAGCGGTTTGTGTTTTAAATCATTGATCGGATCTAACACGCAAGTTGTTCAAGATTGTTAACCAACATAGACCTGTCCGTTTATCAAATGTTTCGATATAACACAAAATCAATATCACTACTTGCTTCAATGATACCCATATTAAGTATGAATTTTACTGAAATGTCTGTCAAACTATTTAAATATGACACACCAACGAGTTGATGTTAAAATAACGAACTTCCGATTTGCAGTATTACCAGGTTACACCAACCGTCCAAAAAATGTGTTATTGCCGTTAATGATTGCATAAGAGATATTTACAATCAAGGTAATTTCCTTAAATTCAGAGCAGCTTTTATCATATGGCGTTCATATTGTATTACCTTTGGTGTTCATAATATAACAATAGTAGAGCTTTAAAAATATTGTATAAGGCTTAGTTCAGTTCTTGATTTTTGCATACGACATCCAGAAGTCAGGTCAGTAGTGACATGCCAAAAGGAGCATTTAGAACTGTATGTTTTTAAAAAAAAAGATAATGTATGTTCTGACTTTAACATGTTCAAAATGTTTAAAAATAAAGTTTACTAATGACAATTTGATCAGTACCACTTTAATAATTTTAAGCATTTTTCCGTTGCAGATAAAAACTAACCACGATTTATTAAGTTTGTTTAGTTAAAAGTTTGTGAACTTGAGCTCTATACTGTTTCTTAAGCAAATTTGCACTTTTTACATATACTACTGTATATGATATAAAGTTGGATTCGATAAATTGTGGAGAACTTTGATACATTGCACAAATGGTTTTCTTTAATGTAAGTGGAATGCTTGAGGTTAAAACTGTGAAGATACTGCAATATCGCAATAATTACTCTGTGTCTTTCTGACATTCATATTAACTTTATAGATGAATCTCATTTCCATTCGATCAGGAGAGATTTGTTCCCGCCTATTTTTGACATTTTTTATCATTTCGTTCAGCGAAATCAGCATTGTATTAAATAATAATAATAATAATAATAATAATAATAATAATAATAATAATAATAATGACTTTATTTAAAGAAGGTAACTCATAACGACATAGGCATCATACTATAAACAAACATAACACACGACTTATTTACAATGTGGCCTTCCGAAAGAACATACGCACGTACACGCACACACACACACACACACACACACACACACACACACACACACACACACACACACATAAATGCTTAGAATGAAAATGTAAGCATAAATTTATGTTATTTGAAAAGGGTACGTATTAAAATGTTATACGAAAACATAAAGAAACATGAATATAATACATTAATTAATACACGAGTGACGAACAATACATCAAAATATATCTTAAGATAACAAATTATATCATTAAAAATTATTTAACTGAGTAAGTAGGACAGTCACACATGTATTTAACACCTAACTCGAGATATACATAATCTAAAAAACAATAGTCATGGAATTATGCGTACAATTCTTACAACGGTTTTTGCAATTGATGATGTAAAAAGAACTTCTTGCAGCAGGCTTTAAATGTCTTTTCCGTGTTCGATTTACGTATTTCTTCTGGTAAAGAGTTCCAACCTTTCCAACTGTAGCATGCAAACGAGTGTTTCTTGTATTGTGTTTTATGTCAAATGTGAGCAATGTCTTGTCGCGTAGAAGATCGTAATCCATATCTTGTAATGTTACGTAACTTTATTATATTTCTTATATAACTCGGTTAAAGCAAGTTACAGTTCTTGCCTTATAAAGTGTATCTAGACTTCGAAAATACAATGTCAATATTTAACCGGCATGCACTCTTCCTATGAAACCTGAAACAAAATAAATGTTATACCAAAAATTCCTCTTTGACATTTTGATTGCCGCGATTTTGACTGAAAATCTATACAGAACGTGTCGTTATTCCAATTATAATGGCAATCAGGAGATAAAAGGAAAACTAAGTCCGTGTTACAACTCATATCCAAATCGATATTCGTATTAACCTAGGTCAAGAACGTTCTGCCCGCATAAACATGAAAGTAAACTATTGGTATGAACATGATAGTATACTTTGCTTTCAATTGGGAAGTATATAGCTAAGGATTATTTGAGAAACAATATTTCAGTTAGGCAAAACCAAATTGTTATCAAGGACGTCGTTTATTATTTTATTTTTTTGAAGTCGATATTTGAAGAATAAGCGATGAAGCAATAAATAAACTAATTGCCAATGATCTGGACAATAATTTAAAGTTATTAATGTCTAACAAAGATATAAATGCACCTTCTGTTAAGGTTATAGCAGAAAAATGAACAGTTAACAAAATGTTCTAAAAAGGGAAACCTGACATCTTCATCTTATGCTTTTTCACAACATATCATATTTAACTTTTAGTTTAATTGATATTTGTTTCAATGCAAGCAGATTCACTTTCACACTCTTCATTCTTTTGGTGAACGTCTTTCCCGAAGTGTTGGTTTACAGTCCCTATTCTCTACAACCGATACAGAATGGTCGAAACTTAGACATAGAATTTGGGAACAAGTCCTCTATGCATAAATAAAATTCCTTGAGATCAAATTCTGTGCCATAGTACAATATCATTGGAATAGCATTGCTCGTAGATTACACACTTCCTAGATTTGTTGTTCAGTTTAACGACATTTCTACTATTATGCAATACACGAATTTTGGGTGGTATATATCTCTTGGGAATGAATGCTTGGAAATAAAAACTGTTTGTGGTTGCTGAGAGACCTGAGCAAATCAGCTCCTGGTACCACCATTCACTTGTTGGTTCTCTTCGTTGGATTCATTTTTGGTACAAACTTGGATTAAAATTGCAACTAAATGAATTAAATAAAGTGAAAAAAACACAAAAATTTGGGAAGAACTTCGATCTTTCCGCTGAAAAATCTGGAGACCAAATGGCAGTCAACATACCGGGCCTCGAAATATATAGTCGAGAGAAGGACGATCGAGCGTCCAACGAGTGACCCACGGCTGTTGTGCGATAGTTTTACGACAGTCGCACGACTATCCGACGTGGGAAACACGACCTGATCACGTGTAGTGCTTGAACATATGTTTGCCTAGCGTCAGACGAATCTTTGTTACATTTGTATTCCATTCTTTTTATATGATGCTGCAAAATCAGAATATTATACGATATTGCAAAATCAGCATGTAATATACCCATACAGTTATCCTGAATCGTATAGCAATTAATGTCTTTTATCACAAATATATGCAATTGATTTCGTACAAAACATGAATACAACATAATCGAATCCAGAAACATATTCCTCTTTGACATTATGTTTTCCCGGATTTTCGCTGACAGTCTGTAGTGAACACGCCGTTATTCCAATTATTCATATCCCGCAGATCACAGGAAAATTACGCTTTCTTGACATCTCATATCAAATACGACACATCTTATTAACCTAGGTCATGAACATTTTGCCTGCACAGCATAAACATGAGTGAAAATTATTGGCAACGCATGATGGTGTGTTTACTTTAAAACAAGATATTGAAACTTTTCAGAATACATCAGCTTTGAAAGAGAAACACCTTCAAATGTACACATTTCGCCATTCAATATGGCGAACACGTTTTAAGTCTGAAAGAAGCCTTCTATGAAGGAAAAAACATCGTCTTACCATTAAAATGTCATATTATTTCCACTTTTGCGACTTTTTTTTTACGTAAATTGATTGACATGTTGTGTATGTTATGTGATCTTGCTCCTGTCGACACTGTTTAAAGGCACACATTTAAGGCCTAACGCAAATTAGACGCACAACGTTCACATATGACAGCCATACCACGCATGCATAAACATATGTCTATCGGTCAATAAGATCGTTTGCATATGAGTAATCTTGCCACATATGCCATATGTGAATTGGTAAGGAGACATTAATATACCAAGGGAACTATAAAAACGGACAAAATAAATTGTTAGTATCCCTTAAGGAATGGCATACACATGATTATGACGACATTTTCAATTTCCGTTTTGTGGGAACTATTCATAGTGTTAGCATGACAATGTTTAATGACCTGGTACATCCCGCCAAGTTATCATTTATCCAATGGAATATTCGAATATATGTTCACAACAATGACTAATGCAAAACGATAATAAAACGACATTCAAAAACCAATACCTTTGCTCTACATTAGGTCTAACTAAAGTATTGGGCTAACATTCACAGTATGTCAACATTATTACAAAAAATATATACGGGATATTAACGATAGAAATCAGCTAATATAGATCCTCCCCTGAAAGTGTCAAGGTAAACTGAATAAACCCGAATCTACATTATAGCATGACGGTTTTGTTAGTATTGTTTCTTACAGGTATTTGTGCATTCAAAACTGTTGTTTTAGTAAACTAGGTAATACAGACCAGCAGTTGTGTGTTGGTCTCAATTGTCCACTCAATATTAATAGGTATCATTTTTTGTTACGCTTACCATGTTTACCTTTGAATGTGAACTTTGCAATTATCGTATCACTGTCTTCTGATATTTATATCGTGCAATGATTCTTTTCTTTCTTTTTTGGTCATCAAATGTAAAAAAACGCATTTATTTGATATTAGTAAAGTACAAGACCAGGAATTTTTAATGTCTCGTCATTACTGTCATTGTTAGTAATTTTGTAATGCGACAATGCATAAATATTCGTTTATTACAGGAAGCAAGGCTTTTACCGTAATGCAAGAGTTCACTTATAGTTGTTTAGTTTAGTTTAAAAGTATATCGAGAGAGCTTAGCACAAACCAGAGGTAACTTCAGTTATCCTGCGATCACTCCTTATGATGACCGGATAAAGGTCTATCATATAAACGTGTTAGTATTCGAAAATGGACATGCGACATATGGATATTAACTAACTATCCTATGACTATTATAACAAGAGGGCCATGATGGCCCTAAACCGCTCAGCTAAGCAAAGGGCCACAACTCAGAGGAGATGTTTTTTTAAAGAAAAACAGGACGTTGGCCAGATGGTTGTTGTTGTTGATCAATGTGACCCCTTGTCGTATTTTTGTAGGAGGCTACCTAAGGAAGCTTGCCGTAAAGATTCATTAAATTTGGACTGGTAGTTTTAGAGGAGATGTTTATTAAAGCAAAACAGGAAGTTGGCCATTTTGTTGTTGTTGCTGTTGATCAATCATGACCCCTTATTGTATTTTTGTAGAGGGTCACCCAAGGAAACTTCCTGTAAAGTTTCATTGAATTTGTACTGGTGGTTTCAGAGGAGATGTTTTTTAAAAGCAAAACAGGAAGTCAGCCATTTTGTTGTAATTTCTGTTGTTGTTGTTGATCAATCGTGACCCCTTGTTGTATTTGTGTAGAGGGTCACCCAAGGAAGCTTCCTGTAAAGTTTCATTGAATGTGGACTGGTAGTCTCAGATGAGATGTTTTTTTAAAGCAAAACAGGAAGTTGGCCATTTTGTTGTTGTTGTTGTTGATCAATCGTGACCCCTTGTTGCATTTTTGTAGAGGGTCACCCAAGGAAACTTCCTGTAAAGTTTCATTGAATTTGGAGTGGTAGTTTAAGAGGAGATGTTTTTTAAAGCAAAACAGGAAGTTGGCCATTTCGTTGTTGTTGCTGTTGTTGTTGTTGTTGATCAGTCGTGACCCATTGTTGTTGTTTTTTGTAGAAGGTCACCCAAGGAAGCTTCATGTAAAGTGTCATTGAATTTGGACTGGTTGTTTAAGAGAAGATGTTTTTTAAAAGCAAAACAGGAAGTCGGCCATTTTGTTGTTGTTGTTGTTGTTGATCAATCGTGACCCCTTATTGTATTTTTGTAGAGCGTGACCCCTTGTTGCATTTTTGTAGAGGGTCACCCAAGGAAGCTTCCTGTAAAGTTTCATTAAATTTAGACTGGTAGTTTCAGAGGAGATGTTTTTTTTAAAGGAAAACAGGAAGTCGGCCATTTTGTTGTTGTTGTTGTTGTTGTTGTTGTTGTTGTTGATCAGTCGTGACCCATTGTTGTTGTTTTTTGTAGAAGGTCACCCAAGGAAGCTTGCTGTAAAGTTTCATTGAATTTGGAGTGGTAGTTTCAGAGGAGATGTTTTTTAAAGCAAAACAGGAAGTCGGCCATTTTGTTGTTGTTGTTGTTGTTGTTGTTGTTGTTGATCAATCGTGACCCCTTGTTGTATTTTTGTAGAGGGTCACCCAAGGAAGCTTTCTGTATAGTTTCATTGAATATGGACTGGTAGTTTCAGAGGAGATGTTTTTAAAAGCAAAACAGGGAGTCAGCCATTTTGTTGTTGTTGCTGTTTTTGTTGTTGTTGTAGAGGGTCACCCAAGGAAGCTTCCTGTAAAGTGTCATTGAATTTGGAACGGTAGTTTCGGAGGAGATGTTTTTTTAATGCAAAACAGGAAGTCGGCCATTTTTTGTAAAGGGTCATCCAAGGAAGCTTCCTGTGAAGTTTGATTGAATTTGGCCAGGCAGTTTCAGCGGAGATGTTTGTTAAGCAATTGTTGACGGACGGACTGACTGACTGACTGACTGACGGACGGACGGACGGACGGACTGACGGACGGACGCCGGACAAAGACCGATCACAATAGCTCACCTTGAGCACTTCGTGCTCTGGTGAGCTAAAAACATCACATCAGTTTCTTTTTCAAATGTGAATTAGTTTCGACAGTATTGTTTATTTCCTGTACGAGAAGGTATGAAATGCTTTCATCGGGAAAACCCTATGATCATTTAACATAGCTCAACACCTGTGTAAGTGCTACAAATGTGACCTCATTTCGTGACGCACTAAAACAAGTTGAATTAAAATGGCTTTCAAAAAGACGTTAGCTAGAGATTTAGTTGGTTTTGAATTATAGTTAAGTTAAGTAATTTTAATAAACTCCTTTTGTTGAAATGTGTTCGTACATAATGCAATGAGAGTTGCAGGCGTCAAATAAAAAAAGGATTAAGATTCTACGTTATAAAACAATATTGACCTGCTTTTAAACGATGCTTAGTGGAAGAAAACATAATCGTTTGAAGATACATGGTGTAAAACAGAGGTATGTCACATTTATAAAGGTGCTTACATCGAAACATTGTTTCATTAATGTCAGTGAAGTTCAAAAATAGTTCAATGAGGTTTATACGTCTTCAAGAACGAAATGATTCTTCTACACGAATCAAATATAGTAATAAACATGAACACTGTTGGAATCGCTGATGCCGAGATGGAGGTAGTTTATCCGGCCTGTAACAGCTTGCCAAGTTACTCTTTATCGCTTACTGGATACCCTTTCACCAATCAAGTATTCTATATCTAACTTATCACTGATTTTCGTTTGTATACAATAAGCCACCACTGGTTTTTGTACCCTGCGTTTGTCACATTAGGTAGAACTTCCAGGTGTGAGACAGGTGTTTGTACAAAAAGACGTAATACTCTTACTTATATAGGTTGAATCCATGTCCCTCTATCACGACTTCTGTTACGGATTGCGGCGAGGCAATAACTCTCAACATGTCGTGGAATTGTAGTATACATTTCATAAAATGCGGTTTAATGTCGATTCCGTGTTGCCGACTGTCACACATGTGCATACGAGCATTTTAAACGATTTAAAACTATCGCCCTTTAATCATATACTGTATAAATCTGGCAACTCGCCAGTGCTTTGGTGAACGTCAGTCGTCCATAGTGTCGCTTAATGACGTAAGTTTTCCATTGTTAGATCGTAGCTATACTGCTGAATCATATTACAACAGAAGTACAGAAGCCAGTTAAGGACAACTTACTGATCATATAACAACACTTAAAATCTGAGAGTGCTTGCAAACTGATTGAACTTGGAACACATGAGATTATTACTGCCTGGCGTCAGACTTTCTCATCAGTGGAAATAATGATTCGTTTTGCCACTACTGGAAAATATTACCTACACAAACGAATCTCATTTCCAAGCAAACGTGAATCTTTTTCACATTTTTTTAATATGTTGTAGCAAAACCAGTATGTGATATACCCATATCATTATCCTTAATTGCACCGCATTCTTTGCCTAAGAATATTCATTACGGCTTGTACCGAAATATAATTAGTGATTTGGCATGCACTTTCTACGAAACTTCTAAAAGAACACGAACGCAAATTAAATGGTATCTAAAAATATCTTCCTCTTTGACATTTGTTTTGCCGGGATTTTCACCGACACTCTGTAGTATGTACGTCGTTATTCCAATTACTAAAGCAACCCGCAGATCACAGGAAAATTACGCTTTCTTTACATCTCATATCAAAGACGACACATCTTATTAACCTAGGTCATGAACATTTTGCCTGCACGGCATAATATATGATTCGGTTATTGGCATAGCATGATGGAGGATATTTGTTTAAACAAACACTTACAACGCTATATTTTAGTGGTATTTTCGGCATATTGCAAAGCTCATTTGTTTATATTTAGATGTAAGGGTATATAAATAACGGGTGGAATTAGGTCTTTTGACAGCTTCTAAGTACTCAACAACCTAACGAAAAAAACACACGAAAATAACGATTAATTTGTTTTGAAGCATCTTTGAACAACCCATAAACGTGTGTTTGTTTTATTTTAAAACAAAATCAATGAACATATAAAACTGTAGACAATGTCCTTTCAGTGCATACAGAATTTGTGTTTTTTATATTTTTCATTAAACGCTAACAGAATAAATGTGATCCAGGGGTTAAAAGATAATTATGGTTCATAACTGCAGATTCAATGTTCCTAGGTTTGAATGCTTCTGCCGGCTTAATTTGTTTGGTTTCTGATTTTTAATGACTTTAAAATAATTTTTGGTGTCATTATATTTATATAGCAAAAGTTTTTTACTTATTTTTCAGAATTATTTTTTAGAATTAAATGCATAAAAACAGCTTAGGAACCTTTAAATAATAAATAAAGCACATTCATAAAACAGGGGAAAAATATTTATATGTATATAATTTTATTACATTTTATGTATTAAGCATCTGTCACGTGGCGATGACACACATATTTAGCGCAATGTGGCACGTGAGATGTTTTACCGAGTGGTGGGGGAAGGCACAGCTATTGGACACACTGTGGCACGTAAGCTGTTTTACCCTGTGCGGGTGAAGACACAGAGATTAGGCACATTGTGGCTCGTGAGCTGTTTTACCCCGTGTGGGGGAAGACACAGAGATTAAGCACATTGTTGCTCGTGGGTTGTTTTACCCTGTGTGGGGAAAGACAAAGAGATTTGACACATTGTTGTCAGTGGGTTGTTTTACCCTTAGTGGGGGAAGACACAGATATTGGGAACAATGTGGCTCGTGGGTTGTTTAACTCTGTGTGGAAGAAGACACAGAGATAAAGCACAGTGTGACTCGTCAGTTGTTTTACCCGGTATGGGATTAGACACAGAGATAAGGTACATTGTGGTTCGTGAGTTGTTGTACCCTGTTCGGGGGAAGACACAGAGAGTAGGCACATTGTGGTTCGTAAGCTGTTTTACCCAGTGTGAGGGAAGACACAGATATAAGGCACATTGTGGCTAGCGAGTATATTTATCCAGTGTTGGGCTAAACACAGAGATTAGACACGCTGTGGCTCGTGAGCTGTTTAACCCAGTGTTGGGGAAACACATAAATTCGGCACATTGTGGCACGTGGGTTGTTTTACCCTGTGTGGTCTAAGACACAGGGATTCGTCACATTGTCGGGGAAGATACAGAGATTAGGCACATTGTGGCTCGTTAGTTGTTTTACCCGGTTTGGGATTAGACACAGAGATTAGGCACATTGTGGTACGCGAGTTGTTTTACCCTGTTCGGGGGAGGACACAGAGAGTAGGCACATTGTGGCTCGCGAGTAAATTTACCAAGTGTTGAGTTAGACACAGAGGTTAGGCACAATGTGGCTCGTGGGTTGTTTGACTCTGTGTGCGGAATAACACAGAGATTCCGTACATTCTTTGTCGTGAGTTTATTTATTCATTGTTAGGTTGGACACAGAAATTAGGCACATTTTGGCTCGTAGGTTGTTTTACCCTGTGTGGGTGGAAATACAGAGTTTCGGAACATTGTGGCTTATGGGTTGTTTTACCCTCTGTGGGGGAAGACACAGAGATTCGACACATAAAGGCGCGTGGGTTATTTACCCTGTGTGGGGGGAATGACAGAGATTCGGCACATGCTTGCTCGTGGGATGTTTTACCCTGTGTGGAGGAAGATTCAGAGATTCGACACATTATGGCTCGTAGGTTGTTTTAACCTGTGCGGGGGGAGACACAGAGATTCGACACATTATGGCTCGTATGTTGTTTTAACCTGTGTGGGGGAGACACAGAGATTCGACACATTATGGCTCGTATGTTGTTTTAACCTGTGTGTGGGGAGACACAGAGATTCGACACATTATGGCTCGTAGGTTGTTTTAACCTGTGTGGGGGGAGACACAGAGATTTAACACATTATGGCTCGTAGGTTGTTTTAACCTGTGTGGGGGGAGACACAGAGATTCGACACATTATGGCTCGTAGGTTGTTTTAACCTGTGTGAAGGGAGACACAGAGATTCGACACATTATGGCTCGTAGGTTGTTTTAACCTGTGTGGGGGGAGACACAGAGATTCGACACATTATGGCTCGTAGGTTGTTTTAACCTGTGTGAAGGGAGACACAGAGATTCGACACATTATGGCTCGTAGGTTGTTTTAACCTGTGTGGGGGGAGACACAGAGATTCGACACATTATGGCTCGTAGGTTGTTTTAACCTGTGTGTAAGGGGAGACACAGAGATTCGACACATTATGGCTCGTAGGTTGTTTTACCCTGTGTGGGGGGGAGACACAGAGATTCGACACATTATGGCTCGTAGGTTGTTAATCTGTGTGGGGGGAGACACAGAGATTCGACACATTATGGCTCGTAGGTTGTTTTAACCTGTGTGGGGGGAGACACAGAGATAAGACACATTGAAGAGTTAGAAATGAAAGGGGCCTGATACAGAACGGAAGTGTATTTCTGTAATAAACGGGAACAGTTAATGAATTAAGTTGAGCACAGAAATGACATTATGATATACGATGTATTACACACTCTGTACATTTGGTCATATCGACCAAATGTACAAAGTTTGCAAAGTTTTACCTTTTATTCATCGTAAAATAAAAACAAACTTGCAGTAAATAAATTTCGAGTGGAATGAACAGCATATTTCAACTGATCAATAACTGAAATGTATATTTATTTATATTGTGGTACATCTGGTCGGTTACCAATGGAGATTATACCGTCCGCAGATTTCACATTATGGCGTGACAAAATTGATACAAAAAATGCAAAAATATATTACTGTCGCAGCTGATTTGTAAAAACATATTTGTGAAGTAATAAGGGATATTGGATCATGCTCGCTGGGTGTCCATTTCAATTTACAGTCTGGAACAGAGTCTAACTTTGTTATTGTGTGTGATTACGGTATTTGTTTTGTGTATTTATGTTGGCATTCCAATCTCTGTTTGTCGTGCGTTGCAAAGATTTTGTTCGAGAATACAGTAAGTTTGAAATATAAGTAAATTATCAGAGGTGACAGTACAAGTCGGCGATATTTAGCCCCTAGAATGTAGATAGTACCTTGATATTACTATTTTCAAATGTTCTTAAATTAAGAGCGATCGCCCGTATATACTTACTAAGAATGAACTCCCGTCCACTTACGAAGAATGATTCCCCGTCCATTAATAATAAGTGATCCCCCGTCCACTAATTAAAAGTGATCTCCCGTCCACTTACTAAGAATGATCTCCCGTCCACTTACTAAGAATGATATCCCGTCCACTATTATGAGTGATGTCCAGTCCACTTATTAAGAATGATCTCCTGTCCACTCATTAAAAGTGATCTCCCGTCCTCTGACTAAGAATGATCTCCCGTCCACTTACTAAGAATGATCTCCCGTCCACTTACTAAGAATGATCTCCCGTCCACTTACTAAGAATGATCTCCCGTCCACTTACTAAGAATGATCTCCCGTCCACTGGTTATGAGTGATCCCCCGTGACTTAATAAGAGTGATCTCCCGTCCACTCATTATGAGTGATCCCCCGTTACTTAACAAGAGTAATCCCCCGTGACTTAATAAGAGTGATCTCCCGCCCACTGGTTATGAGTGATCCCCCGTCTGCTTAATAAAAGTGACCTTTCCTCCACTTGTTACGAGTGAACGCCCTTTCACTTTTGTCAACAATAGATTAACAACACAACAACTTCCCTGCAATTTGTTAAAAAAATAAGACTGCTCGAAACATATTATTATCATCTGTATTTACTGAAAAACAATAGCGCAAACCTTTAAAATACATTCTTATTATACATTTTCAACTCATTGTTACAACAAATTTATTACTCGCATTCGTCATGTATAACGAAATCGACGTTTTAAGTATAAGGGCGCGACAGCGAACTCTTTAATAAATTCGCTTACTCGTTATATCTAATCAATAACCGAAAACAATAATCATTACAACTCCGGTAAGTATATCATTTAATTCAATGCTTGGCTCTGATCAGCCTGTTTGAACAATAAAGCCTTTATATGGAAAATAAAATTCAAAATATGGACGAAAAACTAATTCATTTATTACATATACAAAAGAAACTTTATAAATATATTTAAATAACCTTTACGCTCGCCTGGGATGTAATCCATATAATTCAAAATATGAACAATAACTAATACTTAATATATTATCGATATAACACACTTTATAAAATAAATAAAACATTACCCATAGAAAAAAAATCAATATAATTGTATAAAATAAAAATGCCGTGGTTTCATAAATAAATGATATTTATAATCCTTAAAGTCGTTTTAACCCATTCATTAAGTTTGTATTGCTTTATTTTCATGATGTTCCCAATACCTTTTGCTGTATGTTTCCGTTCCGTTGTTTTTTCCGTGACGTTTTTCAGCTACCAATCTCCCGGAAACCAACGTTCAATGTTGTAAGCACACATTAAACGTGTGTTCCCAAGAAGCCGGCAACCGAATATTTAAACTAGCAAATTAATTATAAATACGATTACTTCATTGCTTCGATTTAAATTTCTTATTTAGTGTTTCTCGTGTATTAATGATTAATATTATCTTAAACGTCCTTATTTTGTTTGAGCCCTTATCCATTGTAAATATCACAAATAAATTATAAAAATGCTTTAGAATTTAATTTTCTGAATTAAACCTCTTTAATATACAGTTTCATAACAGAAAGATGATAACTGCAATCACATCAATTGTATTTATATACCCGCATCGAAACACCCGATTGACTGCAGCCCCGTGATCCCGGACCTCCTGGGGATGTATTGACTGCTACTGAAGGCAGAATCCATTGACTGTCACCAACACGTGGACAAGGTGTGAACGTCATTCAACTGATCCTGTCATATCAACAGCGCGCGAGATCGTGCTTGACAGAGAATGAAATTACAAAGTTGTATGAATTGCTTGTGCAAATTATATTTATTCCTGGTATTGATATACCAATTTATTTCCTTTGTTTGTTTTTTCTTCAAAGCATTGTTTGTGTGTTGTTGTTCTTTCTCCTTTTACAGCAAGGTATGCGGCCATATCATTGTAAACGAATATGACGAATTTACAGAAGTAGCATAGAGCTTCTACAATAGGAATACATCGGCTTTTGTCCATCGAAAACAACACCGGATGTTTATGGACGGTTTACAATGCCAGAATAAAATCTTGACGTTTAACTATGATGCAAGTAAATTGCGAGGTATTTTCAATTTTACAACTTTATGCATTTACTCTTGGAAATATTATCTATTTATGCAATAATACGTGGCCTTTCACTTCATCGGCAATCAAATTAAACTAAGTAATACAAAATACACGATTAAAAACAACAATTTATTAATACTACTGTTTAACCTTTTACGAACTACTTTTACTGGTGGTCTTGCATACATCCAAGCTTGTTTTCGGTGAAAAATGGCCGATGAGTTTCCATTGAGAGCATCATATTATAAGCATTTTTGAAGCAGATATTTTACTTTCTGTCACAAAAGAAATGAATGTGCGTATATTGATACAATATACTATGTTTTGTTACACGTATAGGTGTTGTTTTATCATAACTTCGATGTGCAGACATTTTCCGTAACATTTTCACTCGTGTAGTATAGTAACTTGACGCTAACATTTTACTTATATATTTTCATAATAACATCGTGGACGTAATGCCTGTTAAGGTGATAGTCGTATTAAAAATAATAATAATAATAATTAATATTATAACAAACATAAATTTTAAGTGACAAACCTTTAACGACTTATTAAATAATTCATTTATGGAAAATATCAACTACTGATAACAAGATTGTAATCATGTATTTAATAGCTGAAAACACACGGATATTAAAAGGCTGATTGGTGTAAAAAGATTTACCGAGATCAACGATAGTCTCATAAGGTAGAAATACCGTGTTTTCTGCACAATTCTTCCAAATTAAATAAGGTATCATTCAAGTCAAGTCAACTTTATTCAGTAAACTCATGTCATACTTGCATGGCAAAATGAGCATTGCAATGAACATATTATACTGTTACACATAAAGAGGCTTTGAAAAATGAACTTTAACCATATTAAAACAATTAACATCATGGTATAAAGAGGAGTACATTATATTCTTATGTTAACTTTTTTAATGATACATTTCATTTACACAACTTTGAAAACATAATACATTCTTGGTTTTATTTTATAACACGATTATATGAAAATATATAAAGTTATCAATGAAACGTCGTCTTTCGTTAATGAAATAAATATCTAACAAATAATGAAATTCATCACCAATACGATTAGAATCACAAATATGGCTGTTTCTGTCATTTATGTTTATATTCCTCCAACTACCTACTTCAACTGAAAAATGAGTGTTTCTTGTTCTAAATCGTATAACATAATTCAATAATTTTGGCGGTGTTTTAATAAGATAGTTTTCAAATTCAAAGCGTTCTTTAACAATCTATAATTTACACATTTACGAAGAGCTCACAGTAGTGTACAATTTGTTTAAAAACAAATCAGACAGTTTCTGCTTAACACTTCTTGTAACCTTTTTTATATGGGATTTCGTGGCTTTGCCAAACATTAATAAGACCACATTTGATGAGGTTAGTCTTAACATGTTTAATCCATTTGAAGTCTTTAGCTCTAACATTGGCAGAATACAGGATTTTACTCAATGTGACGTTGTATACTGAGATTGAGAGTTTATGACAAGATGGAACGACCAAGTTAGACCAGTAATTGACCATTCATGAATCAATATCTATTTGCAAAGCCTTAACACCCGTTTTACCCATATATCATACATGTGGGCGTACTACTTTTAACATTTAACATATAATTTAGAAATTTTAATGAACCTTTTCGAGTATGTAATTTTAACCAAAATTCCAGCAAAAAGAACCATTGTTTTCGATATTTAATCATATTTTACGGTATATTACAACAGTTGTATTTATTGTGATACTGATTATTTTTGAGTAAACGTGCAGCTTTAAGTGTAAAAACGCCAGTAAGGGAAATTACGCAGGTGTCAATTTTGCTACATACTCGATCAGTGCAATCGTTTTTTCTGTTAAGACACATATCAACTTTTAATACACGAAAATGCAATAGCAAAGTGCAGTCTGTTCAATTTATAAATGGTGTTATTAAGCTTTCAGCTCCAAGACTATATTTGGTAGCTGAACATGATTTGTCAATTCAGGATTTCTCGCTTTTCCTGCCTCTCAAAAACATAGACACGATCATTGCTTCTGTCCATGCCAGAGTTGGTTTATATAATAGAGGCTTTATGAATTATTGTCCGTGACAGGGATGCCAATAAAAGCCTGACTGGAGAATGAGATGTTTCAGACATTATATTTATCTATGAAAACAAAATGATATAATTAACGTGGAGGAGAATTCGTTTCAACAGGATAATATGTGTATCCAGGGTAAATGGAATATACGAGTGACTATAGTTGGCAAATAATGGATGAAGAGTAAACAGTATAAGGCGGCGATACATCTCTAACATTTTGCTAGTTGTCTGTAATTTTGATGAAGAATTGTTTTTGCATGGAAGGACCAACACAAAACATTACCGTGTTCATATCTTTATAACAAAGACGTAATTTACTGTGTATGTAAAAAGTACAACGCCTACAATTTCAGGCTAGGTGCCACACATGAAAGCCTATATCAAGTTGCGTACGATGGGCTAGCTATTTCACTCATCGGATAACCGTTAAGAAATAAAACAGAAGAACAGTTTAAGTGTCACATTTCTTACTCCCTCGCGGTGTAGTTATAACGTCATATATCTTACTCCCTCGCGGTGTATTTCTAACGTGACATCTCTTACTCCCTCGCGGTGTATTTCTCACGTCACATCTCTTAGTCCCTCACGGTGTATTTCTAATGTCACATCTCTTACTCCTTCGCGGTGTATTTCTAACGTTACATCTCTTACTCCTTCGCGGTGTATTTCTAACGTCACATCTCTTACTTCTTCGATGTGTATTTCTTACGTCACATCTCTTACTCCTTCGCGGTGTATTTCTCACGTCACATCTCTTAGTCCCTCACGGTGTATTTCTAACGTCACATCTCTTACTCCCTCACAGTGTATTTCTAACGTCACATCTCTTAGACCCTCACGGTGAATTTCTAACGTCATATCTCTTAGACCCTCACGGTGTATTTCTAACGTCATATCTCTTAGACCCTCACGGTATAATTCTAACGTCACATCTCTTACTCCTTCGCGGTGTATTTCTCCCTCACAATGTATTTCTAACATCACATCCCTTACTCCCTCGCAGTGTATTTCTCACGTCACATCTCTTACTCCCTCACGGTGTATTTCTAACTTAACATTCCTTACTCCCCACGGTGTATTTCTAACGTCACATCTCTTACTCCCTCACGGTGTTTTTCTAACCTCACATCCCATACTCCCTCACGGTGTATTTCTAACGTCACATCTCTTAGTCCCTCACGGTGTATTTCTAACGTCACATCTCTTAGTCCCTCTTGGTAAATTTCTAACGTCACACTTCTTAGTACCTCGCGGTGTATTTCTCACGTCACATCTCTTAGACCCTCACGGTGTATTTCTAACGTCACATCTCTTAGTCCCTCACGGTGTATTTCTAACGTCACATCTCTTAGTCCCTCACGGTGTATTTCTAACGTCACATCTCTTACTCCTTCGCGGTGTATTTCTCACGTCACATCTCTTAGTCCCTCACGGTCTATTTCTAACGTCACATCTCTTACTCCCTCACGGTGTATTTCTAACTTAACATTCCTTACTCCCCAACGGTGTATTTCTAACGTCATATCTCTTACTCCCTCACGGTGTTTTTCTAACCTCACATCCCTTACTCCCCCACGGTGTTTTTCTAACCTCACATCCCTTACTCCCCCACGGTGTATTTCTAACGTCACATCTCTTAGTCCCTCACGGTGTATTTCTAACGTCACATCTCTTAGTCCCTCACGGTGTATTTCTAACGTCAAATCTCTTACTCCTTCGCGGTGTATTTCTCACGTCAAATCTCTTACTCCCTCACGGTGTATTTCTAACGTCACATCTCTTACTCCTTCGCGGTGTATTTCTACCTCACAATGTATTTCTAACGTCACATCCTTTACTCCCTCGCAGTGTATTTCTCACGTCACATCTCTTACTCCCTCACGGTGTATTTCTAACTTAACATTCCTTACTCCCCCACGGTGTATTTCTAACGTCACATCTCTTACTCCCTCACGGTGTTTTTCTAACCTCACATCCCTTACTCCCTCACGGTGTATTTCTAACGTCACATCTCTTACTCCCTCACGGTGTATTTCTAACGTCACATCTCTTAGTCCCTCACGGTGTATTTCTAACGTCACATCTCTTACTCCGTCGCGGTGTATTTCTCACGTCACATCTCTTAGTCCCTCACGGTGTTTTTCTAACGTCACATCTCTTACTCCCTCACGGTGTATTTCTAACTTAACATTCCTTACTCCCCCACGGTGTATTTCTAACGTCATATCTCTTACTCCCTCACGGTGTTTTTCTAACCTCACAACCCTTACTCCCTCACGGTGTATTTCTAACGTCACATCTCTTAGTCCCTCACGGTGTATTTCTCACGTCACATTTCTTAGTCCCTCACGGTGTATTTCTAACGTCCCATCTCTTAGTACATCGCAGTGTATTTCTCACGTCACATCTCTTAGTCCCTCCGGTGTATTTCTAACGTCACATCTCTTACTCCCTCACGGTGTATTTCTAACGTCACATCTCTTAGTCCCTCACGGTGTATTTCTAACGTCACATCTCTTACTCCTTCGCGGTGTATTTCTCACGTCAAATCTCTTAGTCCCTCACGGTGTATTTCTAACGTCACATTTCTTACTCCTTCG
Source organism: Mya arenaria (assembly GCF_026914265.1). Classification (NCBI taxonomy): domain Eukaryota; kingdom Metazoa; phylum Mollusca; class Bivalvia; order Myida; family Myidae; genus Mya; species Mya arenaria. The sequence goes on along the minus strand of NC_069122.1, from coordinate 39,592,805 downwards.
CGGTGTATTTCTCCCTCACAATGTATTTTTAACGTCACATCCTTTACTCCCTCGCAGTATATTTCTCACGTCACATCTCTTACTCCCTCACGGTGTATTTCTAACTTAACATTCCTTACTTCCCCACGGTGTATTTCTAACGTCACATCTCTTACTCCCTCACGGTGTTTTTCTAACCTCACATCCCTTACTCCCTGACGGTGTATTTCTAACGTCACATCTCTTACTCCCTCACGGTGTATTTCTAACCTCACATCCCTTACTCCCTCACGGTGTTTTTCTAACCTCACATCCCTTACTCCCACGAGGTGTATTTCTAACGTCACATCTCTTACTCCCTCACGGTGTTTTTCTAACCTCACATCCCTTTCTCCCTCACGGTGTATTTCTAACGTCACATCTCTTACTTCTTCACGGTGTATTTCTCACGTCACATCTCTTACTCCTTCACGGTGTATTTCAAACGTCACATCTCTTTCTCCCTTACAGTGTATTTCTAATGTCACATCTCCTACTCCCTCACGGTGTATTTCAAACGTCACATCTCTTACTCCCTCACAATGTATAATTCTAATGCCACATTTCCTACTCCCTCACGGTGTATATTTAACGTAAAATTTCTTACTCCCCTACGGTGTAGTTATAACGTCACACCTCTTACCCCCTCACGGTTTATTTATAGAGTCACATCTATTGCCCCCTCATGGTGTATTTGTAGCGTCACATCTCTTAGTCCCTCACGGTGTTTTTCTAACGTCACATCTCTTACTCCCTCACGGTGTATTTCTAACGTCTTATCCCTTACTCCCTCATGGTGTATATGTAACGTCACATCTCTTGCTCCCTCATGGTGTTTATGTAACGTCACATCTCTTGCTCCATCATGGTGTATATGTAACGTCACTTCTCTTGCTCCCTCATGGTGTATATGTTACGTCACTTCTCTTGCTCCCCCATGGTGTATATGTTACGTCACATCTATTGCTCCATCACGGTGTGTATGTAACGTCAGATCTATTGCTCCATCACGGTGTAAATGTAACGTCACATCTATTGCTCAATCACGGTGTATATGTTACGTCTCATCTATTACTCCATCACGGTGTAAATGTAACGTCACATCTATTGCTCTAATCACAGTGTATATGTAACGTCACATCTATTGCTCCCTCACGGTGTATATGTAACGTCACATCTATTGCTCCATCACGGTGTATATGTAACGTCACATCTATTGCTCCATCACGGTGTATATGTAACGTCACATCTATTGCTCCATCACGGTGTATATGTAACGTCACATCTATTGCTCCCTCACGGTGTATATGTTACGTCACATTTATTGCTCCATCACGGTGTTTATGTTACGTCACATATATTGCTCCATCACGGTGTATATGTTACGTCACTTCTCTTGCTCTCCCATGGTGTATATGTCACGTCACATCTATTGCTCCCTCACGGTGTATATGTTAAGTCACATCTATTGCTCCATCACGGTTTATATGTAACGTCACATCTAATGGTCCATCACGGTGTATATGTAACGTCACATCTCTTGCTCCATCACGGTGTATATGTTACGTCACATCTATTGCTCCATCACGGTGTATATGTTACGTCACATCTATTGCTCCCTCACGGTGTATATGTTACGTGACATCTCTTGCTCCATCACGGTGTATATGTTACGTCACATCTTTTGCTCCATCACGGTGTATATGTTACGTCAGATCTCTTGCTCCATCACGGTGTATATGTTACGTCACATTTATTGCTCCCTCACGGTGTATTTGTAACGTCACATCTATTGCTCTCTCACGGTGTAATTGTTACGTCACATCTGTTAACCCCTCACGGTCTCGTTGTAATGATACATCTCTTGTTCCCTCACAGTGTATATGTAGCGTCACATCTATTGCTCCCTTATGGTGTATTTGTAACGTCACATCTCTTGCTCCCTCACGGTGTATTTGTTATGTTCCATCTATTTTTCCTTCACGGTGTAATTGTAACGTCACATCTCTTGCTCCTTCACAGTGTATTTGTAACGCCATATTTCTTGCGCGTAATGTAACGTCCAAATTTCGTCTTTTTTTTTAAAATTCACATGAGTTATACATGGGGAAGTATTTTCCTTCAATGTTTGAATTACGGCAGTACGATAAACATTTTTAGGAGACAACATTTATATTTCCTGTTAATCTTGAAGGTAAACAATGTTATGCAGTGTATACTACGCTTAAAATACAATATACTTTTCAGGGTATTGTGTTAAAGCAGTCGCAATTAGGTGTTGTGGATCATATTTATTTTCGCACGTTACTCTAAAAGAATGAAACATTCTCGGCTTGGATAAGTGTACGACCAACTTCCACCTCCAATTAAGACGGAAATATACCCATGGTTTGAAGCTATTTATTATTTTGAATCTGAGTAAGAATGTCTTAAATGAAATACATAATAAATATGGTGAATAAGCTTAGAAAATGGCAAGTGAAATTATTGTTTGGGGATTTTAGTTGACCTAAGAGGGGATTTTGTTTGACAGGGAAGAGGATTTTGTTTGACGTGGGAAGGGGATTTCGTTTGACGGGGAAGGGGATTTCGTTTGACGGGGAAGGGGATTTTGTTTGACGGGGATGGGATTTTGTTTGACGGGGAGGCATAATGTTTGACGGGGACCGGGATTTAGTTTGACGGGGGCCGGGATTTGTTTCACGGGGAATATGACCTTGCCGTCTTCTGCCTTTGTCATCTAATTTTCAAAAATAGCGGCTTGCATCCTTGAATCTTGCGAAAGGAATTAAAATACAAAATTTATTAAACCCGTTGATTTTTTTCCACGACACTCATTTATGCGCTATTGTCTATTTAAAGTAAACATATTAACACAAAGTCACTTCAGTACAAATTGTGAAAACTTATCAGCAACAAGGCACATCATTTTGTGAGCGCAAAATAAATCAATCGCTAAGAAAGGACGTTTGCCTATAATTGGATCTTATTTAAGAGACGCGTAACAGGGTTAGAATTCGTTGTTACGGAAAGCGGTAACTAACAATTTGTCTTTAATAATTAAAGAAGGTTTTAAGATTTATTAGGCTCATAATTCATCCTGTCAATACTTTGCTAACTAACAGTTGCCTCAAACATGTTATTATCACGATACAAAAGCATGTAAAGCAGACTATGAGGGTGGATAGGAAGACATTGCGTGCGCCATATTAAAGGGACTCATTTACTGATTTAATGTTGGCAACGATTTCTTTTGTCCCTTTCGTGTCTATCAGCTTGTTAAAAGAAGCACGCATCTTTAAAGAGCAAAACATGCGCATCACTGCGTTTCTTTGCATGCAATAAACAAATCAGACTTTATTCCGTGCATACTCTGGATCTTTAGTGGTAATTACAGCCTTGGATGAGCTGCAATATTGTCGATCAACTTTGAATGGCGTGTGCAGTCTGTTTGGAAGACAGTATATAATTATCTTTTGAATCGTTAATTTACGCTTGTTTATTTAAACAAACGGAAATGTTCCGTTATATCCGTAAAATAAACGGCGTCTGTCATTTCCAAAATATTTACATCTCAACTTCCATTTCTTACATAAAATTATGCTTGGCAATTGCGAATACTTTCCAATGAACGCAACATCTTCGAATATGTTCGGATCGCGAATCATATAAAGTATATACATGCAAATTAAAAATTGTTGATCTTGTATTGTGGCGGATCCGTTGTCCAGTTGCAACACACTTAAATGTTAATCCATGGGCCGCAGCTTCGGTTCCCCGCCGCACAACTTAAACAATGTACTTTACGTCTTCCGGGAGTATTACATTGTGTATGACTACTATGCTAAAAAGACATGAAATGACAAACAATCTTATCCTAAATATACTCAAGGATATATAAGGTGCTATAATATACTATTAGCGTTGTACAGTTTGTCTATAAAGGTAGCATTAAATAGTTGTTTTAAGAATGCTACATCCTCGTTTTCATTTAACTCACAAACAAGTATTGCTCTATGATGTTGTATTTCTTTTCCTTTATTTGTTTGTCTGTCTGGTGTTAGTTTGGTGTTCTGTCTTGGGTTTTTTGTATTTTTTTTTGTATTTACCTGACACGTGAATGTTTACTATATTTATTTATATATACATATCATCATACATATTGCATGTTATTTATATATTTCATGAACTATGTATATGTTTATAGACAATGTACTATGTACACGTCGGAATGAATATTTCTGTCTGTCTGTCTGTCTTATCGGAGGACTCGCCGAATAGGCATTGCCCGAGTGCAAGTGTTAATAAGCTTATATACACTGTGGATTTTGTCAATGTTTGTTTTTTGTCAGTAGGTCACAAAAACCTAATTAACATGTTGGAAAGTGTTGATTTATGACTTGTTAAATCTATTGTTGGCATTAGTGTTTCAATAATACGATTTACAACATGGGTGTAAGAAAAAAATATTTAATGTTTTCTTAAATTAAATGAAGTATATTTTTAACAAATCTTGAAAGATAAAATTAACTTTCGGTGTAAATATAAGTAACGAATAGCATGAATGATGTCATCAGGGTTATAAACGCATTGACTGGTTAAAGTGCGCGTGGATTTCTTTGGACACCACACACTTTAACCAGCCCAACTGCGTTCATACCCAGATACTGATTTTAATCACGCAATTCATTTATTAAATCAACCATGGTGTCTTTCAATTGAGGTGAGTAAATATTCCTTGTTCAGTACAGCCACAAAAAAGACATAGTACAGCCAATTACATGGATATACTAGAAAAAACATAAGACTGTTATTAAGATAAATACGCTCAGATCCAAAACTGACAGAAATATATTTCCCATCTCGACTATCATATTGGAAGCATTAACGTTTTGACAGATAATAAATCACCAATGGCATTTGGAGAAAAGTCGCATTCTGCCCTAGATAATTCCCATCTTTACACATACGTATGCCTTTAGGGTAACTGGTTAAAACTATATGATTTGCACAGCGTTATTTCGACTTTTATCCCCGAGGCGTGATGGAGGGCAGGAAAGAAAAATGTAATAAGCGACCCTCTGAGATTTAGATGAACCAGGGGGCATGATTGAGAAGAGTGTATTGTGCCCGCTCGGGACCATAAATTACCCAACCGGGATCGTGTTATGCCCTATACGGGTGGTCTGGTATGGATCATCATTGATTACGCTGTTGTTTATCAGTAGTTTTAAATGTATTGGTGTGTTGATGTGACACGTGACGTTAAAACGTGTGGAAGCTTGTTTCACTGATAAAGCAACTGTTGTTGTTTTTGCTGTTGTTTGTTTAGTTTAAACTTATTTATTTTACTACGATTGTGAAACAAGATATTACAACATTCTATTAATCACTCTTGTTGGCACGATATTACGCGAGAGTGTGGTCTTTTGTTGTCGGGGAAACCAGAGTACCCGGAGAAAACCCACTTGTCCGGCTTGGTGACCACAAACCAAACTCACATGCGTCCAGGCAGAGAATCGAACCCGGGTCGCCATGGTGAGAAGCGTTTGCGCTAACCACTGCGCTAACCGGTCAACCACTGTTGTTGTTTGTTTGGTGTGTGTGTGGGGGGGGGGGGAGGAAACATCCCGATGATAAAATAAAAATAAGATATGGGTCATGATGTATAGTAAGAGGCAGAGGATGAATTCATCTCGCAACACGCTTCTTGTTTGGGTAAATACTGCCTATAATGTACTTCCTTTTGTGCTACGTAATGTCACGTGTAGCCAAAAGCCAGGGCACAGTTGATATTTGAGATTTAAATATGATATAATATGAATGGAAGATTATATTTCAGATGTAATGATCAAGTTATTGTATACATGTCGTATATGTAATATTGTTTACATAAATATTTGTTTTTATACGATCCCCAGTGAATTAGTTTCTAAAGTATTTTACGAGAATGTATTTTTTAAAATCTGCCTTGATAAGTGTAAAACATACATAATATGCATTGGCAGAACATTTAAACAGGACCGAACAGGTCAAATAAAAGTTTTTTGACTTTGTAGAACAAATTCAAAACGGACTTTAAAATAGGAAACGAACGTAGAAATTTGTCCCAAAAGCCAACACTTGTACTTAACAAGGCTTAGACTATATGTGCACCCAATTAGAACCTAGACCGGTAGTTAATGCAGAAATCGAAGAAAGTTATTGTTTGATTTGAAATAATGTAGATATTGAAGATGGTTTCAAAACAGAGACTTGAATGTATAATGCAGATCCCAACAGCTGCCCCTGGCTTACTTTTAATAGTTGCCTGTGGCCTTAGTTGGGTAGAATCAGTCTTGATCCTGAAAATAAAAAATACAACATTTTATGGGCTGCTTAACACGTCATGGAACACAATTCAACTATTAAACATGATTTGTCGACGATATTTCAACTTTTTATAAAATCAAAAAATCAATTAGGGTTATATAATTGACAAGAGAAGAAACTCTTCAAAACACAATTCGTCATAAAAACGGTACACGTCCAGTTCAGACAATGATCCCGACGATACGATGATACCATCGGGATCACTCAGGCGCTCATAACGGCAGTATAGTTAGTCGAAAAGACCTGTGTATGGCGAAATTTTGGCGATAGTGTGTATATTTTTAATCGGATTTCTGCTTCAATTTGGAATAACCGGTAAGATTGTTGTGTCATTTCGATGTAAAATGATAAATCTTTGCGCAGAACGCAGTGATACGCTTAGGATTGGTATATTAGCTATAAAATTCATGTCTCAATTCACTTTCAATAGTGAAAATAAATGAGATAAAGGGTTAATATGGACACGGTTTAGTATTGCAAGAACTATATTGGCACCTCGGAACCGTGCAATGTCCCCTGTTAGAATGGCTGGTTTAGTTGGACACGGGGTAGTGTTTCGAAATAAATATAATGCCTACTCGGGACCGTATTATGTCACCTGATATAATTGCCTGTATTCAAAGAAAGTCGGTGGTATGCTCTGTATAATACCCCCTTTTCGAATTACGTGTACAGTTCAATATAACTCGGCGGTTTTTATCTGCTAGTGTTGAATTATAATAAAGGATAGATTACGAGTTTATCGTGAAGGACACAGTGTCGTGTTTGAAAGGAACTGTACTGCCAACTATAAACCACCGTGGGGCCGAATAATACCCTGTAGGGACAGTATAGTACCCCCTCGGGACAGTATAATACCTCCTTTTAAATTTGCTAGTATATATCAGCGGGTGAGCTCTGGTTATGAGAAATGTAAACTAATCATTGATTTAAGTGATTCGTGATGTGCACGGGATAGTCTTTCGAAGAAAGTTAAATGCCCGGTCGGGACCGTATCATGCAACATGGTTGGTGTACTTCGGTATGTCGGAGTTTTTGCTCTGCATATCGCAACTATTAAATAATAATTTAGTTTAGTTTATCATCAAGCGTATTAAAGTGGAAATTGATTTTTGGGTTTTTGACACTAGCTTTACTGATATATACTTTTTTCGATCAATACCAAATACAGAGGAACGCAAAATCGTTGAAAGCAATAGTTTGAAACACGAAGTGAAATATCATTAGGTAACCTAGTGATTAAGCGATCCTATATAATGGAGCAGTTGCGACCACATTCTAGGGGTATCTAAGTTCATTTTAATAATTATATTCATTATTTTGTCAATGTCAGTGCATGGAATAACCGTTAACTTAACCTTTCAGTCGGTACTTGTTTGTTGCTGGGAATGGCGTTGTTAGGTTCAGAATGTCGCAAAGGGTATCTTGATATTCACAAATTTTGCTTGAAGGAGTACAATTACCGATCAGACAGTCAATTATATTTTTCTATTGTCAGTACCTTATGTCATAATTCACAGGAACAAGAGTTCAAGCGATTAGCGATGCGCAATCCGTGCACAATATATTTTGTAAAAAAACTTTAAGGATACTATTTTGTAATGCATTTTTATCTCAAATATGACCGCACCCATAATGTTCGTGAATAACACGGCTCAATTCTCCATCATGTTATTTGTTTCTCGCAGCTTCCCGATCACTGCACTGGAATTAAAATCAACATGGCGCATTTAATCCAGCCAACTTCGGAGTATATGTAAGTAGATTGTTGGAGATTAAGTCGGAAAACATGCGTCTTTTCTCAGCAGGCCTTTGTCAAAACCTTAATACAGCTAATATGTCGAGATGTAAATATATGTTACATGTCTGTTTCAATGCAGACCTTATTCGTTTGAATTACAATCCTATTTATTTCAGATAATATGAAAAATAGTCCAATATTTGGCTGTAAGGCATTTCTTGTTTACCAACTTATCTACATAAATTCAGAAACTCTTCGGAGCTGAGTAATACATTTCTTTCGAAAAATATACGGTGTGCGATATTCAACATCGCCGATTAGAAATGATGAAATGCATTCATTTTCCTTGGTAAAAATGGGCTTACAAGCGATGTAATCGTACATCACAAACATTAGTAATCTTACAGCCACAACGTATATCAATTTTTACTGAAAGAGGATAGTTTCTGTTACAAATATCATACTTAAAGTTGCCAATAAATTAACATATTTTGTAAGATATTGGTCCTTAGTTTTATGATAAACTGACCACCGTGTACCTTTGAAGTAGAACCGGGGCGGACGCCCATGGATAGTCCGGTATTTTGCTACCAATGCTATGCCAGTTATGTTTGCATTTCTCTTATTTTCCTACATGTTTAAAGAAATATATTTCCATCCAGCGTGTATCCCTATCAAACACAATTAGATGTATGAAAGGCAGAATTGGTCAATTAGTGAAAAAACAGACACATTTATGTGAACCAGAAGTATTTAAAGATACTTTGTTCTATCAATACTGACCACGTTTATTTTTCCGACAGCTTATTAGCTTCAGATCGCGTTAATAAAATTTGAAATTTTCTAATGCCTGGACGGTTATACAGATACCAAATGGTATGAACCTTTCCTGCCCTATAGCTTAAAAGCAATGAAATATAGTTAATTCACAATACATATGGACATCATCTCATGAGTATATATATCTTAAAATATTACATTCACAAGTGGACAAAAAAGCACAAGAACACTCACAATATTAAATATAGGAAAATAGTCATTAAACATATTAAAAATCAAAATTTTAATTTAAATATATAAATATACAATTCTACAATACTAGTATGAAAGACATCTACAGCGAGAAGAGAGTGGAAAAAAAGTGTTGATTTATATATTTATATATAATCTTCTTATAATAAAATACAAAACATTGCTTAATTTGAATAATAAATATACAATGTTAAGTGTCATTTTATAATAAATTAACATTATCGGATTGCTTTTTTTAACAAATTTGTGTATACTCGGTATTTTCACATATATTTAATAATATGTGTGTTTCTTAAGTCATTATACGGAAGACATTGTATGATAAAATGAAATTAATCTTCTAAAATATTGCGTAAAATACATTTTCTATATGATAAAGAAGTACATAACAAGTATGGGAAATAAATGTATTTATTACAAAAAATACATTCGCACGTAAATGCATTATGTAAACAGTACAGGGTTTTCCGAAAAAAGGAGAAAAAATATTATATATACTATAATGTACAACCGACATTTCGAAGTATGAGTATATTATAATTGTCAGCAAAAGTACAGCTGCATACAATGGGCATTTGGCAACAGAAATATCTGCACTTTTATTAAACGGCTAAAGCTACGTGTACACTTGATAGGACCCTATTGTATATGCCTTCCTCGTTTAATGCATCTTATAGTTGAAACAGTATCCATCCAGTCACCCTTTATCTTTGTGAACAATACATATAAACAGATACTCTGGTAAATATTTTAAATGCATTTATATACTCAAGACTTCACTAGCAGCTACATAACACTCGAGATATTCAAAGCAAATTTGAAACATGAAATACTCAGAATTCCTGCCCTTCATGGTATTTCTCGTCAAAGCGCATATGCATTATTCCCAAACAGACAGAAATACATTCTCATATCGACTGTTATTTTAACAGCATTATATGAAATAATCCTACCGATAACGTCAAATTTCCTATAAGTAATAATTTTATCAAGTTATTTTCCATCTTTCCACATACTTCTGCCTTAAGGGTGACTGGGCAAACAAGATAAGCTCTGCGCAGCGTCAGTTTGACTTTTTTTTCATGGACAAATGGAGAAGGAGACTGAATATAATCAAATTATAGGTCATCAGAGGTTATTTTGGACCAGAAGTCTGGTTTAGGAGAGACTATAAGCTCTGGTAAGGAACTTTAATCGACCTTTGAGAGTGTGTCTGCTATAGCTCGACTGTATTTGTTTTTGCAATAAATGTGTTAGTTTGTTTCAACTAAATTATTAACAGGGTCTGATTAATGAGTGTTTAAAACATTGAAGCGATCTTTTGCAGCGAGGTCATGATTCAACGAAATTCAACGCTATCGGGGGTTGTCCTAGATTGATGGTACGACATTTCGATAAATTAATGTCAATGTATATCTCTCTCATTCTAAAATTGAAATCACAATTAATTCACCAAGCCCACACATGTTTCAATTAAAATGAGGGTCTTAAAACCAGAAATACTTAAACAAAGGATTTGATTTGCACCAGAAGAAGTAAAAGTGAAAGTTTTTTTATGAAATGTTTATTTTCCAGATTGCTAATTACGTTCAGGCCAAATTTTATTCGATTTGAATGCTTCAACTGTCTGAAATGTAATGCCAATTATAAAATGAATTATTCACTTATATGTATCCAATGATAACTATGAACTTGGAGAAAGGGAAAAAAATCGAAGTTCAACAGACTCTCAATGGGAGACAAAACATTGTGGATGTGGATTCTATTTGTACCAGGAATTTTTCTCATTGACTCATCAGTACCGCTGTTTACCCAGGAGACGCACTTAAGCGGGATTCTAATCACTATTAACTTTCGTCACAATCAAACAAAATTAACTGGAACGGTCAGGGAGAATAGAAGTAACAATTTACGAGTCCTATTAAGACAATGAAACTTAACTTACAAGATACAAGTGTAGTCAATTAGTACATATATTGTCGAATTACCGAAAGCTGTTCTTTTGTCTCTATTTTTAATGCAAGCTAGCTGTTGTTGTCGGTCATCCTACATTTACGTATAAGCCAGCTTACAGCTGCTTCAAATTGAAACAATATACAAATGCAATCTAATAGTACATATCTTTTTCTAAATACCAAAAGCTGTCCAATTCCCTTTTTTGCAAAATTAGCTTTTGTCGGTAGCTGCCTTTTTATCTACAAGCCAATGAAGCTGTTTCAGAGTGATATTTAGTACCAAAAAATGTCTGGACAAGGTATTCGGAGTAAAACAGTGTTAAAAATATAATCACTAATTACTTAATTCAAGGTCTGGCTATAGTTTGGAAATGTCGATAACCTTTGTCTTGCTACAAAACAAAATCAACCACATTCCTCATTCTTCAACAAGTTATTAAGTAGTTTAAGAGGCGTTCTAACGAATTGTCAGTTATAGTTTCTTAACCTGAGCAACGTTACAACAACATAACGTTTCCTTGTTAGAAATTTAGTACCTGTATATCAATTGAAAATTTGCGACCTGCTTAAAAGTATTTTCAAAGAAACCCTCGGATTGGTCTGGATGTTAAGTCTGGTTCCTGTGACGTGCCTGAAAAAAGTAAGTAAAGTGAAAAATATATTTGGTAGAGTACCATTAGAACTGTATTAAATATGCGCCTTTGCTTTATGTATGCATTTGTTTATTTGGTATTTCTTTTTCTAAGCTACGCACATTCGTACCTTGTATCTAATTAATTAATTCCAAATTGTTTGCACAAATTTTGCTTCATTCCAAAAATGAACAATAGGATCGGCCCAACTTCTTTTAACAAACTTTCCGGTCACCGGATCAGACTTAGTTTTTTTATTGTCACACCAGAATCGATTTGCTTGAAGCACTGTTGATTAAATAATGGCGTAGAAAAAACATGGGCTGGTATTCCTTGAACATTTTAAGGTAATATAATTTTCATATTTCCTTATTAAAGTATCTTACTGGTCATACGAAATAAGGTCTTAATAATTTCTTGAAACGTTCTTTATTCATCTCAATAAGGACACCCATACTGGTTTTTACCAACGAACGACACTTCAAGGTCGAGGTTAAAATGGTTTATAAGCTAAACCAAGTTTTTACCGTGAGACAAAACTAGTTTATATATATATATAAATATGTATTTTTCAGATCTCTGTAACATCCCATTTGTTGCTGAAAATACAGCAATATACAGAAGATATATCTTTGCATACTAGTCATGTGATGTGGCTTGAAAATTTCAATCCCCATCAAGGCTGTGTCAAACACAATAACGCCCTTATTAAAAATGCTTTATTGTAACATTGTATGCAAATTAAATTATGACAAATCAAAAGATAACAACACTGTTCAGCTGTTAGCAAGGACCAGTTACAAGCCTTTGGTCGTATCTACAATGAACAGTTGCCGGCAAGTTGCCGACAAATCATTCACAAGTGAAGTATCATCTATGTTTCATATACGCATACACACACGCGAACACACACAAGCACGCGCACGCACTCTCTGTTATAAACTTTGATTATACAACAAAACGTTATGCTCTTCAACTTCGTAAATATCAAGTGCTGAAAAGATGCGTGTTTAACAAGCGTTATGTCAACTTGGAAAGTGGGGCACAAAATCACGATAAGTTTATACCAAAACATTAAATATTCACAAAATAGGTGGTCAAAGTTGAATAACCATTACTTTAGATTAAAGTATCAGGAGTCATAATATTTGACATATTTTTCAGCTAATAACATTTCAAGCATTCTCCCAAACTGGAAACATATTCAAGTCCCGAAATTCAAGTTAAAAATCGTTGTAAATACTTCTACGCTTTGCGGTTTCGGATATCAATTGAATCAGCAGTATTCAGTGTTTGCGCCTTCTATTCAATAGAAACAAACCATAAACAACTGATAAAACTTTAACCATACATCTTAGCAACATTTTCTTTTGGGATTGAGAGTCTTCCTTATGATACATCGCGCAAAGTATTTCGAAATGCAAGCAAATCCCAAGACATAAAGGATCATTCTATGACCGTGTCGTTACAGACACTAAAATACAACTTTTTAAGTCACCAAATGTATTTGTGAAACCGTTGCGTTAATTGGGATTCAATAGTTGGTTTTTCATTCTGGACCTTTTATGACAGGGACTTTCTAGTAACGTTGACCCTATAAATATCGGCAGCCATGGTGGGTAAAAAACTTGGTATGGCTTCCCAGTTGAAATATAACTAAGCTCGATATACGTAAATAACCAGACAGCAATTGACATATTGACGTTTGTTTATATATGTTACAACCCATTCAGATATTCAGTGGTCGAAATATTTTGCGAATGGAGAGTTTGTCTATATTTACAATTATAAATCTAGCGGTCGAAAATACGAAATAAATTGAGGTTAACAAATGTCAGATATGAAGGAAGAATTGCTAATATCTGCTTGTTCGTAGGGTGGGTAATACACATAAAATTTCTGAGAGGATTTTAATGTAGCTGGAAAATGTCAGTGCAACCAAAGTTTAATATAAAGAAAGGATAGGTTTAATTTGAGATCGTGAACACCATAGAGATACCTTGGAAAATTCAACAACTTAATTCAAATTCTACAATAGCTTGGCACCGAAATGCATTATATATTACACAAGCATTAACGTGCATCCAATTGATTAATTTGAGTGTGACTTTTTTAAATGCTGGTGGTTTTGGCCCGCATGTGAAAATATTTCGTTAAAACGTGTACCATGGTAGAAACAAGCACAAGTATTTCAGGCCAATAGTTGCTGAAAATAGCCAATTGCATCGTTGTGTATCTTTTTTGCATCGCAGTGCATAGTCTACAAGTAGTGAGCTTATCACAAAAGTTCGTCGCAGACACCTTTAATAAACGCATTTTATCCGTCCGTTATAAGAGTTCATGATCTAGTGTCATTAGTGTTGATTGACCATGAGGCTTCTTCGATAAAATGCGAAAAATCTACACCATAATATCAACAAAATGATTCTATATTTGACCCACCCATGTTTTAAAAGGGTTTTACTGTATACTATTTATAAAACTACGGGTGTTTATTAAGGATTGTCAGGTACCGCCTTTGAACGGTCAATAGAATGTAAATTTACCGAGGGTTTAAGCTGGTTTGTGTGCACAACCTCACTCTTATCCGAACAATCCCAAGTAAAGTAAGAACGTAAATGGTAAATCTTATCAAAGTGTGCATTAACTTAAGGAAACTTAAAAATAAAACAAATAATAATAAACTAATAGGTAAACCCCAAGATTAGATCCCGACTATATCTGCAGAGAAAGGAATACAATTTAGAGTAACTAATGCAAAAATATTCAAAGATATGATGCAATTTTTGTTTGAAGCTATAAAAATGCCTTAGCAAATAAAAGGTATAAAACTATGTGATCATAGAGTTTCATAATGAAAAGAATCATTGTGCAATAGCCGGGAACAAACAAAATAAACATTATTTGATATAAAAATACAATATATATCTGCTAAAATCTTCTTCAAAATGATTACCCTAAGTAAAAATTTGAAACAAAGTGACGTCACACGCTAAAACATTCCTAGCGAGTCAAAAATTGTTTTAAAGATAACACGAATCTGCATTGTTTTAGTACTACATTCAAGATAATCGTTTCCGCTGTAGGTTAAGTTTTTAAATACAAATTCTAAATGTCAGTAAATAAAAGATGTGACAGCAATCAAAATAAAAATAAGAAAAAAATCATCCCTCCTGCGTCCATACAACATGAACAAACGAAAGGAAATGCAATCAATCGTAAATGATACAATAAAATATAACAATAAGAAATAAAGCATTCCCGTCACTCTATCCATTTATCGACTTCGATCCCAAAAAAAGGAACTCTTATTTCATACTTAAAACAGTTTTTATTAATCTCAAAATTGCGCTGCGTTCAGATAAGTCCAGAAATGGTGTCATTTTATTGTGTTCATGATTTTTGGTTACGAATGGTGGATTTAGGGAACTAAGGCGACATATTTAAAGCGTAAACTCAAGAGATTGAGTCTTCATGTTGCTAGTTGCATGCAGTTGTTTGCTGGGAATGGCGTTGTTAGGTTCTGCATGTCGCACATGGTATTTTGATATTCACAAACTTTGCTTGAGGGGGTAACATTACAAATCAGACAGTCAATACTATTTATCTATTGTAAATACCTAATGACACAATTCACAGGAAAAATAAAAGGTCAGAGTCAAAGGAAATAGTAATGCGCAAGCCGTGCACAACATATTTTGTAAAATACTTAAAGCATCCTTTTTTTAAATACATTTGTATCTCAAATCTGAACGCACCTTTAATGTTCGTTAATACCACGGCTCAATTCTCCATCATGTTATAAATATAAAAAAAATGCTACAACAGCCCAAAAATTGGACTCTGTATTTCTGAGTTTTCTGCTATTATACATAATTCGGCACAACCATTTATGCGTAAATGTTTTATTCAGTCGGACACAAATCGTTTTGAATATAGCTCTAGCAATGACCAGCCTTGGTTCGATGAAGATTGCTTTGAAATTAGGAGACTATTTTATAGCACATTAAATACTTTTAGACTTTACAACTCCGAGGAAAAAAAATATGGTAAATGCAAGATCTCAATATAAAATGTGCATTCGTAAAAATAAGCTTTCTTATGATAAATTGCAAACAAAAAAGTTAAATGAATCGCGGTTTAAAAATGCAAAGTTATATTGGAATATGTTAAAAGGCTGTGCTAAAATAAAAGCCACCAATATATCATTAGACACGTTTGAGTGGTATTTTAAAACGGTAAATAACCCCAATGACCCTCTTTTCTCGATTGATGAGGATGTTGTTGATTTCATAGATAGATCTGAGAAGAATGAATTCGATGTTATGTTCAATTAATTAATAACACCGATAACCTCTAATTGTTTGATAAAGGCTATTTCACAATTAAACACAAATAAAAGTGGTGGACCAGATATGCATATAAATGAATTTTTCATCCATGGGAAGTCTGTGTTGTTACCGCATCTACTGACACTTTTTAATAAGTTGTTTGGTATTGGGTATTTCCCAAAGACATGGTCCGAGGGTTTTATTATACCTTTACATAAAAAGGAAAATGTTAATGATGAAAATAATTATAGAGGGATAACATTGTTGAGTACCACTGGTAAATTATTTACGCGGATATTAAACAATAAGTTGACTGATTGGGCAGAACTATACAATGTGTATATCGAAGTACAGGCAGGTTTCAGGTCAAACATGGGAACTGTTGACAACATTTTTGTCTTACATGGTATTATTAATCATATGTTAAACCAAGGTAAATGTTTATATTGTCCTCTTATAGACTACACAAAAGCTTTTGATTATATTGTAAGAGGGAATCTTGGTACAAACTAATTAAACTTGGAATTAGAGGTAAGATATTAAATATAGTTTAATCAATGTATGATACTGTCAAATCAAAAGTTAAACATAATAATTTACTAGGAGAAGGGTTTGACTGTATGTTAGGTGTACAGCAAGGCGAAAGTTTGTCGCCCTTCCTATGTTCTATGTTTTTAAATGATTTAGAAGATGTTTTTATAAACAAAGGCCTAGATGGCATAGATGTTGATATGTTTAAAATATTTCTTATTTTATATGCTGATGATATAGTAATATTTGCAAATTTTGAAAATGAACTACAATTATGCATTGATACTTTGTTTGAATATTGTAATAAATGGAAACTTGTACTAAATACTAATAAAACTAAAATTATGATATTTCATAAGGGTGGACGATTAAGGTGGGGTATGAAGTTTTATTACAACAATGTTGAAATAGAAATTACAAACAAGTTTCCATACCTTTGCGTGGTGTTTAGCAATGGAGGATCATTTTCTGATGCTCAAACAACATGAGCTGGTCAAGCATTAAAAGCGATATTTGAAAGAATAAATATCTTTATAAATTTACTAGCATATCAGGTAAACATATACTTTATTTATTTGACAAACTTGTTGCGCCTATTTTAAATTATGCTGGGGAAGTCTGGGGATTTGCTGAAGGCAATCAAGTTGAACGAGTTCTTTTTACAATTCTGTAAACGTCCTCTCGGTGTAAAAAAGACGACACAAAATGACTTCATTTATGTAGAGTTAGGGAGGCTTAGTTTTAAGACAATAAGATACATGAGTATAATTAAATACTGGGTGAAACTATTGTATAGTAATGAAAGTAAATATTATAAAAAGGTTTCTAACATGCTGAAAACAGATATGGAACAGCAACCTAACAAACCAAATTGGTGTTCACTCACAAAAGACCTACTTTGTAGTTAAGGTTTATATGATGCCTGGTTTTATCAAGAAATTGGTAATGTTAAGATATGCTTGTGTCTTGTTAAACAAAGGTTAAAAGGTAGTTTTATTCAAGATTGGCAAAGTAGTGTCCAGTAGGGCTAGGTTTTACAAAAATGTGTCAGAATTTAGATTTCAACCATATCTCAACATAACAAATATTACTAAATTTAGAATGTCTGTGTCCAAATTGCGGCTATCTTCACATAGATTAAGCATTGAAACGGGACAATGGAATAGACCGCAATCAACGCCCCTAAATGATCGTAAATGCACTGTGTGTTCCTTATTAGAAGATGAATACCATTTTCTTCTAGAATGCACATTATTTAATGAACTAAGAATGCGATGTATACCTAGGTATTATAGACAACATCCTAGTATGTATAAATTAATTGCGTTGATCAATACAGAAAATGAAACTATTAAAAAAATCTGAGTATGTTTATATACAAGGCTTTCGAACTTAGAAATGTTGCATTATATCCAACATAAGTATGTGTGTGTGTGTATATGTGTATATGTATGTGTTTATGTTTATGTATATGTATTTGCATATAAAATATAATCACCTATATACCATTCATTGTATTGTTAAAATTTTGATTATTGTAAGTTTTGGTATGTTATATGTTGTCTGAAGTGCACGAAAGTGCATATAGATGTATGAAATTTTACACATGTTTTGTACTTGTCGCCATTTGTGTAAGATATTCGGCCACATGGATCTATGATCTGGTAAATAAATGATCTGTTCTGATCTGTTCTGTTCTATGTTCATCGCAGCTTCCCGATTTCTCAACAGGAATTGAAGTCAACATGACACATTTAATCCAGCTAACCTCGGAGCATATGTAAATAGATTGTAAGAGATTATGCCGGAAAACATGCGACTTTTCTCAGCAGGCCATTGGGGATTGCTTTTGTCAAAACCTTAATACAGCTAATATTACAGTCGAGACGGAAATGTATGTATCATGTCTGTTTCAATGCAGAGCTTATATGTTTGAATTACACTCCAAGTTATTTCAGATAAAATGAAAAATATTCCAATAATTGGCATTTAAAAGCCATATCTTCTTTACCAACTTATAAATATAAATTCAGAAACTGTTCGGAGCAGAGTAAACATTTCTTGCAAAAGTAATACGGTGTGCGATATTCGAAATCGGTGTTTAAGAAATAATGAAATGCATTTTTTTCAAGGTAAAATGGGCTACGTATTTCCTATATTGTCAGTAACCAAGACTTAAAAGGCGATTTTCAATATTTTCAAAACATGTCGTTCATAAAAAGTAAAATATAATACTAGAAAACATGTAAACGAACAACACGGTGTATACGTACATCACAAACATCAGTATTCTTACAGCCACAACGTATATCAATTCATACTGAAAGATGATAATTTCTGTTACAAATATCATACATAAAGTTGCCATTCAATTCAAAACATATTTCGTAAGATATTGGTCCATAGTTCTATGATCAACTGACAACTGAGTAGCTTTGAAGTAGAACTATACCCATGCATAGTCCGGCAACCAATGTTATGCCAGTTATGTCTGCATTTCTCTTATTTTCCTAAATGCTTAAAGAAATATATACCAGCCAGCCTGCATCCCTGTCAACCGCAATTAGGTGTCTGAAAGGCAGAATAGGTCAATTAGTGAAAACACAGACACATTTTTGTGAACCAGCAGCATTTAAAGATACTTTGTTTTATCAAAATTGACCACGTTTATTTTTCCGACAGCTTATTAGCTTTAGATCGAGTAAATACAATTGGAAAACTTCTAATGTCTGGACGGTTATACAGATTCCAAATTGTATGAGCCTCTCCTGCTCTTTAACTTAAAAGCAATGAAATATAGTTTATTCACAATACATATGAACATCATGTCCATGAGTATATATATTTTAAATTATTATACGTCACTTTTGTCAACAATGGTAAAATCCTATTATCCGAAAAAGAGATATTGTGGTTATCAGAAACATTTTCAACCTTTTTGACACTTGACCAAGCGAAAATTCACTGTCAGGTCATGTGACCGCAATGATATTTTGAATGTCATATAAGGGCAAATAACTGTTTCAATATTTGAGACAAATCATGACGTGATTGCCTCCCTTATACACATACAACATCGACGTCACTATTTAATGTGTACACAAAAACATCAGACGACAGGAACTGTCAGTTTTTGAAGTAATTTTAGCATAATTAACGGTGGAATTTCGTTCTAGATATAATTATTTTATTATGTTATATTTTGTTTACCATCTTAAACTTGTTTAATTAAATGAATTAAAAACAACTTTTTATGTACTTAATTGTGTTCGGTATAATAAAGTAAATATCATATGGCAGCATGTGTGACATTGATATGGTCAACCCTCGAAACGCCTCGGATGACATTCTGCTGTCGGGTTCACAATATCAATGTCACACATGCTGCCATATGATATTTGTATAATATTACATTCAGAAGTGGACAAGAAAACACAAGAAAACTCACAATATTAAATATAGGAGAATAGTCAATAAACATATTAAAAATCAAAATATTGTTTTATATAAATGAATATACAATTCTACAATACTAGTATGAAAGAAGTCGACAGCGAGAAGAGAGTGTTAAATAATTGTTGATTTATATATTTCGATATAATCTACTTCTAATAAAAATACAAAATATTGCTTAATTTGCATAATAGATATAAAATGTTAAGTTTAAATATAAATTAACATTATCAGATTGCTTTTATTTTATAAATTGTTGTACACTTGGTATTTTCCAATAATATTTAATATGTGTGTTTCTTAAGACATTTTATAGAAGACATTTTATGATAACATGAAATATACTTAAATATTGCGTAAAATACATTTTCTATATAAAAAAGATGAAGTTAACAAGACATGGGAAATAAATGAATTATTTACCTGAACTACATTTGCACTCAAACGCATTATCTAAACATTACAGGCTTTTCCCAAAGATAAAATATAATATATAATATAATGTACAACCGACATTTCGAAGTATAAGTAAATTAGAATTGTCAGCAAAAGTAGGGCAGCATACAATGGGCATTTGGCAACAGAATTATCTACACTTTTATTAAACGGGTAAAGCTATGTGTACACTAGATAGGACCCTATTTATCTGCCTTCCTCGTTTAATGCATTTTATAGTTGAAACAGTATCCATCCAATCACCCTTTATCTTTGTGAACTATCAATAAAAAACGATCTTCTCATAAATATTTAAAATACATTATATAAGATAAAGACTTCGCTGGCAGCTACATAACACTCGAGATATTCAAAGCAAATTTAAAACTTGAAATACTTTAGTATTCCTGCCCTTCATAGTATTTCACGTTAAAGCGCATAAGCATTATTCTCAAACAGACAGAAATACATTTCCCATATCGACTGTTATTTTAACATCATTATGTATAGGATAGATCACGAGTAGCCGTTTGATATGGAATTTATCAGAGAGCGTAGCGAGTTAATAATTCCATATCAAACGGCTACTCGTGATCTATCCGACTTAGACAACAGAAAGTGTATTGCTTGTTTCTTAGTCCGATACCATACATTTGTATGAGAAAAATGTCAGGAAAGCACAGGAAGCAAACATTTCTGTAGTATTAAGAACATCCTTGTAACATAAGTAGGTGCACGATTTGCACGAGATTTACCAGTTGAAATATCCGACAAAAAACAGTTGTGTGTGAGATTTATCAAACACTTTTGCAGGCCTATGATTGGCCGGCTGGAGGTAGCTGTTGTCTAAATAAAATAACCCTACATATAACGTCGCATATCCTATGGCTAATTTTTCACATTTTCACTGAGTAACAAATCATTTAAAGTTAACTTGGTAAACTAACTATACGGCAAATAGCAAGAACGGTGCATTTTATCAAATTATTTTCCATCTTTTCACATACATCTGCCTCAAGGGTAACTGGGCAGACAAGACAAGCTCTGCGCAGCGTCAGGTTGACTTTTATTGCCATGGACAGATGGAAAAACAGACTGAAAACAAACAAATTATAGGTCATCAGAGATTATTTTGGACCTAAGGCCTGGTTGAGGAGAGACTATAAGCCTTGTTAAAGAACTTTAATTGACCTATGTGAGAGTGTCTGCCATAACTCGACTGTAATTGTTTTTGCAATAAATTTGTTAGTTTGTTTTAACTGAATTATTAACAGGGTCTGATCAATGAGTGTATAAAGCATATAAAGTGATCTATTGCAGCGAGGTCATGATTCAACGAAATGCATCGCTTATCAGCAAGTCAATTGATTAATCCAAATCGGAAGCAACTACGAGCTGATTATGAAGCTGCGTCATTGAATTTTATAAAATGTTAAGTTCCAATAATATATTTTGATAACAGTAATAACAAGACCTATTGACCCAAAAAGTGCCAATGAGGATGACTTCGCATCCGTTCAGTAAATCTCTTAACATCCAACGCTTGCATTTGGTTCTCTACTTGCCGTGTATGCCATACGATAAAACATGGATATAAAGTAATCGACTGATAGTCCTAAATTAACTCATGCCAGATAAGCGTGGTTGTTGCTTAGGGCATTGTCCATCATATTGCGCAACAATGCGATTGTGCATTGATCACTTAATCGGGGGCTGCCCTAGATTGATGGTACGACATTTCGATTAATTAATGTCAATGTATATCTCTCTCATTCTAAAATTGAAATCACAATTAATTCACCAAGCCCAAACATGTGTGAATTTTAATGAGGGTTTTGAAACCAAAAATACTTACACAAAGGATTTGTTTTGAACTAGAAGAAGTAAAAGGGAAAGTTTTTCTTATCAAATGTGACACGTTTATTTTCCAGATTGCTAATTAAGTCCAGACCAAATTTTATTCGATTTTAATGATTCAACTGTCTGGCAAAAGCCAATTATACGATTTTATTCACTGATATGTCTCCAATGATAACTATGAACTTGGTGAAAGGAAACATGAGTCGAAGTTTAACAGACTCTAAATTGGAGAAACAACATTGTGGCTGTGGATTTTATTTGTACCAGATTTTTTTTTAACATTTCCTCATCAGTACCGCTTTTTACCCAGGAAACGCACTAAGGTGGGATTCTATTCACTATCAACTTTCGTCACAATCAAGCTAAATGAACTGGAACGGTCAGGGAAAACAGAAGTAAAATTTTACGAGTCATATTTAGACAATGAAATTAAACTTACAAGATACAAATATTACCAATTAGTACATATATTCTCGAATTACCGAAAGCTGTTCTACTGCCTCCATTTTCAATGCAAGCTAGCTGCTGATGTCGGTCATCCTACTTTTACGTATAAACCAGCATGCAGCTGCCTCAAATTGATACAATATACAAATGCAATCTAATAGTACATATCTTTTTCGAAATACCAAAAGCTGTCCAATTCCCTTTTTTTGCAAAATTAGCTGCTTTTGTCGGTAAGCTGCCTTTTATCTACAAGACAATGAAGCTGCTTCTGAATGATATTTAGTACCAAAAAATGTCTGGACAAGGTATTCGGAGTAAAACCGTGTTAAAAAATAATAACTTCAAATACTTAATTCAAGGTCTGGGAAAGGTCGATAACCTTTATCTTGCCACAAAACAAAATAAACCACATTCCTCATTCTTCAACAAGTTATTAGGTAGTTTAAGAGGCGTTCTAACGAATTGTCAGTTATAATTTAATAACTTGAGCCATGTTACAACAACAAAACGTTTTCATTTAGAGTGAAATAATTTTTTGGTGGAGTACCATTAGAACTGTATTATCTATGCGCCTTTGCTTTATGTATGTATTTGTTTATTTGGTATTTCTTGTTCTAAGTTTCGCACATTCGTACATTGTATCTAATTAATTAATTTATTCCAAATTGTTTTTTACAAATTTTGCTTCATTCCCAAAATGAACAATAGGATCGGCCCAACTTCTTTTTACAGACTTTCCGTTCAGCGGAACCAGACTTAGTTTTTTTATTGTCACACCAGATTTCGATTTGCTTGAAGCACTGTTGATTAAATAATGGCTTAGAAAAACATGAGCTGGTATTCCTTAAACATTTTAGGCTAATAGCATTTTGAAGTCATTTTCTTACCGAATCTACTTTCCTTTCTTTAAGTATCTTACTGGTCATACGAATGAAGTCCTGAATAATTTCTTGAAACGTTCTTTATGCATCTCTATACGGACAACCATGATTCTTGTTTTTACCAAGAAACATGATTTCAATTCGTGCTTAAAATGGTTTATAAGCTTAACCAAGTTTTTACCGTGCGACAAATCTACTTTATATATATATATATATATATAAATATTTGTTATTCAGATCTCATCCCATCAAGGCTCTGTCAACCACAATAACGAATTTATTAAGAATGTTTTATTGTAACATTGTATGCAATTCAAAATATGACAAATCAAAAGATAACAACACTACCCAGTTGCAAGTCTTTGGTCGTATCTACAATGAACATTTGCCGACAAGTTGTCGACAAATCACTCACAAGTGATACAAACAATTATCATCTTTGTTACATACACGCATACACACACGCGAACACACACAAGCACGCGCACACACTCTCTGTTATAACGTTTTATAAAGAACAAAGAGTTACGTTCTTAAACTTCGTCAAAACCAAGTGTTGAACCAGATGCGTGTTTGACAAGCGTTATGTCAACTGGGAAAGTTGGACACAAATTCACCATAAGTCTTTACCAAAACATTAAATATTCACAAAAGAGGTGGTCAAAATTGAAGTATTTCAGAACCATTACTTAAGATTTAAGTATCATGAGTCATAATATTTTACGTATTTTTCAGCTAGTAGCGTTCCAAGCAATCTCGCAAACTGGCAACATATTCAAGTCCCGAAATTCAAGTTAAAAATCGTTGTAAAGACTCTTGCGCTTTGCGGATTCGGATATCAATTGAATCAGCAGTATTCAGTGTTTTCAGGTACAATTCAATAGAAACAATTAACAACGGAATACAATTTAACCATACAGCTTAGCAACATTTTCTCTTAGGATTGAGAGTTCTCCTTAGGATACATCGCGCAAAGTATTTCGAAATGAAGAAACAAACAAATCCCAAGACACAAAGGATCATTCTATGAACGTGTCGTAACAGACACTTAAATACAACTTTCCAACGTTTGTGTAGAGCCGTCGCATTAATTGGTTTAAAAAGTTGGCTTTTCTATACAGGACTTCTTGGACAGGGCCTTTCGGGTAACGTTGACCGTATAAATATCGGCAGACATGGTGTGTAGAAAACCTGGTATGGCTTCCCAGTTGAAATATAACTAAGCTCGATATAAATAACCAAACAGCAACCGACTGATTGACCTTTGTTTATATATGTTACAACTGATTCAGATAGCCAGT
This sequence comes from Mya arenaria, assembly GCF_026914265.1. Lineage (NCBI taxonomy): Eukaryota > Metazoa > Mollusca > Bivalvia > Myida > Myidae > Mya > Mya arenaria. Next base: position 39,567,816 of record NC_069122.1, on the reverse strand, counting down.
GGTCGAAATATTTTGCGAGAGGAGAATTTGTATAGATTTGCAATTATAAATCTAGCGATCGAAGATGAGAAATAAATTGGGGTTAACTAATGTCAGATATGAAGGAAGAATTGCTAATATCTGCTTATTCGTAGAGAGAGTATAACATATATTCTTTCTAAGAGTATTTTAATATATCTGACGCATTTCAGTGCAACCAACGTTTTACATAAAAAGGATAGGTTCCACTAGAGATCGTTTACACCATACAGATATCTTGGAAAAATACAACAATTAAATTTAAACTCTACAAGAGCCTGGCACCGGAATGCATTATATATTAAACAAGCATGAACGTGCATCGAATTGATTATTTTGCGTGTGTCTATTTTAAATGCTGGTGGTATGGGCCCGCATGTATCAATGTTTCTTTTAAACGTGTACCATGGTTTACACAAGCAGTGAGTGCATTTCAGGCCAACAGTTGCTCATAATAGCCAATTGATTCGTTTTGTATCTCTTTTGCATCGCAGTGCAAAGTCTACAAGTAGTGAACACCTTCGCCGCAAACACCTTTGATAAACGCAGTGTACCCGTCCTTTATAAGAGTTCATGGTCTAGTGTCGTTAGTGGTGATTGACGACGAGGCCTCTTCGATAAGATGCTCTTCTACCTTCTCGTGCACGTCGAAAGTTACTAAATAAATACTGGTTTAAAGACTACAGGTTTAGCAAAGACAAACCGCGGTCTGATCATACTATTTACATGAAAACTTTCAGAAAAAAAGCACAATGTTTAAAGATTAACCCTGTTTAATGACATAGGGTAAATGCCAAATACATAGAATACAACAACAAACAATTACAAACCAGGAACATGAAAAAGCAGCACAAAACTCAAAAAAACAACACAGTGCACATATACTATAGTTATGCTGAAGGTAAATAAATATTACAAAGGGTGAACATTGAATAACTTCCGAACAATTTGAGCTAAGGCATTAATAGATTAATAGAAGTATATTGTAAAATATCTACTTACTATTTAAATAAATATCTGTCCAAAGTTGGCATTTGCTGTCAAAATGATCGTGGATATAACTCGAAGGTGTAAGGCGGACACCTATACCACTCGACCAACCTCACCCAGTCAGGGATCAAATTATTGGATGTGATCGTATGCCGTGTATCAGGGTTGAACACCGGGAATGTTGAAGAACAAAGAGGTTTTAGATTGAAAGAGGTAGTGTATCGCACTAGTTTTACAACGTTGATAATATATGTGACTTCACCTCTATCTCCTGTCCGTTTTGACATTGAAAACCCTTTATGTCATTATTAAATTGCTTGAATTAAAAATAAATGGTACACGTGGTATGCTATAATTATTCTGAATTACATGAACTATATTCGCACTTATGCATTGTGTAAACAGGACAGACTTTTCCGTACAAGCGACATTTATAATTTTGATAATATAAGAATTCTCAACAAAAGTACAGCTGCATACAATGGACATTTGGCAACATAAATATCTGCACTTTTATTAAATAGATGAAATTACGTGTACACTTGATAGAACCCTATTGTATCTCCTTTCCTCGTTTAATGCATCTTATTATTGAAAAGGTATCCACCCAGTCAACCTTTATTTTTGTCATCAATTAATAAAAACCGATGTTCTGGTGGATATTTAAAATACATTTATATATATAAATACTTCACTGGTAGCTACATAACACTCGAGATATTCAAAGCAAATTTGAAACATGAAAGACACTAGAATTCCTGCCCTTTATGGTATTTCTCGTAAACGCGCATATGCATTATTCTAAAAAAGACAGAAATACATTTCTCATATCGACTGTTATTTTAACAGCATTCTATAAAATAACCCTACAGATAACGTCGCATTTCCTATAGGTAACTTCTCACATTTTCACATACATATCATTTAAAGTTAACTTGGTAAACTTATTATACGGCAAAAGGCAAGATCGGTGCATTGTATCAAGTTATTTTCCATCTTTCCACATACATCTGCCTCAAGCTATAGCTTGACTTGATTGGTTTTTACAATAAATGCATTAGTTTGTTGCAACTAAATTATTAACAGGGTCTGATTAATGAATGTATAAAACATTGAAGCGATCTATTGCATCGAGGTCATGAGTCAACGAAATACAATGCTAATCAGCAAGTCAATTGATTAATCCAACTCGGAAGCAATTACGTGTTGATTATGAAGCTGCTTCATTGAATTTTATCAAATGTGTTGTTCCAATAATTTATCTTGATAACAGTAATAACAAGACCCATTGACCCAAGAAGTGCCAATGAGGTTTACTTCAAATGCGTTCAGTAAATCTCTGAGCAGCCAACGCTTGCATTTGGTTCCCCACTTGCAGTGTATGCCATAGGATACAACATGGATATAAAGTAAGAGACTTATAATCCTATATTAACTCATGACGGATAAGCGTGGTTGTAGCTTAGAGCACACTCCATCATATTGCGCGTTTGTGCTTCGATCACTTAATCGGGGGCTGCCCTAGAATAATTGTACAAAATTTCGATAATTAATGTCAATGTATATCTCTCTCATTCTAAAATTGCAATCACAATTAATTTACCAAGCCCACACATGTGTCAATTTTAATGAGGGTTTTAAAACCAGATACCCAAACAGGATTTGATTTGCATCAGCAGAAGTAAAAGGGAAACTTTTTTATGAAATGTGACACGTTTATATTCCAGATTGCTAATTAAGTCCAGACCAATTTTTATTCGATTTTAATGATTCAACTGTCTGCCAATTGCCAATTATACAATGAATTATTCACTGATATGTCTCCAATGATAAATATGCACTTGGTGAAAGGAAACATGAGTCGAAGATCAACAAACTCTCAATGGGAGACAAAACATTGTGGATGTGAATTCTATTTGTACCAGGATTTTTTCTCATTGCCTCACCAGTACCGGTTTTGACCCAGGAAACGCACTAAAGCGGGATTCCAATCACTATCAACTTTCGTCACAATCAAGCTGAATGAACTGGAACGGGCAGGGAAAATAGAAGTAAAATTTTATGAGTCACATTTAGACAATGAAACTAAACTTACAAGATACAAATGTAATCAATAAGTACATATATTGTCGAAGTACCGAAAGCTGTTCTACTGTCTCCATTTTCAATGCAAGGTAGCTGTTATTGTCGGTTATCCTACTTTACTTTAACGTATAAACAAGCTTGCAGCTGCTTCAAATTGACACAATATACAAATGCATATTCAAAGAATTCATTTGCCCTCTGCAGATCATTATGCAATTATGTTTCACTTTTCTTCTTTTTGCATATTACTTATGAGCTTGTTTAACTGAGGATAGAAGTTCCTTTGTAGCAGGCACATCAGTCACATTGCCAGATATGCTAACCACAAGTCTTCATCCATTCAATGATTTCTCAGAAAGACATGTTCTTTCTGGAGTTAGTATTTTCTTGTTTACCGTCAAGCTCATTTTAACATCTGCACTTCAATAGGCAATGGACAGGCATGTCTGTACCGTGAGTACCTTTGTCAGCCGTGGATACTTCAGACTTCCAGCTTTGTTCTTTGTACTGAGTACATGAGCCCAAAATCTTCTTCAAAATGATAACCCTAAGTAAAATTTTAAAACAAAGTGACGTCACACGCTTAAACAGTCCTAACAAGTCAAAAACGGTTTAAAAGAAAACACGAGTCTGCATTCTTTTAGTATTACATTAACGAATATCGCATTCGATGTAGGTGGGTTTTTTAAATATAAATTTTATCTAAATGGCAGTAAATAAAAATTGTGACAGCAATCAAATTAAAAATTAGAAAAAAAAATCGTTCCCCCTGGCTTTACATAACATGAACAAACGAAGGGAAATGCGATCAATCATCAATGATACCATATAAACATAATAATAAAAAACAAAGAAGATGTCCGAAAATTCGCGTCACTCTATCCTTTTATCGACGTTCGATTCCAAATTAAGGTCTTTTTTCATACTTAAAAACGTTTTTATTTAATCGCAAAATTGGGCTGCGTTCAGATAAGTCCAGAAATGGCGTCATTTTATTATGTTCATGATTTTTGGTTACAAATGGTGGATTAAGGGAACTAAGGCCACATATTTAAAGCGTAATCTTAAGAGATTGAGTCTTCATGTTGTTAGTAGCATGCACCGCTGAGACCTACAACTAAACCATTACTCACTATTACAATAAATCAGATCACGCTAGACTTTTTCAAAAATAAACCGCGAAGGTAGAACATAGATCGCGACTTTGAAAGAGGTCGGATATTAACATGTAAAAGACGTACTGGACAAGGATTTACTCATGTTTTAAGCGGATTTTTTTTTATTAGATAGTATTCATTATAATTATGTTAATCTGAATTTCAATAGCACTTGAAGAACTTGATACCAGCGATTCCCGCATATCGGGCTTTTTTGTACAGTGTGGTCCGAAAAACGCCGCTTAGAGGCTGCCATCAGCCACTAATAAAAAATCACCTTTTCAACATTCAACCAGCTGTGAATTTAAAACAATGATAGAAATTAATGCATGCTGAAGGTAAACAAATATTACAAAGGGTAAAAATTGAATAACTTGCGAAATATTTGAACTAACGCATGCATGCATTTTGAAAAATATCCACTCACATTTAGAATAAATATATGTTCATAGAACGGCATTACCTCGTGATCAAAATGATCGTCAAAATTTACATTTTTTAAACCCATTGATACTAGCAAATAGCGGGTCTCTAGCCGAGACGCTGATTGGAATGTTAAATTTAGAACAAACAAAGAACAGAACAAAAAATGGCCTCCTGTGATTTCTAGATAGAAAATGAACCATCACCAGTTCGAAACTACCATACTCTATTTGTTGACTGCTACCTTAACCACATATATATGATCTACGTATTTAGTTAATGATCTTCTTTAAAAGTGTATGGAAATTGCTTATTGGAATTGGGTTAAATACGTGGTTATTGGTCCCATGCATTATTATAATAGCGAAATAAATCGCAAATACTCAGCAACTGCCTTATTGGTTTAGTTGTTGGTATAACATTTAGTTATATCGTAGAATGGTGTGTTTTTACCAACCTAGAATGTTAAACCTTAAACATTTAGATAGATAATCAACAAGAGTATTCATAGATTGAAGGGGTGTAACTATTGAGAAAATAAGTAAAAAATGTGGGCGACAGTGCATTCCCCTATTGCATGTTTTGGATTGCGGCGTTGCTAGAGAATGTATTCTTAAACAACAATTGTTTTTCATAAGTTTGTGTCCTTTAGTCCGGCCATAATAAGGTGGGAGGTTAACAGCTATACGACTGGACAACTCTCATCCTGGATGGTCGAACTAGTGGGTGTAAGGCGGACACCTATACAACTAATACACTCTAACCCTAGTGGGGATAGAACTCGAAGGAGTTCAAAATTTAAGTACTTCAGAACCATAACTTGAGATTAAAGAATCATGAGATTAATTATTTGACATATTTTTAGCTAGTAACATTTCAAGCATTCTCTTTAACTGGCAATATATTGAAGGCTTGAAATTCAAGTTAAAAAATCGTTGTAAATACTTTTACGCTTTGCGGATACGGATATCAATTGAATCAGCAGTACTCAGTGTTTCGCCTTCTATTCGATAAAAACAAACCATAAACAACTGAATAAAATTTGACCAAACAGCTAAGCAACATTTTCTCTTAGGATTGAGAGTTCTCCTTAGGATTCATCGCGCAAAGTATTTCGAAATGATCAAATCCTAAGACATTAAGGATCATTCTATGAACGTGTCGTTACAGACACTAATATACAACTTCCCAATGTGTGGAGCCGTCGGGTTAATTGGTTTTAAAAGTTGGCTTTTCTATACAGGACTTTTTGGACAGGAGCTTTCGGATAACATTGACCCTATAAATATAGGCAGACATGGTGGGTAGAAAACTTTGTATGGCTTCCCAGATGAAATATTATTAAGCTCGATATAAAAATCCAGACAGCAATTGTCTGATTGACGTTTGTTTATATATGTTACAACTGATTCAGATAGCCAGTGGTCGAAATGTGTTGCGAGAGGAGAATTTGTATAGATTTGCAATTATAAATCTAGCGATGGAAAATACGAAATAAATTGGGGTTAACAAATGTCAGATAAGAAGGAAGAATTGCTAATATCTGCGTATTCGTAGGGAGGATATTACATATGATATTTCTAAAAGTATTTTTATGTATCTGGCAATTTCAATGCAACCAAAGTTTAACATAAAGGAACGATAGGTTCCACTGTAAATCGTGAACACCATAAAGAAACGTGGATAATTGTACAACTATTTTCAAATTCTACAATAGCATTGCACCGAAATGCTTTATATATTACACAAGCATGAACGCGCATCGAGTTGATTAATTTGAGAGTTTCTTTTTTAAATACTGGTGGTTTGGGCCCGCATGTATCATTAACACGTGTACCATGTCAGAAACAAGCATTGAGTGGATTTCAGGCCAACAGTTGTTCAAAATAGCCAATTGCTCCGTTTTGTATCTCCTTAGCATCGCAGTGCACAAAAGGTCTGCAAAAGGTGAACACATCGCAAACGTTCGCCACAAACACCTTTACCAAACGCAGCGTATCCGTCCTTTACAAGACTTCATGACCTTGTGTCATTTGTGGTGATTGACCACGAGGCTTCTTCGATAAGATGCGAACATATACACCAAAATATTAACACAATAATACCATTTTTGTCCCACCGATGTTTTAAACGACACATGCAAGTTACAAAGCTACTTAATAAGTTCTGGTTTAAAGACTGCAGGTTAAGCAAAGACACAATCACGGTCTGATAATAATTTTTATATGGAAAACTACAGAAACAAGCACAGTAGTCGAAAGTTTAAATATAAAACCCATTTAATGACAAAGGGTAAACGCCAAAGACATGGAACATGAAATATTAATCACAAATAAAAATCATGGAACAACAGCTCAAAACTCCCCAAACAATACAGTGTATATATACTGTATAAAATCTAGGTGTGTTTATCAATGATTGTTAGGTATCGCCTAGGAACGGTCAGTAAAATGAAAATTTACTGGGGGTTTAAACCAAATAATTCCCGTCATTCTATCCATTTATTGAAGTTCCATCCCAAAACAGGGTCGTCTTATTTCATACTTAAAACATTTTTTATTTAATTGCAAAATTGCGCTGCTTTCAGATTGTAGCGTAACGTATAAAGTTTCGCATAAAAACACTTTAAGAAATAACAAAAATCAATAGTAGAGTTCAAGGTTTATTGGGGACAAAATGAACAACAAATATTTCATCATGTTTCAGGTATTAAAGTTAAAGACTTTTTCAAATATAAATCGCGAAGATAGAACATAGGTCGTGATATTGAAAGTGGTCGGATATGAACATGTAAAATAAGTAATGTACAAGGATTTACTCATGTTTTTAGTGGATTTTTATATTAGATATTATTCGTTATATGTGAATCTGAAATTCAATGGCCCTTGAAGATTTTAATATCAGCGCTAATTCCATATCTGGCTGCATTTTGTATGTTGTGATCCGAACTCAATAAAAACGCCGCTATGAGCTGCCATCAACCAATACTAAATTACCATTTCAGCATTTATTAAGCTGTAGTTTAACAATATTGATATAAATTAATGTTATTCTGAATGTAAATAAATACTACAAAGGGTGAAAATAACTTGCGAAAGGTTTGAGCTAACGCATGCATAGACCTTACAAAATATCCACTGACAATTAAGTAAATACATGTCTATAGATGGCATTAGCTATCTAAATGATCGTCACAATTTACATTTTTAAACCCCATTGGTACCAGCAGATAGCGGATCTCTAGCCGAGACGCGGATTCGGATATTGAAGTTTGAACAAAAAAGAACGAAACAAAAATACCTCCAGTGATTTCTAGCTAGAAAATGAATCATCACCATTTCGAAACTACAATACTCTACTCGTTGACTGCTACAATTTCGACATAGATATGACATACGTATTTAGTTTAAGATCTCCTTTAAAATTGTATTGGAATTTGGGTTCAACACGTGGTTATTGGTATCATATGAGTATTAGTTTGAACATTGGCCTGGAAAACAAATAGTTATGTTGTAGAATGTCATGTGTTTACCAACTGACTAATATGTTACGCCTCAAACATTCAGATAAATAATCAACAAGAGAATTTATCGAATATTCTAAGTAAACAAAGAAAATCATTAAACAATCCGCTCGGCATGATCCTTTTTCCATTTGTTATTATTGTATTGCAGCTTGTACCTTGTACATATACGTTGCTTAAACAAACGAGAGTAATCCGATTGCAGGGATGTAACAATTGAGTGAATAAGGGCGAGAGTGCATTCCCTTATTGCAAGTATTGGATTGCGGGGTTGCTAAACAATGTCTTCTGGAAGAACAATTGCTTTTCCTAAGTTTGTGTTCATTTGTCGGGCTATGAGAAGGTAAACCTGTGGGAGGTGAACAGCTACACTGGACTGGACAACTCTCTTCCTGGGTGGTCGAACTATTGGGAGAGAAGCGGACACCTATACAACTAAACCACTCTCACCGTAGTGGGGATAGAACTCGAAGGTGTGAGACCGACACCTATACCACTCGACCAACCTCACGCAGATGGGGATCAAATTATTGGATGGGATCGTATGCCCTGTATCGGGGCAGTACACCGGGAATGTTGAAGAACAAAGAGGTTTTGTCGTGTAAGAGGTAGGGTATCGCACTCCTTTTTCAACGATTATAATATCTTTGATTTCACTTCTATCAGTTTTGACATTGAAAAAACACGGTGTCACAGCGGGATCAAGCCAAAATGCAAGCAATCGGCGCCGACCGAACTTAAAACACTCAAAACATACAAAAGAATCACGATCGACAAAAGTGGTGTGGTGTCATATTTGCATAGTAAATACAATGGAAGGCACATAGTGTGTGTTTATATGTAAGTCGCAAAACGTGTGTACACGAAGGAATAAAAAAATAATTGGTTGAAACAAGTTCGCGTTTTTATATATATCTTCAAGCAGTTGCGCTCGAATTCGAGAAGTTCGTCAAAAGATAATTCATCATTTTGTCAATGGTGTTCATGGAATGACCATTAATTGAATCGTTAAGTCGGTTCTAGCTTGTTGTTGAGAATAGCGTCGTTAGGTCCTAAACGTCGCAAATGTTATAAAATATTAATATTCAAAGATTCCACTTCAAGGAGAAACATTTTCGATCAGACTTTCAATAAAAAATTTCACTGACAATGACAAAGTTGATTTGCTATAATAATTACAATCTACAGATATACAGTACCTATTTACAATCTTGTGCAACAGTGCAATGCAACACATTGAAACTACTATACAGTAATATGGTCTTTATAAGAATTGTGATTTTAGAATTTCATCCTTTAGGGCGAACATTTCTTTTATATAATGCATGGTACAAGTACATAGAGACTTTTTAACAAAAGGTACATAAGATGATGAAATGTGAATTCAAAACTTGTTAATTTAATTTGTTTGCCAATGAACACGTAAGTTTATTACGACTTAATTATTAACAGCGTCTGATAAATAAGGGGTTGAAACTTTTAGCGAATTACTTTTCAATGCTCATGGGTCATAATATTTTAAACAATATTAAGCTAGTTACATTAAAAGCGTTCTTTGAAGCAACATATTCAAGTTCCGACATTCTAATTCAGCTTCGTTATAAAGACTTTTGCTCATTGCGGATTCGGTTTTCAATTGAATCATTACTCAGAGTTTTCACCTTCTAATCTTAAGGAACAAACTATAAACAACTGATTAAACGTTAACTATATAGCTTAGCAACATGTACTGTAGAATTGAAAGTCCATATAACGCGCATAGTATTTCGAAATGAAGAAACAAGAAAATCACAAGAATCAAATGGTCATTCTTTGATCGTGTTATTACAGACGCTAATATTGCGACTTTTTAAGTCAGCCAACGTATGTGTGGAACCATCACCTTGATTAGTTTCAAAAGATGGCTTTTCTACACAGGACATTTCTGGTAACTTTGACTCTATAAAAAAATCGGCCGCAATGGTGAGAAAAAAACAACTTGGACTGGCCTCGAAGATAAAATATAACTTTGACTGATGGACGTTTGTTACAGCTTAATCAACTAGCCAGTGGTCGAAAAATTTGGGAAAGGATTTGTATAGATTCGCAATTATAAATATAGCGATCGAAATTACGAGATAAATTGGGGTTAACAAATGTCAGATATGGAGGAAGAATTGCTAAAATCTACATACTCGTACAGGAGAGTATATATAATTTATCTGAGGCACATTTCAGTGCCACCGTATTTCAATATAAAGAAAAGACCGGTTCCACTAGGGAGCGTAAACGCCAACAGATATCATGGGAAAAACATTAAATCAAACTCTACAATAGCTTCACATTATATATTACGACAGCATGGACATGTTTTGTATTAATGAATTTGGTTGTGTCTTTCTTTAATGCTGGTGATTTCGTTCCAGATGTACAACGATTTCGTTAAACCTGTACCGTGATAAAAATTTTTTAGAAAAGAGTGCAGTTATGGCCAACAGATAGCAACATGCTTTGTTTTGTATTTCTGTTGCATCGCATCGCATTTTCTGCAAGTGGTGAACCCAATTACACACGTTCACTGCAAACACCATTTATAAACGCAGTGTATTCGTTTTTCATAACAGTTCATGATCTAGTGTCAATGGTGATGCTTGAACACGAGACCGCTTTCGTACGATGTGAAAATCTTCACCATGAAGTCAACAACATAATTCCACATTTGTCCCACTTATATTACATATGTCACTCTCACCAAGTCCAAGTTCCAAAGTTCATAAAAAAGGTTGAAAGACTAAATGATTAGCAAAAGAAACATCACGTAAAGCCACGTTGTCCAACACTATTATAAGATGATGTATTTTAAATGTGTTGAGGGAGCTTTGGCCACATATTCAAAGCGTTTTCTAAATTGATTGAAGTTTACATGTTATTAATAGCATACACCTTTGTTACCGACAGCTTAAACGTTACTCACTGTCACGATAAATCAGGCTTGACTATTTAAAATAAACACTCGAAAATAGAACATATGTCACGATATTAAAAGAAGTCCGATACAAACATGTAAATGCTGGTGAATACTTACTTCGGCCCTTTGCAAAGTATGTTAATTTCACCGATCTACTTTGTTTTGATATTGAGCTGAATTTATATGTTAAAACTTATATATTTATATATTTACTCGATATAATACAACCGCCGTACAACTGTAAATAAGCTGTGCCTCATCCGTCCATGAACGATCCTTTTTTGACCAAGAGACACGCAGTTGTTTTCAAGACACATTTTAACCAAAAATAAAAGTTCACTTAAAAGTACAAATGATCCATCATTAAGCAACGTCATTTTAGTACAACGGCAATATTTAAAGAGTTCAAATACATCTGTCAAATGGATTAATACTGATTGTGATAGATGACGATGTTTAAGATGTACAATCCATCATTTCAATGTCCTTTAGAACAGTTTTTTAAAGTGAAACTCTTATTCGAAATCAATACATACACATGTGTTACAAACATAAATTTTGAGTGAAATACCTTTAACAACTTACTAAATAATGCATTAATGGAAAATATTTATTACTGATAACAGGATTGTAACCGTGTATTTAAAAGCTGAAAACGCAAAAATATTAAATTATTGGTGAATGCTTCAAGATTTACTGTGATCTACTATAGTCACTTTAGGTATATATTCCATGTTTTCTGCACCTTTTTTCAAACTAAACTAAGTGTCCCTCGTAACAACATTATTGTCGACAATTATTCTTCCTTTTTAGTATATTAAAACATTTGTATCAATTGTCGTAAATTTTATTTTGGAGTAAGAGTGCATCTTTAATCATATCATTTTAGGGTTTGAACAAGTTGACAATGAAGGCTTCACAAATGTACTACCAACATGATGTTTGTGTCTGTGTTTTAATGAATAAAATATATCAAAAAACTACAAACATGATGTTTGTGTCTGTGTTTTAATGAATAAAATACATCAAAAAACTACAAACATGATGTTTGTGTCTGTGTTTTAATGAATAAAATATATCAAAAAACTACAAACATGATGTTTGTGTCTGTGTTTTAATGAATAAAATATATCAAAAAACTACAAACATGATGTTTGTGTCTGTGTTTTAATGAATAAAATATATCAAAAAACTACAAACACAAGACATGGCAATAACAATGAATGCGAGACTTCAATATACATATTGAAAATTAAAGTTAAATACTTGATTTAAAAAGTCAATCAATACAGTGTCAAAGCGTCAACTCTTTATTGAAAGGAATATTCTCCATACAAAGCTAGTTTGATCAGACATGTACATTTTTAAGAGTTTAATAGTTCTATAAATTATAATTATATAGAGTGTTTTGCTGTTGACTTCATAAATAAATAATAACCGCAAATTTGGATCCTATCCCAGCTGAATCACCAGCAAGCAAATTATTTTCAAACCGTATCAATACTGTTTGTTCGCAAGTAGAATATTATTTCATTATGTATGAACTACCTTTAAGAATAGTTTTCATTAAAATAAAAGGAGCGCCAACAAAAGTACTTCATCAAAATAGCTGGGATGAAGACAACGTATATTTGTTATTTGTGTATTGGCTATATGAGTTCGACCGTAACCACAAAATGACTTGTTAACCTATGCCGTGTTAACCTCATAAGTTTATACCGCTATTATACGAAGAGTCGTCTGAATTTACGACGAATAAAACGTAACTAACGTCACTAACGTATTGTTTATAGTAATTTCGAATTAATCAAAACACGTTAGACAAGTGATGTTTATAAACCACCACCCTTTAGACCACCTTCATTTACCAAGAACTGAAACGAAGTAAACAAGAAAGAAACGAAACGAACATATGAGGGCTGATCCAAAATTAAAGCACAATAAAAAACAGCTAAACTTTTCTCTCAAAATATCATTATCCAGACCAATCGATATTTTTTGTGATCATTTGGATGATTGAAATATGTTACGCTTGTCAGAACGTCACTGATAACCAGAACTACCATTTTATGTTGTTTTTAAGAAATTTGAGAGCCAAATAGACTCAAATAATATTTGAAAGAATATATAGAATATTTGATACGCTAGATTTGTAAACAAATCAGATAGTCAATGCTACAAGTTCTGTAATTAGTTATATTTCCAAATTCATTAAGACGTCAATCAGCTGCTAAGCGCAGAAAACGGAAAAGGGATTGCCTCCTAAACTGTTCATTTTAGATTATGAACTAGGATCTTACTGTTTTGATGAAAACAAATTTAAAAATAATTGTTGTATAAATTGTATTTATTTTGTAGGAAACAAACATCGCCAATATTCGAGCGCTTAAAACGTTCACTGCTTGTAGATTTCGGAGCAATGGTAATATGCGCAGCATATAGCGAAAACAGTTTTAATTTTGTATGCATAGAAATTAATTTTGTTTTATAAAAGTGTGTGTGCATGGTTGGGACAGTCCGCTTTTTTATCTTCCCTCGTATGCATGGTATTCAAACACTGGACCGAAAAAAAACAACAGACGGTTATTCCCCTAATAAATTCCGGTTCATATCTGTATATAAATGGACTACTCAGATGCTGTCACCATCCATTAAAAATGAAAGAGTCAAAAGACAACCATCTTTTGGTATTATTCTGTGTTTCCATGTTGGCTTTTGCAGGTACGTTTCTACTTTATGTAACTCTATACTATAATAAATTGTATTAATTCAGTGGAGATTTGGCTTTGAAGGCAGTTTAATGTTTTATTCTTGAATATTAATTTCAACATTTAAATGAAGTTATATGCAGAAAGTATTTTTGCATACAATATATGTTGATTCTAATTGATTGCTTTTAATACCTATACAGTGTATAATTCGGACCATAGCATGCGTTACTATTACATAAAATTTCAACAAACAATTTTATTAGTAATTGCTGTACTCTTAAACTTTTGCTAAAATTCTTCCTTATCGTTTTAAGTTTTGACCGTTCACTGCGTCTGGTTTTTCACAATCATATGTATTGATAGAAAAAAAATATCGTCAGTTCATGCATTTTATTTATCACAGACTGTCAGAGGTGTAATAAACATTCAAGTACTTGACAGATTAATACATGCTCTGACTCGAAGCTATTCTTATAAGTGTAATGCAATATTTTATCAAATCATGTCATATAATTATGCTGACCTGCTGTTATTACATGTCCCTTTAGCTTGTTCGTCTTATTTGGCAACGATATCTGTTTAGCTATAGAAATCATGAAATGTGTAATCAAATATAAATAGAATTTCATATTGGTGTTCATTAAATGATGAATTTATAAACCAGTCGTGTTTTTTTTTTATTAATGAGCCTTGTAACAGCATTTTAAAACATTTTTTCTGCATACTGGACAAGTGTTCCGGTCATATGACCAGTGCTGGGAGAGTAGATCTTTCAAAACTCACACCCCCCCACCCAGCCCAAAAGTATACGAATCACGCACAACAAAGCGTAAAGCATCGATTTCAAATACGTATATCAATATTGAAAGTTATGCAATTTATATTATGACATTTCAAAAATGAGAAATGTAACAAAAATGATTTAAAAATATTTCTTTTGCAAAAGGATTCAAACATGCAAGGATCTTAGAAACTCTTTGACGTCGAATATGAATTCAAATTAGTGCACGTCATAGCGCCAGTAAACAATGATACACGTGTTTTGACGTGAAATTTACATCAGTTTTGTTTTTATTTCTAATTCTAATGTAATTTGAAAGATAAACATATGCAATAAGAATATAAATGATATAATTCCGGTTGGAAAGGAAATGTTTGACCTTCGTTCACGCTGCGTAGCAAGCCTCGTTTATGGTTTGGGTGTGTGTCCCCCTATCTTATATTTCCATTTACACCAGAAGGACTTGAACGATTCTAAAATCATACCATGTGACTTGTCTATCATACTTTTATTTCTCAAAACAAATCTCAAATAGTTATGCACCTGGGTGTATTATAGAATGCTATATACGAAGTAAATGGAAGTGAACTATTTTAAATTCGGATTATTTTTGCATGCGTTGTTTAAACAGAAATGCATATGGACTGCCATTGATAATGCAGTTGTTGATTAATGAACTATTAAATGTACATTTGATTTTGAGTATTCACTTTTAAATTAGTCCATTTCTTTCTCTAAATCGACGATAATTAAGTTATTATATATCAAAAAATCAACGACTTTCAAATATTGTAAGAGGATGCAAATTCTTAAATAGTAAATAATATTCAGTTATGCTATAAAGTAACAAATGTTAGGCGACATTTAACCATATTGCAATAGCCAGGGCTTTAATTGTAATTGCATTTTTCCTGTTCATATTTCAATAAAAAAGTAATGAAAATTTAAATACGTGAATATAAAACAAATACAAAAAAACACACACTTATTTCCGTGATGTTGCTTATTGGCATTGATATTGAATCCCTGAAGAAAAAAAAACATGAAGCGAAACTATAGACAGTCATAATGTTTAATTGCGGGATACTTACCAATTAATAAATAAAACTTTAAAATAAGTTGTATAAACATATGCAGAGTGACATTTTTCGCTCCTAATGATCATAATCGACATATGTTGTAATTCAGGAGCGAATAGCAACACGTTCCTTCAGCATCTCCAACGAAATGTGGATGAATACAGAAAATCGCATTTCTCGTGGAACATTCGAAACCTCGACCACAATACCTACAAATCACTGAGAACGATAGAAAAGAACAAAGACAGGATATTCAGAGAATTCATTCAGAGTCAAAGCCATGGTGTGAAACATTTACCAGCCAGTGAACATATGAGCACTGAAAAAAGAACTGAAGCACACCTTCACAATTTATCTCACGGAGGAAGCAGAACAATCCAAAGAACTAAGCAGATACCTCGTCATAAGTCGCATGGTGAGACAATAGAAACAAGACACGCGCGGCATCTGCATACTATTATGAACAATGAGCTGTTACAGAAAAGAGAGGAGGAACAGACTCAATTGATGATGGTTGACATAAAAGGCCGGAATGTCTCAGAGACACGGGACAATGTGGTATATGCCGCTCCACAAATTATGATGTATGGCGATAAAATACTCCCTTTAAAAATTCGGAAGAGATCGGCAAACCATCCACAAATGATGGTTTATAACGAGCCACAAATGATGGTATATAACGAACCTCAAATGATGGTTTATAACGAGCCACAAATGATGATGTATGGTGATAAAATACTCCCTTTAAAAATTCGGAAGAGATCGGTAAACCATCCACAGATGATGGTTTATAACGAGCCTCAAATGATGGTATATAACGAGCCTCAAATGATGGTATATAACGAGCCTCAAATGATGGTATATAACGAGCCTCAAATGATGGTATATAACGAGCCTCAAATGATGATGTATGGCGATAAAATACTCCCTTTAAAAAATCGGAAGAGATCGGCAAACCATCCACAAATGATGGTTTATAACGAGCCACAAATGATGGTATATAACGAACCTCAAATGATGGTATATAACGAGCCTCAAATGATGATGTATGGCGATAAAATACTCCCTTTAAAAATTCGGAAGAGATCGGTAAACCATCCACAGATGATGGTTTATAACGAACCTCAAATGATGGTATATAACGAGCCACAAATGATGGTATATAACGAGCCTCAAATGATGGTATATAACGAGCCTCAAATGATGGTTTATAACGAGCCTCAAATGATGGTATATAACGAGCCTCAAATGATGGTATATAACGAACCTCAAATGATGGTATATAACGAGCCTCAAATGATGATGTATGGTGATAAAATACTACCTTTAAAAATTCGGAAGAGAGCGGTAAACCATCCACAGATGATGGTTTATAACGAGCCTCAAATGATGGTATATAAAGAGCCTCAAATGATGGTATATAACGAGCCTCAAATAATGGTATATAACGAGCCTCAAATGATGATGTATGGTGATAAAATACTCCCTTTAAAAATTCAGAAGAGATTGGCAAACCATCCACAGATGATGGTTTATAACAAGCCTCAAATGATGGTATATAACGAGCCTCAAATGATGGTATATAACGAGCCTCAAATGATGATGTATGGTGATAAAATACTCCCTTTAAAAATTCGGAAGAGATCGGCAAACCATCCACAGATGATGGTTTATAACGAGCCTCAAATGATGGTATATAACGAGCCTCAAATGATGGTATATAACGAGCCTCAAATGATGGTTTATAACGAGCCTCAAATGATGGTTTATAACGAGCCTCAAATGATGGTTTATAACGAACCACAAATGATGATGTATGGGAATAAAATGCTCCCTTTAAAATTTCGGAAGAGATCGGCAAATCATCCACAGATGATGGTTTATAACGAGCCTCAAATGATGGTATATAACGAGCCTCAAATGATGGTATATAACGAGCCTCAAATGATGGTATACAACGAACCTCAAATTATGGTATATAACGAACCTCAAAATATGGCATATAACGCACCACAAATTATGGTATATGACGAGCCACAAAGGATGATATATAACGAGCCACAAAAAATGGTATATTACGAACCACAAATGATGATGTATGGTGATAAAAAAATCCCTTCAAAAATTCGGAAGAGATCGGCTAATCGTCCACACATGATGGTATTTACCACTCCTAAGTCAATGCGTTACAATGGCAAGTTTAGTTATTTATCAATACGATCTTTCGAAAAGCAACAGAATAACAATACATTAAATACAACTAATAGTATCAACACCAAATTGGAAAATTTCGAATCGGACAAATATCTATGGTTTTCAATAGCAGACTCGTTGTCGCTTAGGTTCCCAGTTAAGGAAAGTGTGTATTTTAACAGTTGGAGTCAGCGTATTCTTCTTTTTAAGAACAGTACACTTAATAAAGATGACTTCACAAAACATTTCCATAGGTTACCATTGCAAAAAATGCTTCAAACATTGTCTCTGACACACATATTTCAACACATATTCTGGCCATTTAGTTTTGATCAAGCATTTATGAATCAAAAACTAGCCTTATTGGGAATGTCTGGGTTATCCACAAATAGACATAAGCAGAAAGAGGCGTTTTACGCTGAACTTGAGAAACATCAAACAATCAAAGTACCGGTAGAAGAGGAAAACGTGATTTTAAGTTTCGACCATCCTGACTTGGTTGAAGGTCTCAATCGCTCGGGGCTTTTGGAATTGAGTAAAGAATATGTAGATGCTGGAAATCATTTGTATTCATTAGAAGAGCAAGAGTATATAACGTCCAAAGTCCAGGCAGCCATGGATATGATAAAGATTACAAATTCAGAGCTGTATCGCGCTATCCATCAAGTCATCGGATGCATAGCTTTCTATAAGGCAGAGCACCGCGGATTCGCTGGAGGCACAATCAGTTCAGCTCTTGGAGTAATCTGGCAGGACCCTAGAGCCTACAGAGAGCAATCTGTCGCCCACTATGCTGAACAGATAGTTCACGAGTTCATCCATTCGTCACTTTTCCTCGCTGATATGGTACACGGGACCTACATCGACCGTAGTTTGCTTTCTCACGCTAAGGTCTACTCGCCTGTACGCAGGGAGTTAAGGGACTTCGACAAAACGTTCCATGCCTCATATGTTACAACAGGTACGCAAAAAAGCGATCATTTATGCAACATTAGTACAAACCTGGAATTTTATGGTTTAGAGTTAAGAGCAGGTATATTGTCATAAACTAGTATATATGTTCATATCAATATTCATGTTCGTAAAGTTAATTAATTTTAAACTTTGCCTTTTGGAAAATACACTCAAATTGTTTATGAAGGTCAATTGTGTAATCGTTTAGACAACTTGAGTTTTATCCATCTTCAGGTGTTACAATATTTCAATCTAGAGCGGGCAATTTTGAGAAGGCAAAGACGTATGCGGGATCGTTGCGAACCGCAGTTGACGGTTTGATTGCAATTCAGAAAGCGGTTGGAGTTCTTAATGAGTCTGGGGCGGCCATGTTACAATCCATGGACGACGTGTTGACTGTAATTAGAATGGAATAAATGAGGGCTTTTTAATTTGTATTGATGTATTATACACTGAGTGAACGTATGTTTTACTGTTTAAGTTACAATTTAAGCGTAGGAAAACAATCAGGAACAAATATATATTTATTTTTTTTAAATGGCAATTATCGATGATTACATGTATAACAGTAACTGTGTTTACTAAATCACATGATGGTCGGAGTTAATTATCTTATTGATACAGTGTAAAATCTGTTTACCTCTATCAAGATACATGGACATTAACTATTTCCAATACTTAATACTGCAAAACGGTCATACGGAGTACTTAAATAAAGATTATAGATAAATATGTATAGGAGATACTTCAGCAGCACTAACTGCATAGTTACACAGTTTGCAAATAACAGTCTTGGTCTTGTGTAACCTGTTCATTTTCAGCAATGTGAAGTGCAATACTGTCATTTACCCCTATCTCCAAATTTAGCATCATCATAATCAGACAAAAAATATCTTATAGGAGTGCATATAACTTTTAGACTTTTTCATAGAACTACAAATCAAGCTTTCTGACTACAATTTTAGCAGGTCACTGACCGTTTAAAGGCAAAAGAATCATTCGTTGGTAAAGTCATTTGTATGGATGTGAGATCTGTGTGAACGTTTCTTGTCTCTCGTTTATCGTCTTTTCGGCCATAGCCTGGTGCCTCTAAACAGTGTTTTAGCTTATTTGTTTGACTACTGGGCTCATCCCTGTGGCTGCCTTTGTAGAAACTTAATTCTTACTGAATACATATATCTAGAAATACTTCCTACTTTACGAATACATGTACTGCATAGTTCTATACTTATTGATGCATTGTTCTTAAATCCTTTAAAGCTCCACTCTTACAGATTGAACGTTTTGACAACTTTTGTTATGTCTTGGAACGAGTCATTTTTTTTGCGAAAATCCATGGATATAATCCATTATATAAGACTGCTGACAAAAAATTACATCGCAGATTTTTACATTTTAGTTCAAAAAGTGGTTTTCCGCCATAAAACATTAAAATTTTCAAACGGAAATATGAAAATCTACAATCTGTTTTTTTGTCAGCAATCATAATTATTTCATTGTTTTGCAGATATTTACGCAAAAATTTGCTTTTTCCAAGACAAAAAATAACAAAAGTTGTAAAAATGGTATATCTGTGAGAGTGCAGCTTTAAGAAACACGTATCAATGTACGAACAATCTTTAAGTTTTCTCGGTTATGCTATACCAGTGTGTACTCTATCCAAATTCACTCGTACTTTTCAAGTTGTGATTAGCTATTTTTGTTTTTTAATGAATCCCAGTATATCTAGATAAACATTCATTGTTTGGTGTTTGATGTTTATGGTCATTTTTCTTGTTGACTATTGCGAAATGAAGCAATACAATCTGTTGTTGTTATTAATGCTGCAGCTTAAATGTATGGTATTAATTTTGAATCAAAGTTTATAACTTATTTTGGCATACAAGCATAATAATTGATACTTATTTTATAAGATTACTTTATATTGTGAACAATTGTTTAATAATAGAACGTTAAGTCATGAATGATACAATTGAAACCATACGACCTTTTCTATTGCAGATGGCAAAAACTAATTGATTGTTCAGGGCCACACTTATTAGAGGCCAGTAAGACAAACGAAAACGGTACGCGCCTTTAAACCTTATGTGACATATATCTGTATACGAAAGACAACATTATCACAATATGAGACGAAGCGATAATCTAAATATCATCTCATTCAGAGACAAAAGCCAATATTTATTTCTACAATTCACATATTTAACAATATAACAGGTATAACACATTTAATTATCATTATTCATCGTTACCGCGGCCAGCTTAAAACGTTCGTTCGCTATGAGAGGTTAAAATGTGGCATGTTAAAAATGTTAGTGTTATAACATTAACAACAAAATATTGGATGTAAAATATGTTATCCAGTTAATGATTGGGTAATTATGCAATTGTTTAAATCAAGTCATGCCTTAATCCATGCATATCTTGGCTATTTCTGTTTGCGAGGCGATTGTTCAATTTCCCGTGACTGCGTGAGTTACGTTATCGGTGTGGTTAAAAACACTCGAAGTATCGCTATAATGTATCGCATCTTGGAAAAGACAGCCAACGTTCAATAGTCTACTCGATTATTGTTATTCATGCAGAAAATCATGTTTGCGTTGAAGAAGAGGGGACAGCGTGGTTCATATCTATCAGAGTCCTGATAAGTGGCACAGCTGGACCTGAGTAAACGAAGAAATATCTCGTACATTAGTCTTATGTATATGTTTTCGACTGTACAAACGATTAACATCTGCGTGTTGTTGTAGGGTGGGTAAGTGAGGTTTCATAAAGTCGGTGTGTCTTTCAGCCGGTTTGGTATGAGAAAATAGGCTCTAAAACTACAAAAGACACAACAGATTATAGTTATTGAAATAACAGAAAAAAGGATCATATGTCAGTGTGTTTTTTTAAACTTACACTTGACCTGCATGGTTTTAATAAGTTATGGAAACTTACTTGCCAGTCGTACCGTTACGCGGTAGGGTGGTGGCATTGATGGGGTCATACCGTTATTAGTTAGATACAATTAAAAGTAAATGGACCCCAGTTCCAAAAAGAGTCCCTTTTATCCGGATTATTTTATAAGAAACAGAAAGCATGCAGTTAGGTTTAGACTTAAAAAAACAACAGGTACTTCTGTGCTAACAGGACAACCATAGTCGCAAGTAAGCCCATGTTAACCCATATATTTCTTATCATCTGCTTGTAACTTCACCTTTTGTACCCACATTAGAGCGGGAGAGGATCTGTTTCGAACGCTCTTTTGCCGACCGGAGCTCATAAGGGAACACTATTATAATTAACAAAACAGTGCATTATTTGTGTATGTGCCAACAATTTAAGCAACATTAGACTAACAAAAAATCTTGAAGTATTCATATTCGTAACAAGCTATAAACATGTAATATGACATACAGACAGACCAGCCGACATTTGCAAACCTAAATCTTCTTCGATGAGGGCATGAAACTTTCGCTTTCCACACCAATTATCCCACCTGTTATTGTTGAGCCGCTGAAGTGTTAAAACTCTGCCTCGGCTTATATTATAGAAAATCGTAGTTACTTCCCTTATATGTAATCATGCCGTGTATGTGATGATTGTATCGTAGTCACGACTGAAATATTACAGTTAATATTTTTATACTATGTTATTCAAACCTTTTCCCTGAATGTATGCGTTGCCAATTTATTGTTTGCATACCGTTTAAAATTTCAATTTTCATAATTGACAGTTAGTTTATATAGTATAAGCTAGTAGTAATCCAAACTTGTTTTGTCGCGTATTGCTACTGTTCACTTAACTTGTTGGAAGTCTTTAAGTTATTAAACAACAACCGTTCGAATGTCAGTTCTTTATTGTTCCACGTTCTTTCTAAGTATAATAATAAGTTCTAAATACAGCATGACATTTAAGGTAATCCCCCATCCTAACTGCCGTCCATTAAGGACCCAAGGCCGCTCTCCTTGCCTTGCCTAACCCCTCTCTTATACTAATTTGTGGTCTGAATATGACAGCTTTACAACCCAAGGAATACACGTTTTTGTAATTAACATGACCATTTTGTACATTTGTACCAGGTCGGCTGTCAACCATTTTCATATTCAAATGACAATCAAATATGCCCTACATTACTAAACATACAGTATGTAGACACATATCCATTTAATTAGATCTTAAGTATATCTTAAATATAACGTATTACGTCACATTCTATACGTAACTCTGTTACGTGACAGTTTTAATCTAACGCGTAAAGTGTATTTAACCTTCTTATTAGAATGGTGATGTAAATAGCCGAAATTCGCTTGGTATTCAATGAGTTAAGCACGCGCGACCGTTCCAAACAACACATTATGCTATTCGACAATGTAGACTTATTCATGCACAATTTAAACTTTTGTTCAAGCTCGTTTAAATGCAATGATGATTTAAACTTTAGAATGGGATTTCGACTTAATAACATATAGTTGGCTTTCAAACAAATTAGGATTTATTAAACTTCTTTCCTGTAGATTAAACTTACTGCCTTGTATAATGATTCAAACGTTATGTGGTGTATGTATAGAGATTGAATGTACAACTATAATTCTTAAGTTTGTATACGACGGATTCAGTACGCATAAAATAGCACAACAGTCAGTATAAAATAACGAAGCTTAATAAATCAAGTCTGCTCAAGTTAGTATGTGGTTTTCATAATAAAACAAATCATTAACATAATTTGTGAACAATACATATTATATATAATTTAAACTCGCTTTCGCACACGCACCTTATATACGGGAATTGAATTATAGAGAGTTTGATATCTTATAAAATCAGAGCTTCTTTGATTAAAATCGTAAAAACTATTCTTTGTATTGTCAACAACGTGTTCTTAGTATTCTACACCCTTTTCATTCCATTGCAAATAAAGTATTTTGTTTCCTTTATAACGAACGATTTTTGTTGTTCCATATCACTGTTTTTGGTAGTTGTACTTGTATTAAACATGTACCATTTTCTGAAGCATAATGAATACAACTCTATTTCATTTCCTTTTCAAAAATCATTCACAAACTGCCCGCTGTGTCCTGTATAATGCACACTCAATATCGAAAATTGCCCGTTCGGTCCTGTATAATGCACGTTCGATACAGAAACCTGCCCGCTCGGTTCAGTATAATGCAAACTCGATACAATAAACAGCCCGCTCGGTCCTGTATTGTGCACACCCGATACCGAAAACTGCCCGCTCGGTTCAGTATAATGCACACTCGATACTATAAACTTCCCGCTCGGTCCTGTATTATGCACTCCCGATACCGAAAACTGCCCGCTCGGTCCGGTGTAATGCACACTCGATGCAATAAACAGCCCACTCGGTCCTGTATTATGCACACCCGATACCGAAAACTGCCCGCTCGGTCCGGTGTAATGCACACTCGATACAATAAACAGCCCACTCGGTCCTGTATTATGCACACCCGATACCGAAAACTGCCCGCTCGGTCTATTATCATGCACACACGATACCGGAAATGTTTTGCTCCGTCCCGGATGAATATTCGATGCATAAAACCGACCGCTCAGCCCCTTCTTATGTAAACTCGATACCGAAAACCTCTCGTTCCGTCTCGTATGCAAACTCAATACCTGAACATGCCTGTTCAGTCCCGTATAATGCAAACACAATTCCTTAACCTGCCTGCTCAGAACCGTATAATGCAAACACAATTCCTTAACCTGCCTGCTCAGAACCGTATAATGCAAACTCAATACCGTAACATGCCTGCTCATTCCCGTATGATGCCAACTCAATACCTTAACCTTCCCGCTCAGTCCCGTAAAATGCAAACTCAATACCTTAACCTGCCTGCTCAGTCCCGTAAAATGCAAACTCAATACCTTAACCTGCCTGCTCAGTCCCGTAAAATGCAAACTCAATACCGTAACCTGCCTGCTCAGTCCCGTATAATGCAAACTCAATACCTTAACCTTCCTGCTCAGTCCCGTATCATGCAAACTCAATACCTTAACCTTCCCGCTCAGTCCCGTAAAATGCAAACTCAATACCTTAACCTGCCTGCTCAGTCCCGTAAAATGCAAACTCAATACCTTAACCTTCCTGCTCAGTCCCGTATAATGCAAACTCAATACCTGAACCTGCCTGCTCAGTCCCGTAAAATGCATACTCAATACCTTAATCTGCCTGCTCAGTCCCGTGTTATGCAAACTCAATACCGCAACCTGCCTGCTCATTCCCGTGTTATGCAAACTCAATACCTTAACCTTCCTGCTCAGTCCCGTAAAATGCAAACTCAATACCTTAACCTGCCTGCTCAGTCCCGTAAAATGCAAACTCAATACCTTAACCTTCCTGCACATTCCCGTAAAATGCAAACTCAATACCTTAACCTTCCTGCTCAGTCCCGTAAAATGCAAACTCAATACCTTAACCTTCCTGCACATTCCCGTATAATGCAAACTCAATACCGCAACCTGCCTGCTCAGTCCCGTGTTATGCAAACTCAATACCTTAACCTTCCCGCTCAGTCCCGTATAATGCAAACTCAATACCTTAACCTGCCTGCTTAGTCCCGTGTTATGCAAACTCAATACCGTAACCTGCATGCTTAGTCCCGTGTTATGCAAAATAAGTACCTTAATCTGCCTGCTCATTCCCGTAAAATGCAAACTCAATAAAGTAACCTGCCTGCTCAGTCCCGTGTTATGCAAACTCAATACCTGAACCTGCCTGCTCAGTCCCGTATAATGCAAACTCAATACCTGAACCTGCCTGCTCATTCCCGTATGATGCAAACTCAATACCTTAACCTTCCTGCACATTCCCGTAAAATGCAAACTCAATACCTTAACCTTCCTGCTCAGTCCCGTAAAATGCAAACTCAATACCTTAACCTTCCTGCACATTCCCGTATAATGCAAACTCAATACCGCAACCTGCCTGCTCAGTCCCGTGTTATGCAAACTCAATACCTTAACCTTCCCGCTCAGTCCCGTATAATGCAAACTCAATACCTTAACCTGCCTGCTTAGTCCCGTGTTATGCAAACTCAATACCGTAACCTGCATGCTTAGTCCCGTGTTATGCAAAATAAGTACCTTAATCTGCCTGCTCATTCCCGTAAAATGCAAACTCAATAAAGTAACCTGCCTGCTCAGTCCCGTGTTATGCAAACTCAATACCTGAACCTGCCTGCTCAGTCCCGTATAATGCAAACTCAATACCTGAACCTGCCTGCTCAGTCACGCATAATGCAAACTCAATACCGTAACCTACCTGCTCAGTCCCGTATAATGCAAACTCAATACCTGAACCTGCCTGCTCAGTCACGCATAATGCAAACTCAATACCTGAACCTGCCTGCTCAGTCCCGTGTTATGCATACTCAATACCTTAACCTTCCCGCTCAGTCCCGTATAATGCAAACTCAAAACCTTAACCTGCCTGCTCAGTCCCGTATAATGCAAATTCAATACCTGAACCTGCCTGCTCAGTCCCGTGTAATGCAAACTCAATACCTGAACCTGACTGCTTAGTCCCGAATAATGCAAACTCAAAAGCTTAACCTGCCTGCCCAGTCCCGTATAATGCAAACTCAAAACCTTAACCTGCCTGCTCAGTCCCGTATTATGCAAACTCAAAACCTTAACCTGCCTGCTCAGTCCCGTATAGCGAAACTCAGTACCTTAACCTGCCTGCTCATTCCCGTATAATGCAAACTCAAAACCTTAACCTGCCTGCTCAGTCCCGTATAGTGCAAACTCAAAACCTTAACCTGCCTGCTCAGTCCCGTTAAATTCAAACTCAATACCTTACTTTTCCTGCTCAGTCCCGGTTAATGCAAATGCAATACCTAACTCTTCCTGCTCAGTCCCGTATAATGCAAATTCAATTACTTAACCTGCATGCTCAGTCCCGTGTTATGCAACTCAATACCTGAACCTGCCTGCTCAGTCCCGTATAATGCAAATTCAATTACTTAACCTGTCTGCTCATTCCTGTGTTATGCAAACTCAATACGTGAACCTGCCTGCTCAGTCCCGTATAATGCAAATTCAATTACTTTACCTGCCTGCTCATTCCCGTGTTATGCAAACTCAATACCTGAACCTGCCTGCTCCGTCCCTGCCTGCACATTCCCGTGTTATGCAAACTCAATACCTGAACCTGCCTGCTCAGTCCCGTATAGTGCAGGGATTGGGGAAGGTAATAATTTGTGCCCCTTAGCTACGTCCGACTGGATATATAAAGCATTGTGATCGTCACGTGTACCCGTAAAACTATGGCAACCTGGAGAGGACCAATCGTATACGCGACCATTACAACGTTGGATGGACGAAAGGCATGGTTGAGAAGAAATCATAATGCCAACTCAGTACAGTATAATTCTGAATCAGGTGAACTCACTACACATGCTTGAGGTTTAGCCCTTTTTTTGCAGTATAACTTTTATAAGTCAGTTTGGCTGACTATTATGAATCTTTGTCAGATTAAGATTAAGAGATTTGAAAGGCAAAAAAGAGTTAATAAATATATGCTTAAATACTCATACATATGTAGAAGGAAAATATCATAGAATATCACCCGGACATTATCTCTTTGAATTTGTCTATTTTTCAATTATTATTGTTTATGCAATTACGAAATATATGCACGTCAATCCATGCTTATTCTGTTAATTTGTTTATTTTGTTACTTTCTGCACCCATAAACAACCTTCAAATGTAATCAGTTAAAACACACTTTTACATGTTTTGGGTTAGAATTTAGAATAAATTACCTCATTATTCACTAAACATTTCATAAATGGCTTATAAATAAAATAAATATTAAATCTACATTAATGAGAGACTAATATCAGTAAATTTATTAATTATACATGTAAAATATGTGTTTTTGAGCTACATACTGCAGGATAATTGAACCACATGTATTCTTTTTAACTGGTGTTACACTTGAATAAACCTCAGTTTTCATTTCACCTGTTATTAATAGTATACTGTATATAAAAAACTGCCCCCCCCCCCTTCATCCTTATTACTATATCAGCACAAACTATTTTGTTTATATTTAAACAGAAAATTCAGTTTTCTATTCATTCTTATGATAGGCATATTTATTTTGAAAGTACCGGAGGTATTTTAAATGATAAGTCGATTAAGTATAAAACAGAAAAGAAATGCTCACATAATGAACATAGATTTATTACACGTACATGAACAAAAAGTAAATATGGACATAGATTAATCACACGTACATGTATATACAGTAAATATGGACATATATTAATCACACTTACATGTATATACAGTAAAAATTGACAAATATTAATCACACGTACATGTATATACAGTAAATATGGACATAGATTGATCACACGTACATGTATATACAGTAAATATGGACATATATTTATCACACGTACATGTATATACAGCAAATATGGACATAGATTGATCACACGTACATGTATATACAGTAAATATGGACATAGATTGATCACACGTACATGTATATACAGTAAATATGGACATAGATTAATCACACGTACATGTATATACAGTAAATATGGACATAGATTGATCACACGTACATGTATATACAGTAAATATGGACATAGATTGATCACACGTATATGTATATACAGTAAATATGGACATAGATTGATCACACGTACATGTATATACAGTAAATATGGACATAGATTGATCACATGTACATGTATATACAGTAAATATGGACATAGATTGATCACATGTACATGTATATACAGTATATATGGACATAGATTGATCACATGTACATGTATATACAGTAGATATGGACATAGATTGATCACATGTACATGTATATACAGTAGATATGGACATAGATTAATCACACGTGCATGTATTTACAGTAGATATGGACATAGATAAATCACACGTACATGTATATACAGTAAATATGGAGACATAGATTGATCACATGAACATGTATATACAGTAAATATGGACATAGATTAATAACACGTACATGTATATACAGTAAATATGGACATAGATTAATCACACGTACATGTATATACAGTAAAAATTGACATATATTAATCACACGTACATGTATATACATTAAAACATGGACATAGATTAATCACACGTACATGTATATACAGTAAATATGGACATAGATTGATCACACGTACATGTATATACAGCAAATATGGACATAGATTAATCACACGTACATGTATATACAGTAAAAATTAACATATATTAATCACACGTACATGTATATACATTAAAATATGGACATAGATTAATCACACGTACATGTATATACAGTAAATATGGACATAGATTGATCACACGTAAATGCATATACAGTAAATATGGACATAGATTGATCACATGTACATGTATATACAGTAAATATGGACATAGATTGATCACACGTACATGTATATACAGTAAATATGGACATAGATTGATCACACGTACATGTATATACAGTAAATATGGACATAGATTGATCACACGTACATGTATATACAGTAAATATGGACATAGATTGATCACACGTACATGTATATACAGTAAATATGGACATAGATTGATCACATGTACATGTATATACAGTAAATATGGATATAGATTGATCACATGTACATGTATATACAGTAAAATATGGACATAGATTGATCACACGTACATGTATATACAGTAAATATGGACATAGATTAATCACACGTACATGTAAATACAGTAAAATATGGACATAGATTGATCACACGTACATGTATATACAGGAAATATGGACATAGATTGATCACACGTACATGTAAATACAGTAAAATATGGACATAGATTGATCACACGTACATGTATATACAGTAAATATGGACATAGATTGATCACACGTACATGTATATACAGTAAAATATGGACATAGATTGATCACATGTACATGTATATACAGTAAATAACTAAATATGGGCATAGATTGATCACATGTACATGTTTATACAGTAAATATGGACATAGATTGATCACACGTACATGTATATACAGTAAATATGGACATAGATTAATCACCCGTACATGTATAAAAAGTAAATATGGACATAGATTAATCACACGTACATGTATATAAAGTAAATATGGACATAGATTAATCACACGTACATGTATATACAGTAAATATGGACATATATTAATCACACGTACATGTATATACAGTAAATATGGACATATATTAATCACACGTACATGTATATACAGTAAAAATTGACATATATTAATCACACGTACATGTATATACAGTAAATATGGACATAGATTGATCACACGTACATGTATATACAGTAAATATGGACATAGATTGATCACATGGTCATGTATATACAGTAAATATGGACATAGATTGATCACATGTACATGTATATACAGTAAAATATGGACATAGATTGATCACACGTACATGTATATACAGTAAATATGGACATAGATTAATCACCCGTACATGTATAAAAAGTAAATATGGACATAGATTAATCACACGTACATGTATATAAAGTAATATGGACATAGATTGATCACATGTACATGTATATACAGTAGATATGGACATAGATTAATCACACGTGCATGTATTTACAGTAGATATGGACATAGATAAATCACACGTACATGTATATACAGTAAATATGGAGACATAGATTGATCACATGAACATGTATATACAGTAAATATGGACATAGATTAATAACACGTACATGTATATACAGTAAATATGGACATAGATTGATCACACGTACATGTATAGACAGTAAATATGGACATAGATTGATCACATGTACATGTATATACAGTAGATATGGACATAGATTAATCACACGTACATGTATATACAGTAAATATGGACATAGATTAATCACACGTACATGTGTATACAGTAAATATGGACATAGATTAATTGCCTTCATATGCATAAACTGGACATATTCAGATCATTCTTATCTAACTGCATTTTTAGTAAGTACGCACACAGATTAATCATACTTGATTGCTAGTCAGTAAATATGTACTAATATTACCGACATTTATGTATATAAAATAATTACGAAAACAGATAAGTCTTCCCTACGTGTATATGCAATAAATCGCACAAACATTAATCGCATATACCTGTATATAAAGTTAAACGAACAATAATTTAACTAGATCTACATGTGTTTACATTAAAAACGTACGATGAAAAAAAAAGAACAAGCAAACACAAAAATATAATTATTAAGTGGTAAAACCACGTTCTTTAGATAAACAAAAAATGGTTTGCTTAATGAATGTTTTATGTATTATTACGAAATAATGAATGCAATTGATGTGTTGCAATATTAAATAGACATATAAATTAATTGGTGTCAAAAGGAAATAACAAACTATTAAAGCTGCACTCTCACAGATTTACCAATTTTACAACTTTTTTATTTTTTGTCTTGGAAAGAGCAAATTTCTGCGTAAATATCTGCAAACCAATGATAGAAGATTGCTAACAAAAGATTAAATTGCAGATTTTCATATTTCCGTTCGAAAATTAATGTTTTATGGCCCAAACCGTTACTTACGGTTTAAATAAAATGCATTACACATCAATTTTTGAACTTAAATATAAAAATCTGCGAACTAATTTTTTGTCAGCAGTCCTGTATAACTGGTTTCCATGGATTTTCGCATAAATTGGTTCGTTCCAAGACACAAAATAAAAAGTTGTCAGAACGTCCAATCTGTGAGGGTGCAGATTTAATGTGGTATTGAGGCATTCAATG
Organism: Mya arenaria; assembly: GCF_026914265.1. Classification (NCBI taxonomy): domain Eukaryota; kingdom Metazoa; phylum Mollusca; class Bivalvia; order Myida; family Myidae; genus Mya; species Mya arenaria. The sequence goes on along the minus strand of NC_069122.1, from coordinate 39,536,155 downwards.
TACAACTATGTGAAATGTCGATTCCTGTCAGCCCGGTATTGTTATGATATCGACATGTGTACTTCGTATGATAAAATAGCAAAAAGAAAATTGTCGAAAACTGACATAAACTTGGCATCAATGTGTCGCAGAGCGGGTTCGAACCCGTGTCGCCAAAATTGCAGTCCAGCGTTGTATCCATTGAGCTACGATGGCTTACTTTAATCGGATGACATAATTAAGCTATACACCTAACTCGGTAATATCACGTGATAACACCGATCACGCATAAGGAATGAATTCTACTAGGTAGACATACCGAGTAATCTTTTTTAATGGAAAAATACGAAATAATTGCTAAACTTAAATAAATTGTAAACTATGTGGTACTTCATTTAGTAAGTTGCAATGCATTGTACACATTAATACCAAGTTTATGTCAGTTTTCGACAATTTTCTTTTTTTCTTGCAACTTGATCATCTGGTGCACAGTTGCTTTAAGACTTAATTATATCATAAGAAGAAGTTAATGTTGTTTTCTTTTATTGTGCAACACTCCTAAATGATCATTCCTATCCTATTTGACTGTAATCATAAGGTTTATTTAACCTTGAATAACTTTGTTTTGTTCCGCCGTTTGCAAGAAATGAATAATACTACTGTTAAAACGTAGAAGAAAACAATCTTAAAAAAATATCAAAAGATACGTTAGTTAAGAGTAAAGTGCATGTAGAGAGTGAGACTGGAAATTGTTGGGGCACTATAGTAAATTTCGACTTGAAGTATACATGGAATTTGTTGGGGGTTTTAAACCGCAAGTTTTTTTTGCTTGCAACGCATTCATTTTATATTAATTTAAATAGTGAAATTCAATATGAACAGGTTAAATTTGTACAGTTTTTTTACAAACACATTTTTATTAAAGAGGTTAAAACATGGCGGAGCCAATGTGTATTTATAGAATAATGCATGGTTGACCATGGCTTTTGGTTGATAATTGCCCCAGTGGATGAATAATTGCCCGAGGGCTTTAGCCTATCCCAATCGCGATTTCACCGACAATATATAGTGATAATTTACACTCATACCATTAGAACGATCATATGTTTATCATAACACACAACGCTGATTAAATAATATGTTGATACCACATCCTGCTTAGGATTTTAATAGAACAAGAGTTTAAACTGATTAAGCAGAAAAGAAGCAAAACATATTTGAGCTGCGTCCAGGTGCGTAGATTAGACACGTTCTGATTTGGGGATCCGTGGGAATGCTCTCCCTGGAAAATTTGTCTTCTACAAAGTTTGTGGAAGTGTCTCTCGGAATTTCAAAAACTACATGTTCCTTGGAACATTTTGCCTTGCTTAAACAATATGTGCCCGCACTAAAACGAAAACTTTAAAAACAAAGAAATACGGTTTGCATATTTCTTATAAATAACATTTACGATATCGTCTGTCTGAGACTAATAATTCATGTACATCCACCTCGACGTAGATAGAGTATTTATCCTTGTAATTTCATATTGTATTTTGGCTAGATTTCAGATTGGTAGCTTGTTCGAAGAGTTGTAGGCCCTACATGTAGCTACGCCAATGGTGTTAGACACCGGATAAAAATCGTTAACGACTAAGTTTGCTTATCAGTGTCCGTAAATACATTATAAAAATCTGTTATTCGGAGAAACAAAAACATACGGTTATTCACCTAATGAAGTCCGGCTTATGTCTGTATATAAAGGGACCGAATAGTCGCTCCTGCAAAACAAACAAAATGAGAGGTTCAACGCAAAATCTTGTTTTGGTAGGATTCTGTGTTTGTCTGGCTTTTGCAGGTATGTTACTTTTTTAAGTAACGTGACATTGTAATGACTTGTACTGATACAGATGGCTGATTTGGAATTGAAAGTGGTTTAACTATTTATATTCATGAATATATTTAGATATGAGTCTAAACTTAAGATCTTGTTTGCAAAATGACTTTTTTTATTATTTGGTATATTGTTGGTATTCATATCTTGTTTATCCTAACAATAATTAGCTATAATGTCTGATCTGCGTTTATGGACCATAATGGTTTATTATTTAAGGTACCCTATGTAAAATAGTGTGAATGTAGACGCCTCGTGACCCAATATTACGTTGGCATTTTTAAGAAAAGGTTTTATATGAAGAAGAAGAATATGCAAAACTTATGCTAAACATATACATTAAAACAAGCTTTGTGCAATATCTATTTGTTTTTTTTACGGTCATTTGTTTTCATATTAGATATTTGCAAGCAACGCCCTATCAGCTTATACTAAAACTATATCAGGTAATATGGGCCACACCATATTAAATCATCACTAATGGCTGGATAAAAGGATAATCATTCTTGTAAATCTCAATATTTATTACAAACTAAATTCAAACTGTGCTGCAACACTGCAACATTCGTATCATATATTTCGTATATTTCGTGCATTTATGTAAAATTAATTATTATACAAACAAGCACATGCATAAACATTCTTTAATTAAACAGTCACCTTATATTTACTACTGTTAGTACAAGTATAGATCACTATTTTAAGAATGTTTTATTGAGGACAAGAAGTTTGTAAGAATAATTTACAACTTGTAGACATATAACATACCGATGGTCACTTGGCGGTATCATGGTAACGATCATCTGGTTATAAATCCTATACGATATCTGTAACGTTGGATCGTTACTTGGGGGATAAGAAAGCCAACAGACTAATATCTTTGCAGTTTGAACTGTTAAGTCAGCAGTATTTATATATGACTTTCATAAGTTATTATTATATTTTTAAATATCGTTTTTATTTCACAAAACAATCTGTTAAAACTGTTTACTCGAACTGCTGTTATGTTTGAGAACTATTTATGAATAAACTCTTCTTTTTTTAAATTGTCCCTCATACACAAAGTTGTTTATAATTTGTCGTTCAATCGTAAATACGTTGAAGTAATACGTACACATCTTTTCAACACATGAATCATAGATCGGCCAGAGTAATTTGACTCATTCTTTGGTCCGAAATGATATATTTAAGTCATATTATGACTTATTACTAATAAAACTCTGTTTTCTGTGAACACTACTAAAGGAATTCAAACTATATGTCCAATTCTGGAAATCTCAATTCATTATGCCCAACATTTCACTAATATTCTGCCTTCCTTAAAGTTCACATACTGAATAAAGAGCATGCTATTGTCTATTCCAATCGCGATTTCACCGACAATATTTGAACATATATATTAATTTGACATGATGGCTGGAAGCTGCCAATTACTTATTTTCAAAATAAATTCTTGTTCACTTTTATTTTAATGAAAAGAAATAGGTCTATGTTATCATGCACATCTGTAAAACAAAAATCTTAATACATTAAACTTACTTCAAACATGGTGAACATTAAAAAAAAAGAACATTGTGAATTTTGGCTGACTGTTTTTCATTCGTTTGATTTTTTCATAGAATAAAAAATAACAGCATTTTGTTTTGTATTTCAGAGTCATATTTCCTCCAGCATCTTCAACGTAATGTCGATAATTACAGTATATCGCATTTTTCGTGGAATATCCTCAACCTCGACCATGACAAATACGTATCGCTGAGATTAATTGAGGTAAACAAAGATAAGGCATTCCGCGAATATTTGCTGAGAAGTAGCCAGGATGTCGAGCAACCACCAGCCCGTGGTCATGCCACTATTGGCAGGACGGAAGGAATAGTTGCAGAGGGTGCCAAACATACTGACGGAAAAAGTGTAACTACTAGACCGGCTGCGTCAGCTACGAATATTCATAAGCGAGCGGCAGAACACCCTCAAATCATGGTGCATGCTGCGTCAGCAAAGAAACTTCAAAAGCGAGCGGCGGAACACCCTCAAATGATGGTGCATTCAGCGACAGCAGTGAAACTTCAGAAGCGAGCGGCGGAACACCCTCAAATGATGAGACATTCTGCGACAGCAGTGAAACTTCAGAAGCGAGCGGCGGAACACCCTCAAATGATGAGACATTCTGCGACAGCAGTGAAACTTCAGAAGCGAGCGGCGGAACACCCTCAAATGATGAGACATTCTGCGACAGCAGTGAAATTTCAGAAGCGAGCGGCGGAACACCCTCAAATGATGAGACATTCTGCGACAGCAGTGAAACTTCAGAAGCGAGCGGCGGAACACCCTCAAATGATGAGACATTCAGCGACAGCAGTGAAACTTCAGAAGCGAGCGGCGGATCACCCTCAAATGATGAGACATTCTGCGACAGCAGTGAAACTTCAGAAGCGAGCGGTGGAACACCCTCAAATGATGAGACATTCTGCGACAGCAGTGAAACTTCAGAAGCGAGCGGCGGAACACCCTCAAATGATGAGACATTCTGCGACAGCAGTGAAACTTCAGAAGCGAGCGGCGGAACACCCTCAAATGATGAGACATTCTGCGACAGCAGTGAAACTTCAGAAGCGAGCGGCGGAACACCCTCAAATGATGAGACATTCAGCGACAGCAGTGAAACTTCAGAAGCGAGCGGCGGAACACCCTCAAATGATGAGACATTCTGCGACAGCAGTGAAATTTCAGAAGCGAGCGGCGGAACACCCTCAAATGATGAGACATTCTGCGACAGCAGTGAAACTTCAGAAGCGAGCGGCGGAACACCCTCAAATGATGAGACATTCAGCGACAGCAGTGAAACTTCAGAAGCGAGCGGCGGATCACCCTCAAATGATGAGACATTCTGCGACAGCAGTGAAACTTCAGAAGCGAGCGGTGGAACACCCTCAAATGATGAGACATTCTGCGACAGCAGTGAAACTTCAGAAGCGAGCGGCGGAACACCCTCAAATGATGAGACATTCTGCGACTGCAGCGAAACTTCAGAAGCGAGCGGCGGAACACCCTCAAATGATGAGACATTCTGCGACAGCAGTGAAACTTCAGAAGCGAGCGGCGGAACACCCTCAAATGATGAGACATTCTGCGACAGCAGTGAAACTTCAGAAACGAGCGGCGGAACACCCTCAAATGATGAGACATTCTGCGACAGCAGTGAAACTTCAGAAGCGAGCGGCGGAACACCCTCAAATGATGAGACATTCTGCGACAGCAGTGAAACTTCAGAAGCGAGCGGCGGAACACCCTCAAATGATGAGACATTCTGCGACAGCAGTGAAACTTCAGAAGCGAGCGGCGGAACACCCTCAAATGATGAGACATTCTGCGACAGCAGTGAAACTTCAGAAGCGAGCGGCGGAACACCCTCAAATGATGAGACATTCAGCGACAGCAGTGAAACTTCAGAAGCGAGCGGCGGAACACCCTCAAATGATGAGACATTCTGCGACAGCAGTGAAACTTCAGAAGCGAGCGGCGGATCACCCTCAAATGATGAGACATTCTGCGACAGCAGTGAAACTTCAGAAGCGAGCGGCGGAACAAATGATGGTCTCCAAAACGCTTCAGTCAAGACGTTACAATAGATATAAGGATCTTTTATCAGAGAAATCTTTAATATACCAACACGAAGCCCTTGCGATCAGCAATACATCAAATGTTTATATTGGTATCGAACACAGCTTTGACAGTTTTGAAGCGAACAGACATCTTTGGTTTTCAGTAGCAGACTCCTTGTCTCTAACGTTCCCATCAAAAGATGATGTGTATTTTAACACTTGGATTCGGCGAATTATTCTCTTTAAGAACAGCACGATTAACAGAATTGACTTCACACGACTTTTTTCTCGCATACCACTGCAACTGATGGTTCAGGAGTTGTCTATGACAAACGTTTTTCAAAAGATTTTTTGGCCATTTAGTTTTGACCAAGCGTTCATGAATCAAAAATTAGCTTTATTAGGAATGTCTGGAATATCTACAAATAAGTATAAACAAAAAGAGCGATTTTATACTGAACTTGAAAAATATCAAACAATCAAAATACCTGTAGAAGAGACGAGAGTGGTTTTAAGTTTCGACCATCCGGACTTGGTTGAAGGTCTTAATCGCTCAGGGATATTGGAAATGAGTAAAGAATATGTGGATGCTGGAAAGCATTTATATACATTAGAAGAACAAGAGCAAATTAAGTCCAACGTCCGGGCAGCCATGGATATGATCAACTCCGCTGATCCAGAACTTTACCGCGCGATCCACCAAGTCATCGGTTGCATAGCTTTCTACAAAGCTGAACATCCAGGCTACGGTGGCGGCACCATCAGCTCAGCTCTAGGGGTAATCTGGCAGGATCCTAGAGCATACGGACAGAAGACTGTTGCCCATTATGCTGAACAGATAGTACATGAGTTCATTCACACGTCTCTTTTCCTTGCTGACATGGTACATGGGACGTACATCGACCGCAGTTTGCTCCCTCAATTAAAGGTCTATTCGCCTGTAAAAAAGGAACTGAGGGATTTTGACAAAACATTTCATGCATCCTACGTTACAACAGGTAACTAAACATTAAACCAAAGTAAGAATAGAAAACATGCTTTGTTAAACATTTCGTTTATGATTTGATTAAGTCATGTCAGTTTTTAGATACTGAAGGAACGATATAATCAAACAAGTTCACTAGGGATGTTTACATTTATTTGTATATTCAATTTCAGGGGTTGCCATATTCCAATCGCGAGCGGGAAACTTTGAAAAGGCTAAGACATACGCTGGAGATCTGCGTGCCGCGGTCGATGGTCTAATAGCAATTCAGAATGAGGCTGCAGTTCTCAACGAGTCTGGGGATGCCATGTTACAGGCTCTAGACGATGTTCTGACTGTGATTAGAAAGGACTAGGGTTAAATGAATGTTATGTTCTCTTAAGAAATATACTTAGCGTAGGGCTTTGTCTGTCTGTGCTATAAAAAATGTCGGACAGGATTTTAAATTATATATTTATATTGACGTTTTACCATTTCTCATGTTTCTGCTTCTAACGTATTACAGCACTTATTGATGTATGTGAAAGTATGTATGCATTTTTATGATTGTTTTTGCATTTTTTCCCAAATATATTTCATATTGTTGTTATTATAAGGGTATAAATATCATATCATAAGTATTAGTTATTTTATTGTTATGGCATTATTCTGCTAATGCAACACCATACATAAATAGTTTTAATATTACTGGATGATTTGATGGACAAGCACCGATACCAGGATGTAACAAAATTCCAATCTTACCGTTAAAAGTTGATATTTTAGGTTTATATAGCTTATTAACACTTAATAGTAGTCAATTTTGAGGATAAGGCCTGCCTTGCAATCACGTAGCAACAATATGTTTTGAACTGCCCGGTGTTTGGGAAGAACATTCGCAAAAAGTACTTGCCTTCTAGTTTTTGATGATGAATTCCTCGTAAAAATATAAAGTTGAATATGGCGTCCTTACATATCTAAGCTTTCAGTCCTTTGATTTTATTAAAATGTTGCAGATTCGTGCTGTCTTTAGAACCGTTTTTAGCTCGCTAGGAATGTTTTAGCGTGTGACGTCTCTTTCCTTAATTTATTGTTTTTACTTAGGGTAATCATTAAGAAGAATGTAGAAAATATATGATGTTTTTCTATTTGTAATGATGTATTCTTTGTTGTTACCAGTTTTAGTACAATGATGCTTTTTATTATGAAACTTTATAATTACACAGTTTTAAACCTTTTATTAGCTGTGTGGGATTTTCATAGTTTCAAACCTCCATCATATATATAAAAGGTTTTTTTGCATTAGGTACTCTGAATTGTATTCCTGCGTCTGCTGATAGAGTCAGGATCCCTAATCATAGAAGTACTTGGGGTTTACCAATAAGTTTATTATTACTTATATTATTATTAAGTTTCCTCAAGTTTATGCATAATTTGATAAGATTTACTATTAATGTTTTTACTTGTTGGGAAAAGAGTGAGGTTGTGCACACAAACTGGTTTAAATCCTCAGTAAAATTACATTTTTTCTGACAGTTCCAAGGCGGTACCTAACAATCCTTGATAAACACCCCTAATTTTTATTTAGTGTATATGAACTGTGTTGTTAGTGGAGTTTTGTGCTGTTATTTCATGTTTCTGGTATGTGATTGTTTTTTCTATACCGTTGGCGTTTACCCTGTGCTTTTAAACGGGGTTTATTTTTAAACTTTTAGCTACTGAGCTTGTTTCTGTAGTTTTTCATATACATATGGTTAAGTTCAGGTGTTAGGGGTTAGCGTTTGCGATTTTGATAAACTTGTTTTACACTGATCAATTTCAGCTGCAGTGTTTATTTTATCTTGCCTGTTAATTCTTGGATTATATTAAACGTTGATTTCTTCTTCTTCATTTGTTGATAATGACAATTTCGCCCCAACATGCTGCACAAATTTAAGTATGCAGAATTTAGTTTTGAATTCCGTGTGCATTTCTACAATATGAATTTGATTGTGTGTAAAAATGCTCCAGACTATCTAGTGAGCAATGCATTGTAGCTTCTTGATTATATTGTTTCAAAAAATAAAGATATTGAAAACGAAGTGAAACAAGTATTTGTGAAATATTTCTTCGCCTTAAACCATTCCTTATATAGTAACATTTATGCGTTAAATGCAAACATTTGGTATGTGAACGTCATAGCTTTTTAAGAATTTTGTTTTCTTTCTTAAGCAAAAGAATAACACTTTAATCTCACACGAACGCTTAATATACAGGAAAAATTTAGTATTGGTGTATTGATTTGCTAAATGCAGAATAACTGAAAAATTAAAATGAGAATCACATATGACAACACACTCTACAAATACAGTTGAATAAATTATCTTTTATTGATCGGTTTTCAAACAATCATCAGTACAACTAAATAAAGACTAAAACGGCACTAATTACAGAAACTTTTGATGTACTAATTATGCAATGACTTACGTTACAATTGAGAATCCTACATACAACATATTAACATGTCATTATAGTTTATACAAATAAACGGCTTAACATCTCTTCTTTTTATACATTTTTTATCAAATTCAAAACGGAATCCATGGCCTATAACATGGTCTCTCCAGACACATGTAGTACACAAGCCTCGATCAGAAATGCAATCATACCAACCACAGCCGCACGTAACGTTCCCGTGTATGTATGAGGCTTCTCTATATTGCCCTTTCCTATTTGGAATATGGCAAAACCTAAATTTGAATAAACAAAAATCGGGTTTAAATTTTACCTATATACGTACACTAAGGTACTTGAATGCGCAATACATATACTACAATTAATAGTTTTTATAATGAAAACATGTTCGGCGGAGTAAATCCCTTGTAAAACAATTTGCAAGGCAATCTGTAAAACTCAATTCACAGGGGCTTTACTTTATATATTCGCTTCGCCTCACCAAATTAATAACGTGTTCATCAGATTTCCCGCATCTCTTTTTCAGAAAGACCAAAAAAAATAATATAATTATATAGTTTTACTTGCGCCCGCACTATCTTAAAAAACGGGTTATGTTTTTAGGAGCGCACATTTCTTTAGTGGAATGTAACCTTCTCAGCGTTAGTGGTCGTAACTGCAGTGAACATTTACTGCTCTCTAACCAAAACCGCGTTTTTCGATTGTAAAAACTATCAAAACACCGGCTACATGGAAACAAAAATCAATTTAACTTCCTAATTTTTGAAATTACGTGATCAAATGACAATTTTACAGCCATTTAAAGGTTGATTAAATTTAGGAAGATTGTGTTTGTTTCAATATGGGTCCCACTAAAAGGAAATGTATATCTAGTGGGCAAGAAGTGCTGAATTTCATCGTGAATGACAGTGAGAGTGATGATCGAAAAAGTTTAAATTTGATTCGGACATGTCTGACGGGATTTCGGATGACAGTTACAGTAACATGACAGTTTGCAGTCAGTCGTCTGCACCTGCTACACATATCCAGGTAGAAACTTAAGGTGTGTATTTTTAACTTTTTTATTGTTTTGCTGCTAATATAGCATATTTGATGATTTTTTTATTAAAAATATACCTCCATGTGTTTTTTTGCTACATATCAAATTATAGTGTTTATTTAATTCTGACGCAATGCATGTAGCGTAATAGAAAACTAAAGTTTTGCCCAGATATGAGAACCAATGGTATTCCTGCATCTTCAAATTTATTTTTGTGTTATCATCAAGTGTATCAGTAATGCATAATAAACATAGTAAACGAGAGATTTTTTTTTTGAAAAAGAGCTTTTCTCCCCTATTGTATGGTCGTAGCTGAGTAAAAATAAATGATGGACATGAAATTTGTAATTTTGGACTGGAGACGAACCAACAGTGAAGTTTGGTTTATTCACCCGTATTAAATAGTGAACGTCTACTGCGACCTTGACCTTTGACCTACTGATCTTAAAATATATAGAGGTCATCTACTAGTCATGACCAACTAGCATACTTAGTATGAAGTTCCTGGGTGCAAGTGTTTTTTATTTATTGAGTGGAAACGAAGTCTGACGTACAGACTGACTGACTGACTGATTGACGGACTGATCACAAAATCAATCGGTGTCATCTACTAGTTATGATCAACTTGCATACCAAATATGACGTTCCTGGGTGCAAGTGTTCTTTAATTACTGAGCTGTTACCGTTTATTCACCTTAAGGGCTCGGCGACCTTGACCTTAGACCTACTGATCTCAAAATCAACAGGGTTTATCTACTAGTCATAATCAACTAGTATACCAAGAATGAAGTTCATTGGTTCAAGCGTTCTTTTGTTATTGAGCGGAAACCGTTTCTTCACCTCACGGTGACCTTGACCATTGATGTACTGATCTCAAAATATGTAGGGTATATCAACTAGTCGGGACCAACTAGCATACCAAGTATAAAATTCCTCGGTAGAAGCGTTCTTTACCTATTGAGCAGAAACCATTTCTAAGCTTAAGGGTACCGCCAACATATCGTTTTTTACTTGAAGGTAACCTTGATCTTTGACCTTTTGATCTCAGGGTCAATAGGGTTCATCTACTAGTCATGAACAACTAGCAGACCAAGTAGGTAGTTCCTGGACCTAAAGTATCTTTAGTTATTGAGTGGAAACCGTTTCTTCTCCTCAAGGTCACGGCGACCTTGAACTTTGACCTAGTTATCGCAAAATCAATAGGGATCATCTACTAGTCATGGCCAATTAGCATATCAAGTATAAAGTTCCTGGGTCTAAGCGTCCGATAGTTATTGAGCGGAAACGAAGTGTGACGTACAGACTGACGGACGGACTGACGGACAAGGCAAAAAAATAATATGTCTCCCCATGAATTGGGGGAGGGGGGCATAATAATGCTACACAGAACATTTATAAATAAAGCAATAAATAAATGTATTGCAAATTAGAATTTCAGATTCCCGACACGCAGCTTACCATAAAGTTCAAGTTTCTGTTAGTCGACAAGGGCGTGCTCAGTCCCGGTTGAGCCAATGGTCGTGGACAGTACAAGGACGCTAAATATAAACCTGACTGACAGTCCTATGTGATTCATGCCATATCATTTACACAAAAACATTAAACAAGCCAAGGCTATATAATTTGTAAATATTAGTAAAAATGGAAATCGTGTCAGAGTGTGTGATTGGAAAAAGTGCACACTTTATGTTGCAAATAAATGTTTGTAGATTTTTTTAAATGATTATGTGTATATTTAAACTATCAATGGAAATCATTCAGATGTAAAATATTTGTATTTTTTTCTATGAAAGATACATCGCATATTTTTTTTATTTTTATTTATGTATGAAAGTTGACCCAATCAGTATTTGCAATACAAAAGAAACAAAAGTGTTGTTTTCGTATACAGTCAAACCCCGTTGGCTTGAACTCGCTTTGCTCGATTTTCTCTTTGGCTCGAACTGGATCGTAAACTGAAAGTAAGAATTCCCGTTTGGCTCGAACTCCCAGAGGCTTGAGGTATTTTCGCCGTCCTTTTGGAGTTCGAACCAACGGGATTCGACTGTATATGTTTATGTTATCTTAAACAATAAGGAAAATATGCCAGTTTAAAATAAGTAGGCGTTTAATTCTGAGAAAGACTGATATAAACTTGGTGCTGGCTGGAATTCTCTGTGACATATTTGGCGCCGAAAGGGTTAAGAGTAGGGTGTAGTTCTTTTGTAAATTCTCTACCGCAACTAAAATGGCTACCAACGCCAATCATGTAGTCATTGCAAGAGTGATAGCTGTAGTTTACATTTTATTGCAAATGCCTATATTCATTTGGTGGGTTACTTTTTAAGTCACCTTGTCTAGTCATTTCCATGGCATGATATATGATTTTTTAACAGAATTATTTTTAACCAGGTTTTCCAAAGGAAAAGTGGAAAACCTAGGTTATTAGATTTGGGTATGCTGTTGGGCAAGCAGGTGCTGTGACCATTGGCGCTCTTGTGCCCCGGCTTTAACTTAACCATGAATGGAGTATTTTGAAAAAAAAGCAAAGTGTTTAACAACTAGAAGACTGTGGTTTTGAGTTCTTTAAATTATTAAATAGTGTAATGCAATGTTTCTGCTTGATCTCAAATAACATTTGTTTGATCTCAAAACTGATATTTGTATAAAATTATCTTGTAGTGTTATCATTATTTCATTCGGATGTTATCCTTGTACTGTTTACAATATCATTGTTTAGTTAACAAGTGAATAAAATGTTAGTAACAGTGGCTATATATATATATATATTTGTTCGCTCTTCGCTTGCTCCTCTTTTATGCTAAATGCAATACAAATATTTTTATTATTATTTCGCTCGCTCGCCCCATTATTTTTTGTGAAAAAATGCGATGTTATCAATTTGGTGAGACCTTATCGATTTTTTTTTACATGTACTGAGTTTCTTAAGTATCGTATACCGAAAGGACCGATATACTTGAACGAGTTTCACAACCTTTACATTAAGTTATTCTACATTGTCAAGAGTTTGGAATATTACTGATTCGATAACTATGTATACATGAAGAATATCACATGGGTAGCCATTTAAAGCTGTATCAAAAGAGCACGCTACAAGGGATATAACGTGTACTTGAAATGAATTTCTAAGAAAATGAGTTCAATGAATATATTGCAATACTGCGTTTAGCATCAATACAAGGTTGATAATTTTTTAGAAGATGCAAACTACTGATTTTTATCTCTATTGATTTAACTTCAAGTAATGATTTTAAAAAATATATGTTATTATTTTGTTAAATAACTTCTTGTTTTCACAACCTCACGTAAACAAGAAGCGTCAACATTTTCTGGGGCAATAATGTAAGTGTTCTTTTTCAGAGAAAATGTTTATATATATGTATATGCAAAATATACAAAAAACAAGCCCAAAGGTTTAAGCATAAACCTCGTTTAATGGCACAGGGTAAACGCAAAAGACATAGATCACATAAAAACAAAAATCACAAACAAGAAACATTGAACATCAGCCAATAACTCAACAAACAACACAGTGAATATATACGAGTATAATATATATATATATATATATATATATATATATATATATATATATATATATATATATATATATATATATATATATATATATATATACAAAACTGTATCTGTTTATCAAGGATTGTTAACCATATTTTTTCATCTTCAAAATCAAGAATGCAAGTACTCTTCAAAGGATTGCCGTTATCTACGGTTATATAAAATCTAAGCAAATAATTTAGTCAATCTGCCTAACTAGCTGCTGAAAACATTTTGATTTTAAGAATTTTCTTTAAAACATCACCATAAATTTCGGGATGGGAAATACCAGGGCTGTAACAATACGATGAAAAGCGTATTGCAATAGATTGCAAAACGCTTAAACCGTATTGCAGTAAATTTCATTAGATATTGTTGCCTATATGAATATAGAATAAAGTGAAATAAACTTATAATCCATGTAAATGGTTCATAGTGATGTATTCATCACAGACATACTATGTCAACCATCAAAATACTGTGACTGTCTAACTCAATCTGCTTTAGAGTTCAACTTTTTAACTCAAATCCAACCAATTGCTCTTGTTTGAAGCACACAACTTTTAAGGAACCAATCTTCAGTAATATGGCAAGAAGTTATAGTTTCATAAGACTCGGTGGCTCTACCGGTCCAACCATATGTGGTAAAAGCTCTAGTATGTGAAGCTGACAGTCGAACTTTAGCTTTTACCCTTTCATGCATGTCCGGAATAACAGTTTGTAAAAAGTGGATTGTATGATATAATTGGGGTCTAAAGGGTTCACAAGATCACAAAAGCCCTCATTGCTAACTACACTAAATAACTCAGTATGTGTGTTGCCGACACAAACTGCTTTCTACAGTACAGCATGGATGCAAATTTCAGCCTGCTGGAAAGAAGGTCAGAGTCAAAGGACATCTTGTATAGTTGGACATATTCCATAGAAATGGGCTGACCAAGTCTAATGCACTCTGAAGCTAGTGTGGAGGCAAATATGCCCAAACGAATAGTAATCTGATTTGATGTTGCCTCTTTCTTGTGGCCATTGCCAGTTTCTGTCAGGTCTGCCAGGACATCGGTTCTTACTTATCACATTATATACTTACACTGAATGAACATCGGTTCTTACTTATCACATTATATACTTACACTAAATGAAAATCTGTTCTTACTTATAACACAATATACTTACACTGAATGAACATCGGTTCTTAATTATCAAACACTATACTTGCACTTAATGAAAATCGGTTCTTACTTATCACACAATATTCTTACCCTGAATGAACATCGGTTCTTAAATATTACACACTTTACTTGCACTTAAAGAAAATCGGTTCTTACTTAGCACACAATATACTTACACTTAATGAACATCGGTTCTTAATTATCACACACTATACTTGCACTTAATGAAAATCGGTTCTTACTTATCACACAATATACTTACACTGAATGAACATCGGTTCTTACTTATCACACAATAAACTTACACTTAATGAACATCGGTTCTTACTTATCACACAATATAATTACACTTAATGAACATCGGTTCTTACTTATCACACACTATACTTACACCGAATGAACATCGGTTCTTACTTATCACACAATATACTTACATCGAATGAACATCGGTTCTTACTTATTACACAATATACTTACACCGAATAAACATCGGTTCTTACTTTTCAAACAGTATACTTACACTTAATGAACATCGGCTCTTTTGAATCTTAAAGCTGCACTCTCACAGATTGAACTTGTTGATAACATTTTTAATATTTTTGTCTTGGAACGAGCCATTTTTTGCGAAAATCCATGGAAACCAGTTATATAAGATTGCTGACAAAAAAAAAAAAAACAGATCGCAGATTTTTATATTTATGTTCAAAAAGTGATGTTTGATGCATTTTTCTTAAACCGTTAGCAACGATTTAAGCCATAAAACATTAATTTAAGAACGGAAATATGACAATCTACGATCTGATTTTTTGTCAGCAATCATGTATCATTGGTTTGCAGACATTTACGCAAAAAATGCTCTTTCCAAGACAAAAAAATAAAAAAAATGTAAAAATGGTATATCTGTGAGAGTGCAGCTTTAAATATTTATACAATTATAATTAACTTCAATGTCAATCAATTTAAACTTTGTAACAAAAACACACGTTAAACACTACAATTAATTAAAACTATTATTTAAAATTGAACGAAATACTTCTAATAATGTACCGGCTTACATCCGAGGTTGTTTTCGATGGAAAATGGCCGAGGTGTTCCGAATGTAATCTTTAGTGTCATTACATCGTCACAGGATGTAGTACAAGACTGTATGGTGATATCTTTATTGTTAATTACAATCTTAAGTAATATTCCGGACAAAGCATGTGGCCAGACATGCTAATCACAAACAACATGATTTAACCTAAAAGTAATGTACATGATAACATTAATTGAAATCAGTTTCCATTTTTATCTGAATTTACTGATAAATTAAATAAATTTGTAACCGGGCTCCTATATTTTCATCTTGTTTTTAATATGAATAACCGCATTCAAAAGCTTTGAACAGGAACTCAGTATGAAAAAAAATAGAATATAGCCTACATTTTCAGTACTAGACTCTTCAGGCTCTGCCTACTTAGAATATTGAACAGAACAGAACATAACATAACAGAACAGAATGTGTTTTTTTTTTTAAATGAGCATATACAGCTCATCGTTATAAACACAGAATGAAAAAATGAAAAATAGCATGCATGTGATAAATAAGTAATGCATATGTATATTTTGGTAACCATACCAACAATACATATGGCATACACAAAACTAACACATTTAACAGCAATGATAATGTGAAAATGTTTTTTAAAATATTATATATTTATGTCTCTTATCTTAAAAGCCTTAATACAGCTACAGAAAATACCTAATTTTATTAACATAGTTTTTTATCAGGCAAACCTCGTTTCCGCAAAACACCCTACGCTCGGGTTGGGATGAACCAATCTTACACTCTCGGCCATGGAATACACTTATATTCTATGCACATTGCAATAACGTTGTTGGTGACAGAAAGCTTTTTTAAGTCTGTATATGATAACCCCGCAGAGAGAATATCAATTTTTGACTAGGTTTTATCACCAAACAAGAGGCATAACTCATTTACTATTAAAGCCATAGTTATATGCCTTGCTGTAGTGTTGTATGGATACTGTCTCTGGCAACGTCTGTACCAAGTTTCATTTAAATGTCTCGATCGATTTTTAAGTTATGACCAAGGTTAATGTTTTTTGCACCACGGCGATGCTAATGCCGACAACACCAAGGTAATCACAATACCTCGATTTTACACTGTATCTAAATGCTCTTAAAACAGTCCAAATTTTGAGAAAACTTGCTTTACATACATACAATGTTTGTGTCAACAGTCAGATTGTGGTCATATAATTTCATATCAATTTTTGTTGAGTCTCAAATACGCGGCATGTCACTTTTTAAAGTGAGTTCGCAAACTCAACTGCACTGCATTAACCTTTGCCATACATGTGCACGCATTGCATGTACACGCATGTTTTACAATTTTTCTCAGATACTTTTTTTCTCAAATGTGTAGGCCTAAAAGAAACCTGTGTTGTGGGTCACCCAACCCTGCCTGGCAAAAACCCCTCGACCCTAGAGTTTTATCGACCCTAGATCAAATAAAAATTCCGATTTCAGAGTTTTATTTTTTGTTGTCCATTTGTGTTGAATATACTTAAAAACATACCGTATTTATTATTTAACACATATGAATTTTATGTCTAGTACTCTCTCCACTTGCTATGGTGTTTTCACTGGCCTTGAAAAAACAACAGCAAAAACAACAACATTGTTCCTACCCTAAACAGCATTTTAGGGGTCGATTCCCTATATTCAGTGATATTGTAGGCCTTATTTTGATAACTGCATAAAGGCAATGAGAAAATGTCCATTTTATCTCAAAACACCGTCAAAAAACTTAACAATAATGATTTGTTTAAAAACAACGTAGTGTCTCCCTTAGTGTCGTACCAAGCTCTTTGGCTGCTGAGTTCACGCTGCCAGACTGCCACGCCACCAGGCTGCTTTCTTAGCGCTGCCAGTCTGCCAGACTGCTAAATTCACTGTCATACTGATACCATTATGCAACGGCTGTCCAATGGAAATAATATATACACCTAAACGTAAAAGTTTAAACGTTGTTAATTTTACAATGATTATATTATGATTAGTTATATTAACTTCTGCCCAGTCACTCTCGTCGGCAGGATGTTGCGCGAGGGTGGTCTTGGATTGTTGGGGAAACCTGACTACCCGAAGAAAACCCACTTCTCCATCCTGGTGACCACCAACCAAACTCAAAAGCCCCCAGGCCGGGAATCGAACCCGGATCGCCTTGGTGAGTTGCGAGTGTGCTAAAACCACTTACACCTTAAACATGTTAAAACACGAGTTGACAGTAATATGCATAAGAAGATCATCGTATTTTGTCAGATGTAAATTCAACTGTCGAGTCATATTTGAAACCAGTTATGGAAAGTTTTAAGAACAACTAAGATAGATGAGGTTTGGGCAATAGCTTATATAATCCCTCTCGCGAATCTTTTCTGCGAAGAAACCAGTACCAGTGTCCATTTTGTGAAGCCATGAGTATGTACCCGTATTGGAGATTGAACCCACAATCTCTCGGGTGAGCGGTAGACACATTGGGAAGACGTCATTTCGTACCCTGACCATTTCGTACCATCCGTTTTTGGTCATTTCGTAGCCTTTATATAGTCATTTCGTATCCGTAATGGCTATCTTAAGGGTACGAAATGACCTAAACACGGAGGGTTCGAAATGGTCAGGGTACGAAATGACTATAGGTTGGGTACGAAATGACTATTTAAAGGGTACAAAATGACCAAAAATCGGAGTGTACGAAATGATCAGGGTACAAACTGACTATAAACCTTCACATGCCCCCAGTGACATAATGTAATGTTTGCACGGGCCATAACTTTGACTTGTCCGATGAGTCAAGTGGTTAGCGCACTCGCTTTTAGTAAGTTCGGTGGGTGGTCACCAAGCTGGACATATGTGGGTTTTCTCCGGGTTTTCCGGTTTCCCTACAACATAAAGCGAGACAAATCGGCCCATTACCAAATCGGCCTACTACAAATCGGCCCCTAAGACGTTTAGGCCCTGCCATTTCGTCCCCTTAATTTATTTGACTCGATACGTTTCGGCCCCTAAATTACTGAATTTCAACAGAGACATTTCGGCCCCTTACTTTTTTCTATTTTGAATATATATAAGGAAAAACATATTATAGAAAACATTTTAAAAGAAGTTGTACATGAGATCTGTAAAATTAAAAATAGACATGTATTCATGAAATTTATTAATAAGATTGCAAAAAACAACAACAAAAAGACATTAAAATCTGAACACTTAATTTTATTATAAAATTAAAAAAAAAAAATATAAAAATGTATTTTGTTAAAACTGTTAAATATAACTTTATCAATAACATTTTCAAAGAAAATTTGTCTTTGATCAATGCATTCTTTGCCAGGCAAACTGTTGGTGTTGTGGGAGTGAAAAAGACGTTCAAAGACGTGTGAGTGTGAATGATAAGTGTCTTTTATTTCTTAGTTTAAGCTTTTAAGTTTTTCTGTTTTGGACTTTAGATAATAACTGTAATGTCTGATTCAGAGTTGTGTTTTAAGTGTGATAAGGATGTGAGGCCGCTGCAACATTCAGTCACCTGCGATGAATGTGACAGATGGCAGCACTGAGACTGCGATACAGGTGGCAGCACTGAGACTGCGATACAGGTGGCAGCACTGAGACTGCAATACAGGTGGCAGCACTGAGACTGCAATACAGGTGGCAGCACTGAGACTGCGATACAGGTGGCAGCACTGAGACTGCAATACAGGTGGCAGCACTGAGACTGCCATACAGGTAAGTGTTAGCAATATTAATGTTTTGTTGACACCCCCAAAATGTATAATAAATCGTTTTAAGATTTGGCTATGTGTGTAACAGCGAGAAATCCCATAATTCATGTTATTTAGTATAAAATGCATACGATACCAAACTATATCAAAGCTGTTGTCATTGACACTGGACTGGCAAAATATTTGTTAACATGTTTATGACTCACATTGGCACGTGGGCATTTGTGGACATTATAAAACGCACGTGTGTCTTACACGGTATTATCAACATATAAGAATCTATATTAGCGGGGTTTTTTCATGGTTTTTATTTTATCATTGTAAATTACTGATGTCTAGATTAGTTGATGTCAAGTTTAATTTTCATGTTATAAAAGTATCAATAAATCTAAGATAATACATGATTAAATTAAAGGCTACGTGGCCACAAATTCAATCATTTAAAGGCGTCAAAATATAGCTATTATTTGTTATTTTTTTCTACACCTAAATTATATGCATTTCCATATTCTGATCTTTCAAATAAAACTGATTAAATGTGATAAACTGTCATAAAAATATACACTTATTTCAATATTTGTATTGCATTCAATACATATAACAGTTTGACACTGTGCCCAGAATATAAGAAAATTCATTCTTATTCATGATTACGTTTAGATGCTGTGTACTTGTTGTTATTTTTTTGTGACCTGAGTGTAGACGAATAAACTTGTAAACTTGTTAAGTGTCACAAATTCCGACGTCTGACACCGTCTGTCTCGAAAAAAAATAACGTCTTAAAACAGATTTCTTATTTCATTAATTATTTTCCATCTTAAAGCTGCACACTCATAGATTGAACGTTTTGACATTATTTTTTTTGTCTTGGAACGAGCCAATTTTTGCGAAAATCCATGGAAACCAGTTATGTAAGACTGCTGACAAAAATTAGATCGCAGATTTTTACATTTAAGTTCAGAAATTGATGTTTATGCATTTTTCTTAAACCGTTAGTAACGGTTTAAGCCATAAAACATTAATTTTCGAACGGAAATATAAAAATCTGCGATCTAATCTTTTGTCAGCAGTCTTTTATTATTGGTTTGCAGATATTTACGCAAAAAAATTGCTCATTCCAAGACAAAAAAATAAAATGGTGTCAAAAGGGTATACCTGAAGGAGTGCAGCTTTAAAAGGCATCTTCAGAGTTGATAACTTCAAAGCAAGGAAAGACTACAGTACAGTCCGTCTACAAGCCCTGTAGTGCTATGGGAACGAGGGAAGGGTTGGTAACTGCGGTGGTTTTGTCTTCGCGACAAAGATAGCGGGGAATGGGCCTAACCTATGGTCCCTGAGGTGCGGGGGCTTTTGGCGGGGATTTAACCAGCAGTTCGTCCCCACAGGGCAGATTTTTACCCGGGGTTGGCTGGACCGAAAGTCAAAGTCACCGCTATTCCACTAACCTGGGGGCGTGGTTACAATTGACAGGTGCATTATCGTTATCAATCGTTTAATAGGTGATGAGACCGCCGGCGATTAACTCGGTTATCATTACGATTTAAAGTGACACACTAATTCAAAATCGATACAAACACATGTATCCCAAACACCAATTTTGACTGATAACCCTTAAAGTTCGTACTAACTAAATAATGCATTTATGGAAAACATTAAGTACTGATAACAGGATTTAACCGTGTATTTAAATGCAGGAGGCGCATAAATATTAAACGATTGATGAATGCTAAAAGATTTACTGTTGTCTACTTTCGTTTCATATGGTAGAAATACCGTGTGTTATGCTAAATATAAAAAACATTATTATTAATTGTGGTAAATCTTGTTTGGAAGTAAGAGTGCATCTTTAAGTTGACCTATTTGATAACGTCGAATGACAGTTGGGGTCAATCGTTCACTTGGGAACTGAGCATCCGGGACCTGTATAATGTCACTTCTTCTCCCTAAAACATTAAATATGTGCCTTGATGGTTGAAAAACACTTAGAATACAACCTGCATTTTAAGCCAATGAAATTGCAAATAGACAATCATTAAGTACTAGACTTAATCATTTAGAATTTCACCTTTCGCGGGTGTTTAAAGGTCCGCCTACTGCCACTCATCCAATACACATTCCCTGCGTCAATGTTTGCGTTGTCAATGTATCAGCTAATGATGTTGTATATTAAGTCAGTAAGATGACCTGAAGTAATTTCTTAATGAATAATAAGAATTTACTTCATGATATCTTACTAATACATACAATACATTTCTACTATGGGCGCCGGCATGATGGACTATCTTTACAGACTCGTATAAGGTCAAATCTATTGGATAATTGCCGAGGTGTTCCGATTAGATATTATATAATGTAATACCAAACGGAACAACTTGGCTATCTCCCCCACACGACGTTGTTTCGTCGGGGGAAATGGCCTTGATGCTCCGATTTATTACATGCTTGAATGAAGTATCGGGGAATATCAGAATGTATGCGTCATGTATACCGGCCGGTGTATTTTAATAATGGAAGTAGTTCGTAAACTTAAAAATAATAAGTGTTAATTACTTGTACACTGTTTAACGTGTAATTTGTATTACTAAGTTCAAATCGATTCCCATTGACGCGAACTATTGCATAAACACTCGAAATTCCTTAGAGTAAAGTCCTTTGGCTTAATTGATAAATTAAAATTATTACGCGATCTACTTGCAGCGTAATGGCATGATAAATTGTCCGTATACTCCGATTTTGTTTCCGATGGAAATTGGTCGAGCTGTTCCGATTTATTCCTTACCGTCCCAGCAGGGCGTTTTATCTGAGTGCGTCCATATTGCACTCTGGATCTACTGTTCCAAATATAATAATTATTTACCGACGGACACCAGGACAGCACCCACTAAAATACAAATATAATGTATGCATACTTTAACTACGCCCCACAAGATCAGCATCCACTAGAATACAAATACAATATATGCTTACTTAAACTACGCCCCACCAAGACGGCACCCACTAGAATACAAATATAATATATGCATACTTTGACTACTTCCACCAAGGACAGCATCCACTAGAATACAAATACAATATATGCTTACTTAAACTACGCCCCACCAAGACGGCACCCACTAGAATACAAATATAATGTATGCATACTTTAACTACTTCCCACCAGGACAGCATCCACTAGAATACAAATATAATGTATGCATACTTTAACTACTTCCCACCAGGACAGCACCCACTAGAATACAAATATAATGTATGCATACTTTAACTACGTCCCACCAGGACAGCACCCACTAGAATACAAATATAATGTATGCATACTTTAACTACGTCCAACCAGGACAGCACCCACTAAAACACAAATATAATGTATGCATACTTTAACTACGTCCCACCAGGACAGAACCCACTAGAATACAAATATAATGTATGCATACTTTAACTCTGTCCAACCAGGACAGCACCCACTAGAATACAAATATAATGTATGCATACTTAAACAACGCCCCACCAAGACGGTACCCACTAGAATACAAATATAATGTATGCACACTTTAATTCTACCACCAGGACAGTACCCACTAGACTACAAACATTGTATACATACTTAAACAACGCCCCATCAGGACAACACCCAATAGAAAACAAACAAAATGTATACATACTTTAACAACGCCCCATCAGAACAACATCCACTAGATTACAAATATAATTATGCATACTTAAACAACGCCACACCAGAACAGCATCCACTAGAATACAAATAGAATGTATGCATTAACAACGCCCCACCACGACAGCACCCACTAGAATACAATTTAAATAGATGCATTTTCTAACAACGCCCCACCAGGACAGCATCCACTAGAATACAATTACAATATATGCATATTCAAACAACGCCCCACCAGGACAGCATCCACTAGTATACTAATACAATTTATGCATATTCTAACAACGCCCCACCAGGATAGCATCCACTAGTATACATATACAATATATGCATATTCTAACAACGCTTCACCAGGACAGCATCCACTAGAATACAAATACAATATATGCATATTCTAACAACGCCCCACCAGGACAGCATTCACTAGAATACAATTACAATATATGCATATTTTAACAACGCCCCACCAGGACAGCATCCACTAGTATAGTAACACAATATATGCATATTCTAGCAACGTCCCACCAGGACAGCATCCGCTAGAATACAAATACAATATATGCATATTCTAGCAACGTTCCACCAGGACAGCATCCGCTAGAATACAAATACAATATATGCATATTCTAGCAACGCCCCACCAGGACAGTATCCACTAGAATACAATTACAATATATGCATATTCTAACAACGTCCCACCAGGAAAGCATCCACTAGAATACAAATACAATATATGCATATTCTAACAACGTCCCACCAGGAAAGCATCCACTAGTATACATATACAATATATGCATATTCTAACAACGTCCCACCAGGAAAGCATCCACTAGAATACAAATACAATATATGCATATTCTAACAACGTCCCACCAGGAAAGCATCCACTAGTATACATATACAATATATGCATATTCTAACAACGCCCCACCAGGAAAGCATCCACTTGTAAACAAATGCAATATATGCATATTCTAACAACGCCCCACCAGGTCAGCATCCACTTGTATACAAATGCAATATATGCATATTTTAACAACGCCCCACCAGGACAGCATCCACTAGTTTACTAATACAATATATGCATATTCTAGCAATGCCCCACCAGGACAGCATCCACTAGAATACAATTACAATATATGCATATTCTAACAACGCCCCACCAGGACAGCATCCACTAGTATACTAATACAATATATGCATATTCTAACAACGCCCCACCAGGACAGCATCCACTAGTATACTAATACAATATATGCATATTCTAACAACGCCCCACCAGGACAGCATCCACTAGAATACAAATACAATATATGCATATTCTAACAACGCCCCACCAGGACAGCATCCACTAGTATACTAATACAATATATGCATATTCTAGCAATGCCCCACCAGGACAGCATCCACTAGAATACAAATACAATACATGCATATTCTAACAACGCCCCACCAGGACAGCATCCACTAGTTTACTAATACAATACATGCATATTCTAACAACGCCCCACCAGGACAGCATCCACTAGTTTACTAATACAATACATGCATATTCTAACAACGCCCCACCAGGATAGCATCCACTAGAATACAAATACAATATATGCATATTATAGCAACGCCCCACCAGGACAGCATCCACTAGAGCTGGTCATATTTTAAGTAACCCGTGCCAGTGCACACTCTCAATTAAAGTATAAACAACACAATAGAACGTGTTATGATATTATATTGTATTTGAACAATGAATTCTAGCCCCTGGACATGTGCATATTTAGGTTTGAGTGAATGAAGTTTCATGTGGTCAGCATTGCATGTATATTGATCAGGTGAAGTTAGGAGCAATACAAGACGGATGTTTTATAATGGTTGTCATCATGACAAAACGTTTCTGTTTATAGGTATTGGAGTTTGTTTTAAATGCATTATGGTTCTTGATTTTATGACTAGTGTGAATATGTAAACATGAATTGTTATCCGAAGTGGAATTTATGAACGTTCATTGCGTCATCATCGCAAGAAAACTTTTCAGGATCGAACATAGTCACCCACGCACCCAACGTCAAGTTGTCAACCCCACCACTGTACCGCTTTATGACGTCACAATGATTTACAGGTAATTTTAATTTTGCTTACATTTTAGTAATATGTAGTGTGCGTGTGTGTGTGTGTTAGTACCAGAGCGCCGTACTAAAGTTTCCAGGTTTACCACAATTGTGATGAAAGCCAAATCTCCCTGGCATTTTAATTCACGGCGAAAGTATTGCAAATAAAACGTTTTGCACAATTAGGATAAAACAATAATTCAAAACGCATGTTTCACTAATTAGGTCATTTTATATTTCATGAGCTTGAATTTAAGAAATACACGAGAAAAAAACTGCATTTTCTTTTGGTATTAGACATCTTAGCATCTTTCCAAAGACGTCTTACCCGAGTGTCAGAAAGTATTTAAGACAAGATAAGTATTATTTTGAGTCGGCAAGATAAAAATAATACAACATAAGTTCATGCGAGCTTTTGAACCGACTATTTATAAACATATTGTATATGGCATAACAAGTGTATAAAAGCTAAAAGTCAGTGGTATATAAAGTGGCATATTTTTAAGGTGTTTTACAGCTATTGAAAATACATAATAACTTAAAAATCATAGATGGTATACAAAGTTAATTAAAAGGAACTCTAACATAAAGACAGGGACTTAACTATTCAATTAGGTAACAGAGATATAAATGATAGTTGCAATGGTATGGTACATGCTATTAAAAAGGTCAACTTAGTTAAAAAAGATTTCTAATAAAAAAGAGAGGTCTATTTAAGAGATTTACAGATAGCTTCATAATATCAAATATTTGTTTTATTTCCGTGTATACATATTGTCATAAATATGATATTGAACATTGATGCATACATTTTCCAAAGTGGACTTCGTTTCAATGAGATTATTGATAAAAAATAAAAATAAACTATTGTTATGAAAAGAAGTACAGTAAAGGTAAGTTATAAAGTAAACCTAGGATAAAAAGAGCGCCCGGCGTGGGATTCGAACCCTCGACAATCGGAACACTAGCACGGCGCTCTAACCAACTGAGCTAACCGGCCGATTGATTAATTTTCACATACACTTTAGTAATAAGAAAATGTCAAGTACCCGTATGTGGTCTAGGATGCACTCTCTATATGCCTCATTACCACAGTTATCTCCCCTGCCAATCCGTTGACCGGATGTTAATACACAAAAAAGAGTGCTTGTTTCAAATATCAATAGTTTATTAAAGTCGAATGAAAGAGAAGAAACGGATGATCTTTTTGCATAGAACTGAACATAATCTGGCATTGTATTGAAAACAAAATGAGTTTGTATTGTAAATAATGGAATACTCATTGCCCGTCGAACTCTGTAAATTGGTAGTGTGTAGCCTTATTCCTTTTCGAGCTTAGGGTCATGCATTTCTACTTAAATTTGTGAGACGCTGAACTGATCAACGTTTGCAGGTCAACGTTATGTTTTCTTGTGATTATATATTGTGTCTTGGGATGCTTTACAGCTGCCAGACGATTGCTTATTTTATTGCTTTCTAATCCCAATGACTCTTTTTAAAGACTGAGTAATAAACATAAATCATAGCCGTTACTCTTTGAATTTGGTTAATTGGAAATTGTCGGTGAGGGCCATTTTTCTAATATTGTCATAACTTATGGCCCAAACGAATTGTATAATAATATTGTTTGTCAAAACTATGTATATCACGTGTGTATATTATTGACAATAAAATACGATTAAACTAATTTGGCTGAAGACCACAGAAAGAAAAATATTATGAATATGTCAGAGATTAAATATTTTCTGCTGGACTTTTCTTACTTTCGGATTGATTCAAAAACGATTCCGTGAAAAAACAAACTGGGCGAATTTTCGTAGAAGAAAAGCGACACCTTGTTATTGTTTAAATCGATTATTTTTTATGGTTGCAATTTATGCAAAAAGCTAGACATCGATTTTGTTCCAATCTTTAAGCCGCACTCTCAGAGATTAACCGTTTTGACTCCTTTAAAAAAATGCAAAATACATAAAGCATTAATTTTTCACTTAAATATAAAAATCTTCGATCTGATTTTGTGTCAGCTGGTTTCCATCAATATTCGCAGAAATTGACTCGTTCCAAGACAAAAAGTTGTCAAAAATCTGTGAGAGTGCAGCTTTAAGTGTTGCCTGTTTACATATAAATGTATAGGTAAATTAATTAATAGATTAAAACATAATTGTCACTCTTATTCATATGTTTAATACTCGTTTGTAGCATATTGGTATTTGATTTAATAAATATATAAACTTTATATAAGAACATGTGATTATACTTATGTTCAATTGTTTCAGCGTCCACCGTACCGGAAGGGGGTCCGACGTTCCACCCGAAGAGATGCCGCTTGCATTGGAGCTGGCTTTTGATGTCAACCCACCACTGAGGTAATGGCTCATAGCGGGAAAGGTTTTTGGTAAGACTAGTGCTAGAAGCCATATGTATATTGGTAAAACATAAACAATGATAATGATAATGAGAAAAACGCGTCAAGTTAGTGTTTGTTCAAGAGTTTAATATGTAATGGGTGGTGATTATGGTCTTGCATTTAAATGATGATGATGAGGTGGCGGATGATGATGATGATGAAGTTGAAGAAAAACAGAAAAAAGAAGAAGAAGAAGAAGAAGAAGAAGAAGAAGAAGAAGAAGAAGAAGAAGGTGATGGTGACAGGTAATAATACGGCAAAAGAAGAAGAAGAAGAAGAAGAAGAAGAAGAAGAAGAAGAAGAAGAAGAAGAAGAAGAAGATTGCTTACATGGCCATGAACTATATTTACATTGCAAAAAAGCTGGGGAATCGATTCGTTAATCTTATCCAAGTTCTGCCATCTTAACGCTAATTATTCTAATTTACTCAGGTTGAAGGCATGGAAGGGAGCTCCAATTGGAGACGATTTTGATTCGTCTGCTTTGAGGATAAAAACATCAACAAAGATATGTTTCCTTTTGATCGTTTTTTAGAGTTTTTTTGAAAGTCCGAACATCTGTTTTACTTAATAATCATATTTTTAAGAAATACACTGAAATGAATAGGCACTTTCTCTTGGTTTCTGAAATCTTACAGTGAAAATGCTAAAAGGCACCGGCATTGTTCCCAAGATCTCTTTAACCAAACCTGGGTAGTAGAAAATGTTTATTTTGGTTTCATGTATTTCAAATAGATATAATATTTTGGATAAAACTAGTTTGTTAGCACTCTTATTCATATGTTTAATACTCGTTTGTAGCATATTGGTACTTGATTTAATAAATATATAAACTTTATATAAGAACATGTGATTATACTTCTGTTCAATTGTTTCAGCGTCCACCGTACCGGAAGGGGGTCCGACGTTCCACCCGAGGAGATGCCGCTTGCATTGGAGCTGGCTTTTGATGTCAACCCACCACTGAGGTAATGGCTCATAGCGGGAAAGGTTTTTGGTAAGACTAGTGCTAGAAGCCATATGTATATTGGTAAAACATAAACAATGATAATGATAATGAGAAAAACGCGTCAAGTTAGTGTTTGTTCAAGAGTTTAATATGTAATGGGTGGTGATTATGGTCTTGCATTTAAATGATGATGATGAGGTGGCGGATGATGATGATGATGAAGTTGAAGAAAAACAGAAAAAAGAAGAAGAAGAAGAAGAAGAAGAAGAAGAAGAAGAAGAAGAAGAAGAAGAAGAAGAAGAAGAAGAAGAAGAAGGTGATGGTGACAGGTAATAATACGGCAAAAGAAGAAGAAGAAGAAGAAGAAGAAGAAGAAGAAGAAGAAGAAGAAGGTGATGGTGACAGGTAATAATACGGCAAAAGAAGAAGAAGAAGAAGAAGAAGAAGAAGAAGAAGAAGAAGAAGAAGAAGAAGAAGAAGAAGATTGCTTACATGGCCATGAACTATATTTACATTGCAAAAAAGCTGGGGAATCGATTCGTTAATCTTATCCAAGTTCTGCCATCTTAACGCTAATTATTCTAATTTACTCAGGTTGAAGGCATGGAAGGGAGCTCCAATTGGAGACGATTTTGATTCGTCTGCTTTGAGGATAAAAACATCAACAAAGATATGTTTCCTTTTGATCGTTTTTTAGAGTTTTTTTGAAAGTCCGAACATCTGTTTTACTTAATAATCATATTTTTAAGAAATACACTGAAATGAATAGGCACTTTCTCTTGGTTTCTGAAATCTTACAGTGAAAATGCTAAAAGGCACCGGCATTGTTCCCAAGATCTCTTTAACCAAACCTGGGTAGTAGAAAATGTTTATTTTGGTTTCATGTATTTCAAATAGATATAATATTTTGGATAAAACTAGTTTGTTAGCACTCTTATTCATATGTTTAATACTCGTTTGTAGCATATTGGTACTTGATTTAATAAATATATAAACTTTATATAAGAACATGTGATTATACTTCTGTTCAATTGTTTCAGCGTCCACCGTACCGGAAGGGGGTCCGACGTTCCACCCGAAGAGATGCCGCTTGCATTGGAGCTGGCTTTTGATGTCAACCCACCACTGAGGTAATGGCTCATAGCGGGAAAGGTTTTTGGTAAGACTAGTGCTAGAAGCCATATGTATATTGGTAAAACATAAACAATGATAATGATAATGAGAAAAACGCGTCAAGTTAGTGTTTGTTCAAGAGTTTAATATGTAATGGGTGGTGATTATGGTCTTGCATTTAAATAATGATGATGAGGTGGCGGATGATGATGATGATGAAGTTGAAGAAAAACAGAAAAAAGAAGAAGAAGAAGAAGAAGAAGAAGAAGAAGAAGAAGAAGAAGAAGAAGAAGAAGAAGAAGAAGAAGAAGAAGGTGATGGTGACAGGTAATAATACGGCAAAAGAAGAAGAAGAAGAAGAAGAAGAAGAAGAATAAGAAGAAGAAGAAGAAGAAGAAGATTGCTTACATGGCCATGAACTATATTTACATTGCAAAAAAGCTGGGGAATCGATTCGTTAATCTTATCCAAGTTCTGCCATCTTAACGCTAATTATTCTAATTTACTCAGGTTGAAGGCATGGAAGGGAGCTCCAATTGGAGACGATTTTGATTCGTCTGCTTTGAGGATAAAAACATCAACAAAGATATGTTTCCTTTTGATCGTTTTTTAGAGTTTTTTTGAAAGTCCGAACATCTGTTTTACTTAATAATCATATTTTTAAGAAATACACTGAAATGAATAGGCACTTTCTCTTGGTTTCTGAAATCTTACAGTGAAAATGCTAAAAGGCACCGGCATTGTTCCCAAGATCTCTTTAACCAAACCTGGGTAGTAGAAAATGTTTATTTTGGTTTCATGTATTTCAAATAGATATAATATTTTGGATAAAACTAGTTTGTTAGCACTCTTATTCATATGTTTAATACTCGTTTGTAGCATATTGGTACTTGATTTAATAAATATATAAACTTTATATAAGAACATGTGATTATACTTCTGTTCAATTGTTTCAGCGTCCACCGTACCGGAAGGGGGTCCGACGTTCCACCCGAAGAGATGCCGCTTGCATTGGAGCTGGCTTTTGATGTCAACCCACCACTGAGGTAATGGCTCATAGCGGGAAAGGT
This sequence comes from Mya arenaria, assembly GCF_026914265.1. Classification (NCBI taxonomy): domain Eukaryota; kingdom Metazoa; phylum Mollusca; class Bivalvia; order Myida; family Myidae; genus Mya; species Mya arenaria. The sequence continues at coordinate 39,505,423 of NC_069122.1, read as the reverse complement.
TTTTGGTAAGACTAGTGCTAGAAGCCATATGTATATTGGTAAAACATAAACAATGATAATGATAATGAGAAAAACGCGTCAAGTTAGTGTTTGTTCAAGAGTTTAATATGTAATGGGTGGTGATTATGGTCTTGCATTTAAATGATGATGATGAGGTGGCGGATGATGATGATGATGAAGTTGAAGAAAAACAGAAAAAAGAAGAAGAAGAAGAAGAAGAAGAAGAAGAAGAAGAAGAAGAAGAAGAAGAAGAAGAAGGTGATGGTGACAGGTAATAATACGGCAAAAGAAGAAGAAGAAGAAGAAGAAGAAGAAGAAGAAGAAGAAGAAGAAGAAGGTGATGGTGACAGGTAATAATACGGCAAAAGAAGAAGAAGAAGAAGAAGAAGAAGAAGAAGAAGAAGAAGAAGAAGAAGAAGAAGAAGAAGAAGAAGATTGCTTACATGGCCATGAACTATATTTACATTGCAAAAAAGCTGGGGAATCGATTCGTTAATCTTATCCAAGTTCTGCCATCTTAACGCTAATTATTCTAATTTACTCAGGTTGAAGGCATGGAAGGGAGCTCCAATTGGAGACGATTTTGATTCGTCTGCTTTGAGGATAAAAACATCAACAAAGATATGTTTCCTTTTGATCGTTTTTTAGAGTTTTTTTGAAAGTCCGAACATCTGTTTTACTTAATAATCATATTTTTAAGAAATACACTGAAATGAATAGGCACTTTCTCTTGGTTTCTGAAATCTTACAGTGAAAATGCTAAAAGGCACCGGCATTGTTCCCAAGATCTCTTTAACCAAACCTGGGTAGTAGAAAATGTTTATTTTGGTTTCATGTATTTCAAATAGATATAATATTTTGGATAAAACTAGTTTGTTAGCACTCTTATTCATATGTTTAATACTCGTTTGTAGCATATTGGTACTTGATTTAATAAATATATAAACTTTATATAAGAACATGTGATTATACTTCTGTTCAATTGTTTCAGCGTCCACCGTACCGGAAGGGGGTCCGACGTTCCACCCGAAGAGATGCCGCTTGCATTGGAGCTGGCTTTTGATGTCAACCCACCACTGAGGTAATGGCTCATAGCGGGAAAGGTTTTTGGTAAGACTAGTGCTAGAAGCCATATGTATATTGGTAAAACATAAACAATGATAATGATAATGAGAAAAACGCGTCAAGTTAGTGTTTGTTCAAGAGTTTAATATGTAATGGGTGGTGATTATGGTCTTGCATTTAAATGATGATGATGAGGTGGCGGATGATGATGATGATGAAGTTGAAGAAAAACAGAAAAAAGAAGAAGAAGAAGAAGAAGAAGAAGAAGAAGAAGAAGAAGAAGAAGAAGAAGAAGAAGAAGAAGAAGAAGAAGAAGGTGATGGTGACAGGTAATAATACGGCAAAAGAAGAAGAAGAAG